>NC_045966.1:43079389-43444005 GCF_010909765.2 Amblyraja radiata
AGATAGTGGGAGAGATTGTAAGGGAGAGAAAAATAGGGAGAGAGAGAGAGAGACTAAAAGGGAAGGAGAAAATATCAGTGAGAGAGAGGGATAGAGAGAGAGAGAAAGAGGGAGAGAGGGATGGAGTGACAGAGAGGAGGAGAGTAAAAAGGAGATGGAAAGAGAGAGAAAGAGAAAGAGAGAGAGGGGGGAGAGGGAGAGAGGGGGAGGGATGGAGAGATTGTATGACAGAGAGTGAGAAAAAATGGGGAAAAGAGAGGAGAGAGTATCAGAGAGAAATAGTGAGAGAGTATGAGAGTCAGCGAGAGTGTATGGGTGGTTCATGAGTGTATTACTTGGGTCTGAAGAAAGATCCCGACCCAAAACATTGCCTGTCCGTTCCCCCCACAGATGCTGCCTGACCTGCTGAGTTCCTCCAGCACTGTGTTTCTCAGCTCAGGATTGGAGCATCTGAACCACCACCGTGCTGCCACATCTGTGTAGCACATCACACAGTGATGTGTTAGACCAGAGGACGGGATATGGGTGGAAGGGGACAGGGAGGAGGAGAAAGTTGGGGTTAAAGGAAATAAGGATTTGAGATGACGACATTCTGTTGGACATGCTCTCTTGAGCTTGGGTCCCATACATGGCAAGCTTGGCATTTTAGGTGGCACAGTGGTGCAGTGGTGGAGTTGCTGCCTTATGGGCCTGTCCCACTTAGGCGATTTTTCAGGCGACTGGAACAGCGACTGCCAGAGTGGAATTCACACACACACATCGCTTCCTTCACCAACCAGCTGCAAAAAGTTGTCAACATTGCCCATCATCGGCTCTGACCTCCCTACCATCGAGGGGATCTATCGCAGTCAGTGATACAGACACACACCGCGATGAACACAAAGGTTGGCGCTGTAATTAAGAAGGTGAAAGCAAAGTGTACGGGAAGGCTCACTTAAGTCCTTTAAAAGAGGGGGCGAGAGGGGGGGGGGGGAGAAGGGGGGAGAAGGGGGGAGAAGGGGGGAGAAGGAGTGGAGACAACTTTTAAGAAGCCAGAGATACATGGCTGTGAAGCTCGGCGGACATTAACATTACCGATCGATTACCTTGGTTCTGAAAACTTCTGTTTATGTTTTTTTTCCCCAATGAGCCAATGAAATTCACCGGTCAGCACCGGCAACAACCTACGACCTCCTGGCGACCCACTACCACTGCACCTATGGCACAAGAATTCTCGCTACTCTCCATGTTGAAAAATTAGCGGCGACCAGAATGAAGCCGCGACTAGTTCCAAGAATGCGGAAACTACTCACGACCATGAAGGCGACTCTCCGGCAACCATCCGCAAACATGTGGCGACCGCATAGTCTCCTGTAGTCCTCTAAAAAGTCACCTAAGTGGGACAGGTCCATTACAGCGCCAGAGACCAAGGTTTGATCCTGATTACAGGTGCTGTCTGTAGGGAGTTTGTACGTTCTCCCTGTGACCACGTGGGTTTTCTCTGGGTGCTCCGGTTTCCTCAAACACTCTTTAGTTTAGTTTAGTTTAGAGTCACAGCATGGAACCAAGTTATTCGGCCCACCGAGTCCGCGCCGAGCAGCGATCACCTGTACACTAGCACTAAACGAAACACTAGGGACAATTGTTTAAGGGAAGCCAATTAACCTACAAACCTGCACATCTTTGAAATGTGGGAGGAACCCCCATGTCTATGTAGTTCAAAGCTTACTTGGAAGTTGCAGTGTTTAATAGCCTAATGGTTGTAGTGAAGAAGCTGCTCTTGAACATGGACATTCGTTTTCAGTCACCTGTACCTTCTTCCCGATGGTAGGAGTGACATGAGAGCGTGGCCAGGGTGGTGTGGGTCTTTGATGATGCTGGCTGTCTTTTTGAGGCGACGACTCTTGTAGATCCCTTCAATCAGTACCCGTGATGGACTGGGCAATGTCCACCATTTTTTTGCAACCTTCTTCGTTCCTGGGTGTTCGAGTTGCCAAGCCAGGCCATGATGCAACCAGTCAATACTCCTGTACACCAGTAGAAGTTCAAGAAATAAGTTGATCCGCCATCACAGAAAGCACCACAAGGTGGACTAAACAATACGTACACAAGACAAGCATAAGCCAAGCATATGCTGACCAATAAGTAAATAGCTTGGAGCCATTCAAGCTACTGTTAGTCTGACCTTGAATTGAGCAAGAGCCACAAAAGTATTTGAATTCCCTATGTATTAGATTTTCAAACAGATAGATTAGATTTGCTGGTCTAATAACAACATTATAATTTGCAACTCCCTTGAGGTTAAGCTTCAATTATTCAGTTTTGCTTCCTCTGCACGTTTGAACAAACATTTATCGTCTTCTGTCTTTCAACGGCAAAGGAAGAGATAAGGAGCTTGCATTTCAAAAACTCAATTATAACAGAGAAATAGTACGATTTTGATTTCAATATTGTGAAAATGAGGATAAGGTTATTATCACTGTTGTGCTCTAAAGGGACAATTACATTTTTAAAGGAGGGTATTATGCAGGTCCACCAGTAATTTTCCGGCACCCTTGGTTCCAGAGCCTTTCTGGATTTTCCGTTTTGCCGGTCCAGTGGCGCTGGGGGCCAAGATACCGACCCGCAAAGTCGGCCGCAGAAGTCAGCTGTGGGACCGTATCTGCCAGCTCCGGCTGGGCCGGAGTTCCAGACCCCCTGCTGCAGGTGGCAAATTCCACCCGGCGATCGGCCGCGGAAGTCCTGATGAAATCTAAATCAACTGCCTCACCTGACCTCGTTGCCACATTTGTTGGGGAGACTCTGGGCGGAGATTTTGTCCAGATTAAAGGAGGGTTCGAACCACCAGCTGCCATAAAATCAGTGGCAGACCTGTATTGTGTGAATGTACAATGCTTTATAGAGTAAATCCTTGTTATAACATACCATAAGGGGTGAATGGTGTTCGTTATTACCAATTGTCGTTGAATTAAAAAGGTGGTTTTGTAAGGTCAGTAAAAATCCTCAAAATTGGCGTATGTGGCAGAAACGGGAGAGAAAGTCATGTTCTCAGATTAAGCCTAGTTTAGAGATACGGTATGGTAACAGGCACTTCAGTCCATCGAGTCCACACCAACCATCAATAACCCATTCATATTTGTTCTGTAACATTGTCTGCGGCAGAAGCCTAGTGACTCTTGTGTATTGCCCAGGTGAGGTCTGCTATATGATTTTACAGGATTGTATGCAAAACACTGAACCTAGATACATGTGACAATAAAGTAACACTGAAATCTTGAATCATTGAATTATACATTGATGGTGCCGAAGTAAAGGTGGTTGAAAGCTTCAGGACAAAAATACAGTGAAAAAAATAATGTTTAGTGCAAGATAAAGTTTAGTAAAGTCTGATTAAAGTTAGTCCAAGGGTCTCCAATGAGGTAGATAGTAGCTCAGGACTGTTCTTTACTTATGAATAGGATGTTTTAGTCACCCAATAACCACTGGGAAGAAACTGTCCCTGAATCCGGAGGTGTGCATTTTCACACTTCTGTACCTCTTGCCTGATGGGAGAGGGGAGAAGAAGGAGTGACCGAGGTGAGACTCATCCTTCATTATGCTGGTGGCCTTGCCAAGGCAGCGTGAGGTATAAATAGAGTCATGATAAATTGCCTGATAACAGCTGGGTAGAAATTACCTGTTTCGCTCAAGATTCCAGCATCTGCAGTTCCTTATTTCTCCACATTATGTTGCTCCTAGTTAGTATAAGTATGACCTCTGATAATATGCCAAGTTTTGCATTGCTTGACTTTTTGCTGGAACCCTAGTGCCCAGGGTCTGTAGTAACTGGCTATAAAGAAGTAACTTGACACAAATAGCTCCTGCTAATCAGCTTGAGGGGACAATAAAAATTGCAAACACACAATTAACATTTAAGGTTAATGGACCAGTAATTGTCCCACTTTGTGCCCGAGGCCTATTATTGTATTTTATGTCCATTAGCATTGCACCAATTTGCAACAAATTTAAATATCGTCTTTACAGTGACTTCTAGGCAACCAAAGTTCTGAACAGATGTGCACTGGCCAAAAGCATGACTATGGAGTGAATAACTGAGCGATCTGTTTCTGTCAGGTTTTACATTGTTGTAAACACAAAAGATTGGGCGGCACTGTGGCACGGCGGCAGAGTTGCTGCCTCACAGCGCCAGAGACCTGCGTTCGATCCTGACTAAAGGTGCTGCCTGTACGGAGTTTCTACGTTCTCCCTGTGACCGCGTGGGTTTCCTCCAGATGCTCCGGTTTCTGCCCACGTTCCAAAGCACCATGGCCACTCCCTCCTCCCCTCTCCCATCAGACAAAAGGCATAGAAGTGTGAAAACGCATACCTCCAGATTCAGGGACATTTTACCAGCTGTTATCAGGCAACTGAACCATCCTATCGATAATGAGAGAGAAGTCCTGAACTGCTACCTACCTCACTAGAGACCCTCGAACAATTTCTGATCGGACTTTACTGGACTTTATCTTGCACTAAATATTATTCATGTTATTCCCTTGATCATGTATCTATCTGTACACTGTGGATGGTCCGATTGTAATCATGTATTGTGTTTATGGGTAGCACGCAACAAAAGCTATTCACTGTACCTCAGTACATGTGAGTCAAGATGCGTAATTGGCTTCTGTAAATTGTCCCTTGTGTGTGGGTTAGAATGGCCATATGGGTGATCAATGGTCAGCATGGACCCAGTGGGCCGAAGGGCTTGTTTCCACGTTATATGTCTAAAATTAATCTAAAACAAAAACAATTAAAAAAGCTAAATGTAGCCAGTTTTTGAAGCAAGATTCAGCTCTTGTTAACCTTGTCTTTGGACTAGTTAAAGTATAATGGAGCAGTAATATAGCCCTTCATCTAGCCTTACATGAAAGTTAAAAAAAACCCATCTGCAGATGCTGCAAACCTGAGGTTAAAAAAACTAACAGAAAATCCTGGAAACTCTCACTGGGTCAGGCAGCATTTGTGGAGAGATTTAAAAAAAAACTATTTTAGGTCACAGATTTTTTAACAATGCAGCAATAAGATTGAAACAGAGTCCCAACCTAATATGTCATCTCTCCATTCCTTTCACAGATGCTGCCTGACCCATTGAGTTCCCACCAGTTCTTTGTGTTTTGAACAAGATGGGTGGCGAGTGCTGAAAACAATAGGAAAGGTATTTTTCTGGTCAAATATGGAATTTGTGCCTGTTTCAAGAAAAAAAGGGGTGGCACAGTGGTGCAGTGGTATGCAGTGCCAGAGACCTCGGTTCGATCCTGACAACGGGTGCTGTCTGTATGGTATTTGTACCTCCTCCCTGCGGTTGCATGAACTTTCTCCGGGTGCTCCGGTTTCTTCTCACATTCCAAAGACATATATGCTTATAGGTTAATTGTTTTTTGTAAATATTTTAATTGTCCCTAGCATGTAGGATAGAACTAGTATATGGGTACTCGCTGGTTAGCGTGGACTAGGTGGGCTGCTGGACCTGTTTCATCGCTGTATCTCTTAATTCTAAAGGATATGGGTACAAGGCTTTTCACTGCGTCGTGGTACACATGACAATAATAATAAACCTAAACCTAAGCTAAACCTAAACTTCAACGTTGCAAGATGGCACCATTACATGAAATCTCTGTACGTGCTTTCCCAGAGGAGGGTGCAGTTACAATCATTTCACTCCATTATGTGTAGAGTTATCGAGTCATTGAGCATGGAAACATGCCCTTCAGCATAACTTGGCCAAGTCAACCAACATGCCCCATCTATTCTAGTCCCACCTGCCCGCCTATGGCCTATATCCCTCCAAATCTTTCCTATCCATGTACCTATCCTGATGGTGTTTAGAACAATGGCGCAATGGTAGAGTTGCTGCCTTACAACGCCAGAGACCTGGGTTCGACCCTGATTATGTTTGCTGTCTGTAGAGAGCTTGTATGTTCTCCCCGTGGCCACATGCGTTTTCTCCGAGTACTCTGGTTTCCTCCCACACTTCAAAGACATAGAGGTTTGTAGGTTAATTGGCTTCTGCAAAATTGTAAATTGTCCCTAGTGTGTAGGATTATGTTAGTGTATGGGGATAGCTGGTTGGCGTGGACTTGGTAGGCCAAAGGGTCTGTTTCCATGCTATACCTCCAAAGTCTAAAGTTACATGCATGTTTAGTTTAGTTTATTGTCACATGTACTGAGATAAAAAGCCTTGGTTGTGTGCTAACCAGTTAGCAAAAAGACAATACATGATTACAATCGAACCACCCACAGTGTACAGATACATGATAAAGGGAATAATGTTCAGTGCAAGATTAATTCCAGTAAAGTTCGATTAAAGATAGTCCAAGGTAGATGGTAGCTCATGACCTCTAGTTGGTGATGGGATGGTTCTGTTGCTTGATAACAGCTGGGAAGAAACTGTACCTGAATCTGGAGATGTGCGTTTTCACACCTCTGTACCTGTTGCCGGATGGGTGAAGGGAGAAGAGGGAGTGACCAGGTTGAGACCCATATCTGATTATGCTGGTGGCCTTGCCGAGGCAGCGTGGGGGGATTAAATAGTGTAAACAGAAGGAAGGTAAATTTGTGTGATGGTCTGGGCTGCATCCACAACTCTGCCATTTCTTATGGTCTTGGATGAAGCTGTTCCCAAATCATGCTGCAGAACAAGCTGCATCTCTGTACATGTGATAATAATAAGTTAAACTAAATTAAACTAAACAAATCAGATTGTTTAATGGAACAACATTGCATATTACCTGCCCATCCCTGTAGTTTGGCTACCACCTCGTGTGCAATGCTCCTTGACCTGGGATTATCTCAGCAAGTTTTCCAATCCCTCCTGTTGCAGACCTCCTCGGTTAACACAAACAATTTAACACAAGCGCAGCCCAATTGCATCAAAAGAGCGTCCTGCCTAACAGCTAGTTGCTGCACCCCGGGAGGACCTTACCATATGCTGCTACTGATTCCAGTCAGTCTGACTTCCGTAACAAAATGTTTCGCTGTAGGAACTTGGCACAGAAGACGCACTTGTGTATGCATGTCAGGGACCAAAGTGTTCTCATTGCCAAGATTTCTCATCCAGATTAACCCATGCATACAAATGGGAAAAAAGTCAATGACTTTGTAAATGCCAAGAGATGGGGACTGCGACACTCCAAGGACCATTCCAAAGGGTTTCAACAGCAGTACTTCCCTGTGGGAGCGTGTAATCAAATTGAATTTAAATGGCTAGATATAATAAGTACAGATGGTCACACATTCCCACAGAACCGGTGACAAGCTCTCTTTCCTTTCCCATTCAGACGGTGTTTTGGCATTGCAATCCACTGTCACTTGGGCTTTCAAAGAAATTCAAGCAGTTTCGCACGATCCATTTCAGAAATCCGTTGATATTTTGTGTTTCATTAGACATCCAGCTTAACTATTTTTCCATCTACCAAGTGCATCTTTAGACTTTCGACTACACAGAGTCTCTTGCCCAGAGTAGCGGAATAGAGAACCAGAGGACATAGGTTTAGGGTGAAGGGGGAAAGATATAATAGGAATCTGAGGGGTACCTTTTTCACACAAAAGGTGGTGGGTGTTTTGAACGAGCTGCCAGAGGAGGTAGTTGAGACACAGACTATTGCAACGTTTAAGAAACAATTAGACAGGTACATGGATAGGACACTTTTGGAGGGATATGAGCCAAATGCAGACAGGTGGAACTAGTGTAGAAGGGACATGTTGGTCAGTGTGGATAAGTTGGGTCAAAGGGACAGTCTCCATGCTCTATGCCTCTATGACTTTAGAGATACAGCATGGAAACAAATCCTTCGAACAGGCCCGAGGAACCAGGCGCACTAGGCAACCCATGCAGTCTCAGGAAAAATGTGCAAACTTCATAGGGGGAGCACCCGAGATAGGATTAAAACCGTGTCCCTGGCGCCGTGAGTTTGCAGCTTCACTCGCTGTGTGCAATGTCTTTATAAAAAACACCAATATCCAATTTGCAATTCGGATTTGCAGTATTAAGCTATTTGCAAAAACAAGATATAAATAAACTGCTGATGAAATAGCCAAATCGAGAGGAATTTCAATGAAACAGGAAAAACATAGATTTAGACTTTCGATTTGTGACTTTAGAGATACAGCGCAGAAACATGCCCTTTGGCATACCGAGTCCGCGCCGACCTGCATCATCTCGGACATTAGCACTATCCTACACAGCAGGGACAATTTTGCAACTTACTGAAGCTAATTACCCAACAAACCTGTTCGTCTTTGGAGTGTAGAAGGAAACCAGAGCATGCAGAGAAAACCCACACGGTCATGGGGAGAATGTACAAACTCTTACAGACAGCATCCATAGTCAGGATCGAATCTGGGTCTCTGAAGCTTAAGGCAGCAACTCTACCGCTGCACCACTGTGCTGCCCACAGGTATCTTATTACCCAGGCATCTTCAGCCATATCAAAAAGGGAGTCCAAACCCCACACTTGAGATTGGCCCCAGAGATTAGACACAAGATGCTGGAGTTACACAGAACTCGGTTTTGGGTCAATCTCGACCCAAAACCATCACCCATTCCTTCTCTCCAGAGATGCTGCCTGTCCCGTTAAGTTACTCCAGCATTTTGTGTCCATCTTCGATTTAAACCAGCATCTGCAGTTCTTTCCTACACGTTGACCCCAGAGACCTGGCTCATGTGGACATGCGAGTAAGTAGAGGTACAGCACAGAAACTGGCCCTTCACCCACTCACCCAAGTTCTAATTATCCCCAAAATGGACACAAAGTGCTGGAGCAACTCAGCGGGTCAGGCAGCATCACCGGAGAACATGGATAGGTGACGTTTTGGGTTGGGAGCCTGCTTCAGACTCCGGTCAATCCCTCTGGTGTACAAAATCATGAGAGGAATAGATGGGGTAGACGCACAGAGTCTCTTGCCCTGAGTATGGGAATTGAGAACCAGAGGACATAGGTTTAAAGTGCTTCCATGCTGTGTGACTCTATGACTATGCTGCCTGACTAGCTGATCTACTCCAGCACTTTGCATCTATCCTTTCAAGTAGGCATCCAGCTTCATTTTTAACTATCATTTAATCTGCCTCCATTGCTACCACTGATTATAAACACGCTGTGCAAAACAAATTCTTCTCATGGAAACTTTGACTCTTTAAAATGCCCTCAGGTTCTTCATCCCGCTTCTTTCTCTCAATTGTCTGTATCCTTCATCATTAAATGGCTGGATCAAACTGACTTTGTTCCAAGCTTCATCAGTCTAATCACCAGTGCAAGTCCCTCATCAATTCAAATATATCAGCATCCTATCTGGGTCGGCACAGTGGTGTGGAAATAAAGTTGCTGCCTTACAGCACCAGAGAATCCTGACTACCGGCGCTATCTGTACGGAATTTGTAATTTTTTCCCTGTGACTGCATAAGTTTTCTCCAGATGCTGGGGTTTCCTCCCACACTCCAAAGACGTACATGTTTGTATGTTAATAGGCTTCTGTAAATTGTCCCTAGTTTGTAGGATAGAACTAGTGTACGGGTGACAGTATCATCAAAGACCCACACCATCCTGGCCACACACTCATCTCCCTGCTACCTTCAGGTAGAAGGTACAGGAGCCTGAAGACTGCAACAAACAGGTTCAGGAATAGCTACTTCCCCACAGCCATCAGGCTATTAAACCTTGCTCGGACAAAACTCTGATTATTAATAACCACTTTCTGCTATTTGCACTTTATCAGTTTATTTATTCATGTGTGTATATATTTATATCATGGTATATGGACACATTTATCTGTTTTGTAGTAAGTGCCTACTATTTTCTGTGTGCTGGAAGCAAAGCAAGAATTTCATTGTCCTATACAGGGACACATGACAATAAACTCACTTGAACTTGAACTTGATTGCTGATCGCCGCATACTCGGTGGACCCAAGGGCTTGTTTCCACACTGTGTCTCTAAACAAGTCTCCATCATCAAGTTCGCCGATGACAATGCTGTTGTGGGACGAATCACTGATGGTGAAGAGTCAGAGTATAGAAGTGAGATCTACTGATTGACCAAATGGTGCCAGCACAATAACCTGGCTCGCAACACCAGCAAAACCATGGAACTGATTGTGGACTTTGGAAGGGGTAGGATAGGGACCCACAATCCCGTTTATATCAACGGGACAATGGAGGAAAGGGTCAAGAACTTCAAATTCCTGGGCGTGCAGATTTCCGAAGATCTTTCCTGGTCCCAGCACACTGATGCAACTATAAAGAAGGCACATCAGCGCCTCTACTTCCTGAGAAGACTATGGAGAGTCAGTATGTCAAAGAGGATTCTCTGGAACTTCTACAGGTGCACAGTAGAGAGCATACTGACTGGTTGCATCGTGGCTTGGTACGGCATCTTGAACGTCCAGGAGTGGAAAAGACTGCACAAAGCTGTGACCACTGCCCAGTCCATCATCAGCTCTGACCTCCCCAACATCGAAGGGATCTATCGCAGTCGCTGCCTCAAAAAGGCTGCCAACATCATCAAGGACCCACATCATCCTGGCCACACACTCATCTCTCCGCTGCCATCAGGTAGAAGGTACAGGAGCCTGAAATCTGGTACATCCAGGTTCAGGAACAGCTGCTTCCCCACAGCCATCAGGCTATTAAACTCGCCATCAAACAAACTCTGAACTATAACAACCTATTGTACTTTATCTGTTTATTATTATGTGTGTGTATATATATATATGGTCCATGCTATATAGACACACTGAACTGTTCTGTATTTATGCTTACAATACTCTGTTGTGCTGCAGCAAGCAAGAATTTCATTGTCCTATCTGGGACACATGACAATAAACTCTCTTGACTTGACTTGACTTGAACTCATCTTTAAGCCTTCCCATGTAGATTAGTTTAGTTTACTTTGGTTCAGCAACACAGCATGGAAACAAGCCATTTTTCCGTGCAACTTTGCTCCTTGATTTGACGTCTTCAAAAGAACCTTCCTTGTTCAAACTGATCAAAATGCTGCGGAGGATTTAATTTAACTTAATGTCAAGCCTGAGGCCAGTGTTGTTCTCAGAGACCGCATCAACAGAAGAAAACTGTCTGAAGTAATTTAATTTGGGAGCTTTCTTCCTGAGACACACACAGGAACCTTTATTCTGTTAGGGCCGGATGTGGGACAAGTTTGAGAAGATTTTAAACAAACCAGGCCATCAAACTGTCTTCATATGTTTGCAGAATCACATTAGAGGCAGACAGCTGTCACAATTAGTGTACAACTTTGTTGATATTTCAGCCTGAGGAAGATGGGTAAATTGTTAGAGGTTTATTTTGGAATAAAAGCCATACGTAAAGGAGAAACATGTCAGGCAAAGAATAATAGGAGTGAGATTTAATGCATTTCACCTTAAATGGCTTTCAGAATCATACACATATCCTTATGATTAAATTGGGCAACAGTACGGCATAAAATTATACAGCACGGAAAAAGACTGCCCACCATTTTAAGGTGAGAGGGGAAAGTTTCAATATGAACCCAAAAGGCAACTTTTCCACAGAGACGGTGGTGAGTATATGGAACAAGCTGCCAGAGGAGGGGCGGCACAGTGGCGCAGCGGTGAGGTCGCTGACTTAGAGCACCAGAGACCCGGGTTCAATCCTAATTACAAAGTACAGAGTCTATATGTTCTCCCTGTGACCGTGTGGGTTTTCTCCGAGTGCTCCGGTTTCCTCCCACCTTCCAAAGATGTATAAAGGTCCAAAGGTGAAGTGGCTTCTGTAACTTGTCCCTAGTGTGTAGGATAGAACTAATGTAAGGGTGATCGCTGGTTGGCACGAATTCAGTGGTCCGAAGTGCCTGTGACCACGCTGTATCTCTAAGCTAATCTTGGAGCCTATCCATATCCTCAATGTTTATGGCAAACTGTACCGAAACATCTCAGAAGAAACTAAATACACACATGGGGCAAGAAAGAATGGATGATAAAAGGAACTGCAGATGCTGGTTTTCAAAACAGGACACAAAGTGCTGCAGTAACTCAGGTGATTGCTGGTCGATGCGGAATTGGTGGGCCAAAAGGCCTGTTTCCACGCTGTATCTCTATTTAAAAAACTTTTAATAAAGAAGGTAGTTGAGGCAGGTACTGTAACTACGTTTAAACGACATTTGGATAGGTACATGAAGACAAAAGTTTTAAAGGGACCTGGGCCAAACATAGGTGGGGCTAGCTGAGGTGGGACAGCTTGGTCGGCATGGGAAAGTTGTAGTGAAGGGCCTGTTTCCATGCTGTATGACTCAATGTTTTATACTGACTTTTTTGCCCATCTTTGTTAAAATTCTGTCTGGCCACATTATGACCATATTATTCTTTGTCTTGTCTGGATGTCTGTCTAAATGCCTAGTCATTCTTTCTCATTCCACGACCTTCTCTAGCAGTACACATACCAAATATCAAATGCTGTCTATTTTTAAAAAGAAACATCCCTCAGATCCTCGTTCAAACCCTCCTCCCACCTTACACCTATGGCCTCTTTTCTCTAATATGGTAAAGAAAACATTTTGATTATCTATCCCGATCTACTCCTCTCATAATATTATTTACTTCTACCAGGTCATCCCTCTGTCTCCTTCACTATGGGGAAAACTAGCCCAGCCTATCTAATCTCTCTCCACAGCTAAACTTCTACAATCCAAGCAGCTTCCTAGTAAAGTCACAAGAAATTATAGATGTAGGAATCTTGAAGAAGGGTTCTGACCAAAAACATCGCCAGTCTTAGATGAGGCATCTTGGTTGGCATGGGCAAGTTGGACTGAAGGGCCTATTTCTGTGCTGTATGACTAAGACTATATGTCTATGCAATAGAAATTGCATGTTTTTTGCATGGTATTGCAAATTAATGGCGGCACAGCAGCGCAGAGGTAGAGTTGCTGCCTCTCTGCACCGGAGACCGGGTTTGATCCTCACTACGGGTGTTGTCGGTGTGGATCCGTTTTCACGTTCTCCCTGTGACTGCAAGGGTTTCCTCCAGTTTCCTCCCACATCCCAAAGACATGTGGGTTTATAAGTTAATTGGCTTCTGTAAATGTCCCTAGTGTGTAGGATAAAACTAGTGTACTTGCAATCATTTGTGGGCGCAGACTCAGTGGGCTGAAGGGATTGTTACCGCGCTGTATCTCTAAACTAAACTTAACTAAAAGAAAAGAGTGAAAGGCTGGGCTGGTAAAGTTAAATAGTGAAAATTGAGCAATCACTATATTAGTTTTTATTAAAATGGTGACCATAAAAATATATGAAACTGCAGCAGCACACTGTAATTCCAACAATTAAACTACTTTGAGTATTTAGAGTTGATCTCATTTACTTTCTTCTTAATTTAGGATTAATATTGATAGTGGAAGGTTTTGTTTGATTTAATTTATTGCTGTTACGTTAATTGTCATCTCAGTGATTTTGTATCTGAGGTTAAAACTCATTGAACGTAGGAAAATAGTTATTTCCCTGGTTCTTCAAATAATCAATGAATCAGTACACAGTGAAATCACCATCGTCTATTCTGTATTGCATGAGTTCCATGTGCATGAATCAAGCTGGTTTAATCTTTTAATTCATTGGATTAAAAAAACCCTCTTCTCAATTCAGGTTTTTGGAAAATAAATGAATGTGATATTTTCTCCCTTGCTTAGTGTAATTGCTACATTCTTTACAAGGCTGTCGAGAGTTGTGTTGACACATTATCACTTTAATTTCAGTGAAAAATAATGTAATTTGCAACCAAGTATAAGTGAAACTTGATGCTGTGATCATCTAGTTAAGATGCTCAAATCAGAGCCATGTACTCCTTATAATTAAAATGTATCCCTTTTATATTACTTTTAATGAAAATCATTTGCTTTAATTGTGGCGTAATTACAGAAAACCTTTATTTCTTTCAAGCAGCTGAACTGTTCGGATCCAATGTTTTGTGCTGGTTTGAAGGAACCCATCCAAGGCATCACAATCATCACAATCATGCTCAGTATTTCTTGAGGTGACAATAACAATTTGCATTTATGAAGCATTTTTAGCATAGCCCTACAACACAGAGATGGGTTATTTAGTCCATGATGTCTATTTTATCTGACATGTAGGGTGGCACAGTGGCGCAGAGGTAGAGTTACAGCGCCAGAGACCCGGGTTCGATCCTGACTATGGGTGCTGTCTGTAGTGCTGTTTGGACATTCTACTGGAGACTGTGTGGGTTTTCTCCTGGTTTTCTCCCACACCTCAATGATGTGCAGGTTTGTAGGGTAATTGGCTTCTGTAAATTGTCCTTAGTGTGGAGGATGGGACCAGTCAATATGCTCTCCACTGTATATCTCTAAAAGTTCACGAGAGTATGGGTGACATGGTGGTGCAGCGGTAGAGTTGCTGCCTTGCAGCGCCAAAGACCCGGGTTAGATCCTGGCTTAGAGTGCTATTTGTAAGGAGTTTGCACGTTCTCCCCGCGACCTGCTTGGCTTTTCACTGGGTGTTTCGGTTTCCTCTCACACTCCAAAGACATATAGGTTTATAGGCTAATTGGCTTGGTAAAATTGTAAATTGTCCCTAGTGTGTGTAGGATAGTGTTAGTGTGCGGGGATCACTGGTCGGGGTGGACTTGGTGGGCTGAAGGGCCTGTTTCCGCACTGTATCTGTAAACTAAACTAAACTAAGCATTCGGCGACATCCTCAATCATTTCAGGAACTGGAGGCGTTGATGGGCTTTTTTATGATTGTATCCGTGTGCTGGTTCCAGGGCAGATCTTCAGAGATATGCTGAGGAATTGAAATTATTGACTTTCTTGATGAAGACAGGTTTGTGGATTCTTGGCCTTCCTCTTCTAAAGTCAACAATCAGCTCCATTGCCAAAGTGAAGCCATACACAAACTGGCGGAACAGCATCTCGCATTCCACTTAGGTAGCTTACAACCCAACAATATGAACTTTGAAGTGTATATGAAGAAGGGTTCCAACCCAAAACGCCACCCATCCTTTTTCTCCAAATATGATGCCTGACCCACTGAGTTACTCCAGCATTTTGTATCTTTCAATCAGTATTAACCAGCATCTGCAGTTCCTTTCTATACTACACCTATAGCCAGTTTGCAACCCGGATTTACAGTATTAAGCTATCTGTAAAAAGAAAGATATAAATACAATTGTTGATGAAAGAGGTGAACAGAGAGGAGTTCAAGTGAAACAGGAAACACATAGATGATAGTGAAAGACACCGACTCGAATTATATTTTTTCCATCCAGTGAAAATGACAAGAATATTAACGTATGCGTTTGAATATATAAACAGATTAAGTTAACCCTGAGGAAATATGTATATGACCCTGCCTATACTGGGAGTGCAACACAATTCTCCACTTATGTATAATGCATGATTGTGCTTTGGAGACTCCAGCGCAGTCCATGGTTTAATTATGCTGCTGCACATGCAAGTGGATTTGGCCCATTTAAACCCCACACCACAGGATACATGCCCATTGCCGCTGCTGATGTTATTCCCACTTGGAAACAGGAGCCTGATTTTTGCTGTATTTCATTGATGCATTGCTGCTAGACTTCACCCTCATAACATGGAGTTTTTTCGTTTTTAGAGATACAGCGCAGAAACAACCCTTTGGCCCTCCGAGTCCACACCGACCATTGATCACCCGTACATTATTTCTATCCTACACACTTGGGACAATTTACAGAGGCCAATTAACCTACAAACCTGCAGGTCTTTGGAATGTGGGAGGAGACCAGAACACCTGGAGAAAAGCCACGCAGTCACAGGGAGACGGTACAAACTCTGTACAGACTTCATCTGTAGTCAGGATCAAACCCGGGTCTCTGGCTCTGTAAGGCAGCAACTCTACCACTCTGCCACTGTGCCACCTATAAGGAGCAGTTGAATAAAATTGGATTGTAGCTTAAAGTTCACAACTTCATAGTTCATGTTCATAAAGAGTTGCCCTACCCTAGTCCTTCTACACTGGGTTTGTACTAGTAGGTTTTAGCTTGTACTTAGTCACAGTCATACAGCATGGAAACAGGCCCTTCGGCCCAACTTGCCCATGGCGACCAATATGCCCCATCTACACTAGTCCCACCTGCCTGTGGTTGGCCCATATCTCTCTAACCCATGTACCATGTTTTTTAATTGTTGCTAAAGTACCTGCCTCATCTACCTCCTCTGACAGCTTGTTCCACACACCCCCCACTCTCTGTGTGAAAACATTTCCCCTCTGGTTCCTATTAAATATTTCCCTCTCACCTTAAACCCATGTCCACTCTGGGTAAAAGACTATCTATTCCCGCTCACAATGTTGTACACTTCTATAAGATCACCCCCTCAGCCTCCTGTGTTTTGGTTAAATTTAGTGTATGGGTGATTGTTGGTCAGCGTGGACTCAGTGGGCCGAAGGGCCTGTTTCCACGCTGTATCTCTAAAAACTAAAAGTAAACTAAACCAAAACTAAACTGTACACTGTGGACTTACATCCAACCACTCTAACAATGGCCTCTCCAAAATGGCTACTCCCTATCGCCCTGCACCTTACAAACATTTACTCCCGTGCCCACTCACTGTACCTGTTAGGCACAGAAAACAATTAGTGTATCAGTTTAGTTTATTGTCATGTCCACCGAGGTACAGTTAAAAGCTTTTGTTGCGTGCTAACCAGTCAGCGGAAAAATTATATATGATTACAATCGATCCACAATGTATATATACATAATAAAGGGAATAATGTTTAGTACAAGATAAAGTCCAGTAAAGTCCGATTAAAGATAGTCCGAGGGTCTCCAAAGAGGTAGATAGTAGCTCAGGACCTCTCTCTAGATGTTGATAGGATGGTAGAGTTCCCTGATCACTATCCCTTTGTCCTGTATCTGTGCACTGTAGATAGCTTGATTATAGCCAGGTATAGTTTTTCCACTGACTGGATAGCACACAACAAAAAGCTTTTCACTGTACCTCTGTACGTGTGACAATAAACTAAACTAAAACACTAATTGTTTTCTGTTCCCATCAAATATAGTGAGCAGGCACTGGAGTGAAGTAGTCCTTTCCTTGCTCAGCTCTTGTGTATACTCACACTTAACTCTCAGTCAGTAGATTGAAGACTAAATTCATGCTCAGGGGAGTTGAGTGCAGCATCAAGGTGGTGCCAAGGGCATGCCACACTTGGGAGGTCCAACTTTATATATAAAATGAATTGCTATCCAGGCAGTTACTAATGATCCTATGTGCTATTTCAAGGAAGCACAGGGGAGTTCACTATGCTGTCCTAGCTAATATTTATCTCCCACAAAATGGACTTGTCTAGCAATGTATCGCTACTCCCAGCAGTTTATAATCAAAATGTAATTTAATACAGAGTCAATCATATCCAGGCTATATCCAGGTTAAGGATGGCAAAGGAAAAATTTAGCCTGGAAGTTCCAGTTGTGAGTCACTTTAAACTTTAGACTTTAGAGATACAGCGTGCAAACGGGCCCTTCAGCCCACCGAGTCTCCGCCAACCAGCAATCACCCCGTACACTAGTACCATCCTACACACGGGGCAATTTACTATTTTTTACCGAAGCCAATTAACCTTCAAACCTGTATGTCTTTGGTGTGTGGGAGGAAACTGGAGCTGTAAGGTAGCAACTGTACTGATGCGCCAGGGTTACCAATGCTGAACACAATACTCCAAATAGAGCCAAGAACTAAAAACCATCCTAATAACAATTTACACCCTATGCAACTGGTTAGAACACAATTAATAGCTAATATACTTTTGAGTACAGTGTGGAAATAGGCCCTTTGGTCCACCGAGTCTGCGCCGACCAGTGACACCCATATGCTAGGGTCACTATGCTAGGGTCACTATGCTAGGGTCAATTTGCAATTTTTACCAAAGCCAAATTAGCCTACAAATCTGTACGTCTTTGGAGAGTGGGAGGAAACCGGAGCACCCGGAGAAAACCCATGCGATCACAGTGAGAACATACTTGAGAACTTGAGTTTGACTTGATTATATTTATCTATAGGATTATCTGATCTGATTTGAGAACATGCAGAAAAAAACCTCTTCACTGCTGCTCTGCACACATGACAATAATATAACTAAACCTAAACCTGTTATGCCTCTTAAAACTAAATACATATACATTATTGAAAGTGAATATAATGAGTATATATTTTATATGTGGATCCACTTATTATCTACATTATATTTCGGTCAAAGATTTTATTTAACAATCACACTTTCCATGTTCATTGCTTGCTTTTGCACCCAATTAAAAATACAATCTTAAGAAACGTGTTGCAAATTAAAGCACATTTGCTTGTTAAATTGTGACAGGACTATGTTTCAGCTCAGAACAGAAAGTCATTGATTTGACTGTAGGCCAAGTCCCTTCTCAACTAAAGTGGGTTTAAAATCTTTGTAATTCAAAAATGAATGCTTTGGATCGAGCAGAATATGCAAATGTGTTTCTATTTTAAAACATAGCTTCAACTTCAACCCTTTACCGGCATATTTCTGATAAGTGTGCATCATTCTAACATGCCAATAATTGCACTACAGTGAATGCACCATTACAAAGTGAGGCATCTCTGAGTTCCTGGTCCTTGCATTATTAAAGAGATGTTGCCTTTCGCAAGGGAGCTATTACAAGGACAATCCTTCTTTCCCTGTCAGTATTCACCCTCTAATGTACCGAGTGGTGAGTTCATGAGTTCATAAGTTATAGGAGCAAAATTTTGCCATTCGGCCCATCAAGTCTACTCTGCCATTCAATCATTGCTGATCAATCTTTCCCACTCAATCCCATTCTCCTGCCTTCACCCCATAACTCCTGAGACCTGTACTAATCAATAATCTGTCAATCTGTGCCTTAATCCATTGAACTGGCCTCTACAGCCAACTGAGACAATGAATTCCACAGATTTGCCACTCTCTGAATAAAGACATTCCTCCTTATCTCCTCTGGTCCTAGATTCTCCCACTTGTGGAAACATCCTCTCCACATCTACTCTATGCAGGCCTTTCACGATTCAGTGAGTTTCAATGTGATGAAGAGTTGTAATTTTCAGATATTGATATTGATATTTCTGGATCACGTACGAAGGAATCCATTCACGCTCCTTGAATGTGTAGAAAGGAATTGCAGATGCTGGTTTATAACGAAGTTAGACACAAAGTGCCAAAATAGCTCTGCAGGTCAGGCAACATCTCTGGAGAAAAAGATGGGTGACGTTTCTGGGACCCTTTTTCAGACTTTGGGAGCAGCTCTGCCCAAGACCAGAAGGAAGTGTTGAATGTTGTGGACGGAGTCCAGACCATCACACAAACCAACCTCCCTTCCATTGACTCAATTTACACCTCATGCTTTCTCGGCAAGACCACCAGCATAATCAAGGATGAATCTCACCCAAGCCACTCCCTCTTCTCTCTCCCATCAGCTAAGAGACACTGAATTGTGAAAACCCACAGCTCCAGATTCAGGTAATATTTCTAATTATCCCTATTTTCATTGCTTCTCCATAATAAATAAGTTGTATACATTACAAGCCTCAAACTTTGGGAAATCACCTCCTGTGCACAAAGGAATCAAGTCCTAACCTACTCAATCTCTCCATATAGCTCAGGCCAAGACCAAGGCGCCGAAAGCCTTCTTTGTCATCCTATTTACTTGTGACACCACTTTCAAAGTGTTATGTACCTGCACTCCAAGATCCCTCTGCTCCACTGGTAAATGGAATTGATAATGGTGGTACTTGTGGTTGGCAAGGATATGACTGGCTGACTGGCCTGTTCCTGCGCTACTTGACTCAGTGACCGTAACAATACTTTTTTTCTCTATTTCTCTTACTTTGTTTCATCAAGTAGCTTCATTCTTACTCTCTCTGTCTGTCTATCTATCTATCTATCTATCTATCTATCTATCTATCTATCTATCTATCTATCTATCTATCTATCTATCTATCTATCTATCTATCTATCTATCTATCTATCTATCTATCTATCTATCTCTGTCTGTCTGTCTGTCTGTCTGTCTGTCTGTCTGTCTGTCTGTCTGTCTATCTCTGTCTATCTCTGTCTGTCTGTCTGTCTGTCTGTCTGTCTGTCTGTCTGTCTGTCTGTCTGTCTGTCTGTCTGTCTGTCTGTCTGTCTGTCTGTCTGTCTGTCTATCTGTCTGTCTGTCTGTCTGTCTATCTATCTATTATCTATCCAGCTAATACTCGTCCCTTCCTTCCTTCCCAGTAGTGTGCCTGATATTTCCTCTATCTCCCCCTCTCTCTCTGCTGTTAAATCAACAATTGCATTAATGTCCCTCTTAGAATAAATGAAATATGGCTGTCACATTAAGTAATCTGTTTTTATTTCCGATCATAATTCCAGGATTATGCTCAAAAAGTACCAATTAAGTATTAATTGTAATCAATCTAAATCACATTGTAAATCTAATTAGTACGATTAATACAATGGAAACATTATTCTGTTGCATCATAGGAAATCCCCAAGGGCTTTTAACTAGTTTCCTGTTTAGTGTTCTTCTGCAAATGAACATCCTCCAGTCTAATTCTTTCATCTGCTCACTGTGTGTCATTTCTCTTTAAGATTTTCCCTGATCCGCTGCCTTCAATACATTAAATCACAAGGGATTGTGATTCTATTCCATTTGTCTCTCTTTCCATAACCTCCATTCCAATCTATCACCTGTCACTCATTGATGAATCCCTTCTCCCTTACTCCGCCTTCAATGGAATATCTTGTATATTTTATTCATTCACAGTGGCGCAGCGGTATAGTTGCTGCCTTACAGCACCAGACACCCGGGTTTGATCCTGACTATGAGTGCTTGTCTCAGTTGTCTGTACGGCGTTTGTTCATTCTCCCTGTGACTGCATGGGTTTTCTCCGGGTGCTCTGTTTTCATCCCATACTCCAAAGTCTTGCAAGCTTGCAGGTCAACTGGCTTCTGTAAGTTGTAAATTGTCTCTAGCATAGAATAGTGCTAGTGTGCGGGGTGATCACTGGTCGGTGTGGAGTTGGTGGGCCGAAGGGCCTGTTTCCATTGTGTAATTTGGTAGTAAAGCCATGATCACAATGAATGGGGGTGCTGGCTCGAAGGGCAGAATGGCCTCCTCCTGCACCTATTTTCTATGTTTCTAATTTATACCAATCTCCAATTTTGGCTTCTTCAGTGTAAGTGTTAAATGCATTATTTTGGATCTGGAGTCTGCTTGAGATCAGACTGATTTTAGATGTTTAGACTTTAGAGATATTGCGCTGAAACAGGACCTTCAGTCCATTGAGTCCGTGCCGACCAGTAATCACACTGTACGCTACATATTAGGGAAAATTTAGAATTTTTATTAAAGCCTACATGTCTTTGGAATGTGGGAGGAAACCCGAACACTCGAGGAAAACCCATGCGGCACAGGGAGAACGTACAAACTCCATACAGCCAGCACCCGCAGTCAGGATCAAGCCCGGGTTTCTAGCGCTGTAAAGGGGCTGTCCCACTGCGGCGACCTAATCTGCATGTTTAGAAGAGTTACCCCTCGAATCAAACTCGCAGCATGGTCGATACGTGGTGCTAGGAGGTCATATGAGGTCACTGGAACTCTCCGTCATGCTCGAGGGAAGTTCCCGCATACTCGCGGAAATGACAAACTCTATTCCAACTTACTCTTAAACTTTATTCACGTACTTTCAAAAGTGTCTCCACCTCCTTCTCCCCCCCACTTCTCTCCCCTTCTTCTCCCCTTCTCTCTCCTTCTCCTTCTCCCTTTCTCTCTCTTCTCTCCCCTCTCCCCCCCCCCCCCTCTCACCCCCCCCCCCGCACCCCCCTCTAACGCTCTCGAACAAGGACTATACCGTACATTGAGCCAGCTGTCTTTCACCTTCCTCTTCATCGCGGGTGGTGAATTTCAGACAGCGCTCCCCCCTTTCCCTGGCCCCACCTTTGCGATGTGTGTGTGTGGTGTGTGTGTGTGTGTGTGTGGTGTGTGTGTGTGTGTGTGTGTGTGTGTGTGTGTTGTGGTGTGTGTGTGTGTTGTGTGTGTGGTGTGTGTGGTGGTGTGTGCGGTCAGTTGATCCAGCTCGCGGTTTCAACGTGGACAGTCGATCCAGCTCAAGGTTTTCCAGGCGAGTGCCCTCGAGCTTGAAGGTCAGACATTCTTCTGAACTCACGGATTAGGTCGCCGCAGTGGGACAGCCCGTTAAGTCAGCAACTCTACCGCTGCGCTAAAGTGCTACCCACCTGATTAAAGGTTGAAATGTTCCTTCCTCAGTACACAGATTATTGAATCTGGAATCACAGAGAAAGTTACATAGAATATAGAACAGTACACCAATGTGACAGACCATTCAGCCTCAGAGATGCTATCCCCCAGAGGTCCTGCCTGACCAGCTAAGTTTCTCCAGCACTTCATGTTTCACTCTCCACTACTACCCTCTGCCTTCTATGGCCAAGCCAAATGTTCATCCAATCTCCCAAATCGTTATGCATGCCATGTGTTTTAATCTTCTAGATCTATGTATCCACCATGAGGAACCTTGTCAAATACGTTATTTAACTCCATGTAGACAACACCTCTATCCTATCCTCTTCAAACATCTTTATCATTTCCTCCAAAAAGTCCATTGAATTTGTCAGACAGGACCGCTGACAGACAAAGCCATGTTGACTATCCCTAATGTCCATCCTCTTCCTACTGCGAGTAAATCCTGTTCCCAAGATTCTTCTCCAGCATTTGTTGACTGTTGTGCCTCAATTTCCTACCATAGATGTACGTCTCACTAGCCTATAATTACCTGGTTTGGGACATGCACATATTGTAGTCTCTTGCCCCACAGTAGTAGAATCATGAACTAGAAGATAGACACAAAATAGATGACGTTTTGGGTTGTAACTCTTCTTCAGACAGATGTCAGGGTGGTACATAGATAAGGAAGTGTATAAATAAGGAAGTGCAAGGTGTGAAAACAGGACATAGGGAATGCAGATCAAGGAAAATGCAGAATAGATCATTGTTAGTTGGGCTAAGGTAACAACAAAACAACAGAGATAGAATGTAGTCGGAGTCAGTAAGACTGGTCGGAGAACTGTGAAAGGGAGGAAATGGAGTGAGAGTGAAAGCACAGGTTATTTGAAGTTAGAGAAGTCAATGTTCATACCACTGGTGTATAAGCTGCCCAAGCGAAATATGATGTGCTGTTCCTCCAATTTTCACTGGGCTTCACTCTGACAATGGAGGAAGCCCAGGACAGAAAGATCAGTGTGGGAATGGGAGCGGGAGTTAAAGTGTATATATGCTTAGCAGGTGTCCACATGGATTTTATCTGGTGTCCGCTCACATTTGAAAGATTATTAAACGGTTATTAGTTTACTATCACCACGTGTGCTGAGATGCAGAGAAACACTTTGTTTTGCACAATATCTAGGCAAATTATACCATACAGGAGTGCAAGATGCAGTGTAAAAGAGAAAATATGAATAGTGTTACCATTGTAATAGTAACTAACAGTAATAGTGTTACCATTACAGAGAAAGTGCAGGTAAAAAGAAAAGTTCAAGGGGTACAATGAGCTGGATTGGAAGATTGGGATACTAATCCCTCATGTATGTGAGGTTCCTTTCAATCATCTGACAACAGCAGGGATGAAGTTGTTCTTGAATCTGGTGGTTTTCACCAGAGATGCTGTCTGACCCATTGGGTTACTCCAGCACTATGTGTCTATCTCTGGAAGACATGTTGGACCTGTTTCTATGTTCTACGACTCTACAGATGATGCCCATATCCAAGTTCAGGGGCTCTCAACCGCATCTTCTCCAGACTGAAGACTCAAAAGTCACTCATCCATCTGAAGACGATCACCTATCCATGTCTTCAATAGATGATGCATGACCTGCTGGGTTACTCCAATCCTTTGTATCTTTGTTTTGTTAAACCAACAGCTGCAGTTCCTTGTGTTTAACCTTCTCCATTTCTCCACCTTCATGTCTTCGCTCCCTGACACGTATATCTTTGGGCCCTTTCCTTCAGATTGCTTTCATTCATTCGGTGTCAAACCTTGGAGGAATAAAGAAATGCAGATGCTGGGTTATACCAAAGATGGACACAAAGTGCTGGAGAAACTCAGTGAGTCTCAAGAAGGGTCCCGACCTGAAACGTCACCTATCCTTTTCCTCTAATGATGTCTGAAGAAGGGTCCTGATGTGAAATGTCACCTATCCTTTTTCTCCAGAGATTTGAAGAAGGGTCCCGACCCGAAACGTCACCTATCCTTTTTCTCCAGAGATACCTCCTGACCCGCTGAGTTACTCCAGCACTTAGTGTCTGCTTTCGGTGTCAAACCTTGTTTGATAATCCCTGGGATGTTCAAAGACCTATACAAATGGGAGTTTTGTTTTTGACAGGGTGTCAAGCTCAGCGACAATATTAATTTCCAGCGTTATTTCCTCTTAAGCCTTTTCTATCACATGCAATTCATGCCCTGCCACTGACACTCACAAGATTTAACACCTATTTTCACGTCAGAGATTAATTTGTGAGATGGGGTGTAGACGAACACTTAAATTAACAAGAGCCCCAAGCAGAAGTTACTGCCCGGAATGAGACAGGCTGGAAGGCGACTAACAAGACAGACCGGGCGGGACTGGAGATGTATAACAGATATAGGACGTTGTATGTCATTATTAAGAATGACACCGTCCGCCTTGTGTCAAGAAAACACAGATCATTTTCTATGAATAAGCATGTACCGGCACAGGAAGAGCCTCCTGGTTTTGTAATTCATCCTGACATTTCATTATTATGTCGGAGGGTTTTATTTTTTCCCCTGCCATCGCGATGATAATGAAAAATAATCTGCTGCTTTTTTTCACCCACTGGCGACCTCTTCCTGAATAATAGCTCGTACTTCAAAGCGAGAGGCAGCCCAAGTGGCACAAATCAACCTCGCCTCACCCTCCTGAATGTTAAGATGCCAAAATTAATGATATTCTTTGTTGTTCGTTGGCGCAGGCAGAGCAAACATTTATTGCCTCCATCTCAAATGCGTTGCCAAAGGCGGTTTTGAACCATCTTGTTGGACATGCTGCTTTGTTTAGTTTAGAGGTACAGCGTGGTAACAGGCCCTTCGGCCCACCGAGACCATGCTGAACAGCGATAACCCCTTACGCTAGCACTATCCTACACACTGAGGACAATTTAGAGAAACCAATAGCACATACATTTGCACATCTTTGTGATGTGGGAGGAAATTAGAACACCTGGGGAAGACCCACACGGTCGCAGGGAGAAGGTACTAATTCCATACAGACAGCATCCTTAGTCAGGATTGAACCAGGGTCTCTGTCATTGTCAGGCAGCAGCTCTACCACTGTGCCCCCCTGCTGAAAGTAAACATTCCATTGTTCTGTTTTAGTACATATGACAATTAAATACTCTGGACACTTGACTGCTGCAGTCCATGGGAAGAGGTTGCTTTTGCCAATTAGACTTTATTCTTCATGCATACATAGACAATAGGTGCAGGAGCAGACCATTCAGCCCTTCGAGCCAGCACCGCCATTCAATGTGATCATGGCTGATCATCCACAATCAGTACCCCGTTCCTGCCTTCTCCCCATACCCCTTGATTTCACTAGCACTAAGAGCTCTATCTTTTTTTGAATGCATCCAGTGAATCGGCCTCCACTGCCTTCTGAAGCAGAGAATTCCACAAAATCACAACTCTCGGTGTGAAAAAGTTTTTCCTCGTCTCCGTTCTAAATGGCTTACCCCTTATTCTTATAACTGTGGATCCTGGTTCTGGACTCCCCCAACATCGGGACATGTTTCCTGCATCTAGCATGTCCAATCCCTTAATAATTTTATATGTTTCTATAAGATCCCTCTCATCCTTCAAAATTGCAGTGAATACGAAACCAGTCGCTCCATTCTTTCAACATATGACAGTACCGTCATCCCGGGAATTAATTTGGTGAACCTACGCTGCACTACCTCAATAGCAAAAATGTCCTTCCTCAAATTAGGAGACCAAAACTGCACAGAGTACTCCAGGTGTGGTCTCACCAGGGCCCTGTACAACTGCAGAAGGACCTCTTTGCTCCTTTACTCAACTCCTCTTGTTATGAAGGCTAACATGCCCTTCACTGCCTTCTACCTGCATGCTTACATTCAGTGACTGATGTACTAGGACTCCCAGGTCTCGTTGTACTTCCCTTTTCCTAACCTGACATCATTCAGATAATAATCTGCCTTCCTGTTCTTGCCACCAAAGTGGATAACCTCACATTTATCCACATTATATTGCATCTGCCATGCATCTGCCCACTCACCCAACCTGTCCAAGTCACCCTGCATCTTCATAATGTCCTCTTCACAGTTCACACTGCCACTCAGCTTTGTGTCATCTGCAAATTTGCTAATGTTATTTTTAATCCCTTCATCTAAATCACTGATGTATATTGTAAACAGCTGCAGTCCCTGCATCGAGCCTTGCGGCACCTCACTAGCCATTGCCTCCCATTCTGAAAGGGACCCGTTAATCCCTAGTCTTTCTTTCCTGTCTGCAACCACTTTTCTATCCATGTCAATACCCTACCCCCAATATCATGTGCTCTAATTTTGCCCACTATTCTCCTATTCAAAGGCTTTCTGAAAGTCCAGGTAAACTACATCCACTGGCTCTCCCTTATCCATTTTACTTGTTACATCCTCAAAATATTACAGAAGATTTGTCAAGCATGATTTCCCCTTCGTAAATCCATGCTGACTTGGGCCGATCCTGTTACTGCTATCCAAATGTGCTGCTATTACATCTTTAATAAACAAGGAACTGCAGATGCTGGTTTGCAATAAAAGATGCATAGTGCTGGAGTGACTCAGCTGGTCAGGCAGCATCCCTAGAGAACATGGATAGGTGACATTTCAGATCTGGACCTTTTTTCACACTGAGGATTGAGCTCAGCCCGAAGACCAGTTCTCCAGGAATGCTCCCTAACCCGTTGAGTTACTCCAGCACTTTATGCCTTTCCTTGGTACGATGCAAATGGGCATAACAGAAAAACACAAATTGCTGGAGCAACTGAGTGGGTCAGACAGCATAGATGGAGGGAAACGGACAAGCAACAATTTGAGTCAGTACCCTTCTACAGTTTTGCCCCAATTCTAGCATCTGCAGTTCTATGTGTCTTTATTCTGGATGTAAAATACTGCTGTAAATTGAAATAAAAATGAAAACAATTAGCCTCTGTAAATTGCCCATAGTGTGTAGTGAGTGGATGCGGAAGTGAAATAGCATCTCACTAGTGTGAACAAGTGATCGATGGTTGGCATGGACTTGGTGGGCCGAGGGGTCTGTTTCCAATGATTCCATGATTCAGTAATACTTTATCTCTCGGCATCGTGGGTCCCCTCCTCACTCTCGACCATTTACCTCTTTCTCAACGGCCCTCATCTCTCTTGAGATAGATAGGTTCATGATTAGTGCAGTTGTCAGAGATTATGGGGAAAAGGCAGGAGAATAGGGTTAGGAGGGAGAGATAGATCAGCCATGATTGAATGGCAGAGTAGACTTTATGGGCCGAATGGCCTGATTCTACCCCTATCACTTATGACCTTATGACAGCTTTCCTCGATCTCCGATGGGCCTTCTCGCTCTCATAGTAACGACCCTCTTCACAATCGGTGGCCCGGGTCCCAACGACACCGGTGGCTCTGGCCGAGTTCGCAGTCCGCGGTGGGCGAACCGGGCCTACCGGTGGGTCCTGCGTCATCGGTCCCAGACAGGTGAGCCTCCATGCTCGGTCAGCGGCGAGCAAGTCCCCGCTCCGTGGCGGGCTTGACCGCTGCTTGCCGGGGCACTCGCGGTGCGCTGGTAGTGGATATCCATGTATCTCTAAACTAAAAACATAAATCCAAACTCTTGTGTCCTCAGTAATACATCTTTAACAAAATCATTGTCCCAAAAGCACGCAGGGGAAAATAAATAGTTAGAGCGTTTTATGATCTGTGGTGATGAAAACAGATTTAATCAGGGCTTTCTAAAGGGAATTGGGTTGGTACCAGAGAAAGTGATTTGCAAGACTATAGGGAAAGAGTGGGGAAAATGCAACCAAAGAAATTGGTCCATTAGGAGTCGACTTAGTTCCCATGGCTCATGTTACTTCTTTCGGTATTATAAATATCCTATCACTCCAAATCTTGTATCACCTCTACGATATCCCCCATATCCGAGGAAGGACGTGTTAGCATTGGAGAGGGTCCAGAGGAGGTTTACGAGAATGATCCCAGGAGTGATTGGGTTAAAACATGATGGACGTTTGAAGGCATTGGGCCTGTACTCGCTGGAGTTTAGAAGCATGAGGGGGGAACCATATTGAAACTTACTGAATAGTGAAAGGCCTGATTGGAGTGGGGGCTCATGTTGTTGACCTCCCCGTGGTGAGCCCGGTCAACTGATCTCAGTCAGGCGAATGACAACAAACAGAGACAGCGGCAGCGCCATTGCTTGGCGCCAACCCGGAGCATGCGCCCTTTTTAGGGCAGGCACCTACGGATGTCGAACCGGATGGCATCACTCTGCTGCAGACTTCTGCTGCCTCAAATGCAAGAAGAAGATTACTAGAGTGAATGTGAAGAGGATGTTTCCACTAGTCGGAGAGTCTAGGTCCAGAGGACATAACCTCAGAATAAAAGGACATACCTTTATAAAGGAGATGTGAAGGAATTTATTTCGTAACAGGGTGGTGAATCTGTGGAATTAATTGCCACAGATGGCTGCAGAGCTCGTCAATGGATATTTTTGAGGCGGAGATTGACAGATTCTTGATTAGTATGGGTGTCAGGGGTTCTGGGGTGAAGGCAGGAGAATAGGGTTGAGAGGGAAAGATAGATCGGACATGATTGAATGGTGGAGTAGAGTTGATGGGCCGAAAGGCTGAATTCTGCTCCTTGAACTTAGGAACATGAATTTACAAACTTATAAATTAGTAGGTAATTTACCTTAGAATAAAGGAAGCAATCAGCTGTAATTCAACTAAAAAACCCCAACAACTTTGTCTATCAAATGACAAAAAAATACTAAAAGGCATTTAACTGGTAAAAAAAAGAGAAAGTGCCCAATAGGTCAAGTAGCATCCCTGGAAAACAGAGATAGGTGACGTTTCAGGTTAGAATCCTTCTTCAGACTGAAGGTCCCAAACTGAAGCATCATCTATCCATGTGGTAGGAAGGAACTACAGGTGCTGCATTATACCAAAAGATAGACAAAGTGCTGGAATAACTAAGCAGGCCAGGCAGCGTCTTTAGAGACAAATGATAAATGACGTTCGGGTCGAGACATTTTTCCAGTCTGAAGAACGGTCCCGAATCGAACCATCTTCTATCCGTGTTCTCCAGAGATGCTGCCTGACCCGCTGAGTTATTCCAGCACTTTGTCTGCTTTTTTGTAATCCAGCATTTGCAGTTCCTCGTTACTGCATTTAACTCGTAAATGTTCATCACTGCAGAATATTCTAAGGCTTTAGAGAGGTTTCTAAAGAGCCTTTTTAGGTAAAGAACTCTAAAAAGCAAAAGAGAAGCGTTTAGTTTGCAACAGGGGAGCTCCAGGTACAAAAGTACAACAGAGTGCAAGTGTTTGATGAAGTGTTTGCCTAGTCCACATGATCTCACCAATACAGAGGCGAGCTAGAGCGAAGGTCAACAGAGAAGGCCAACTATCACCAACAAGAGAGTAGTCCTGATCTCCCATTTACCTCATTGGAGACACTTGTTTAATCAGACTTTAGTTGACTATACTGGACTTATCTTGCTCTAAACTTTATTCCCTTTATCCTATATATGTACACTGTGGTCGGACAGATTGCAATCATGTATAGTCTTTCCACTGACTGGTTAACACCCAAAAAGCTGGAGTAACTCAGCGGGGCAGGCAGCATTTCTGGAGAAAAGGAATGGGTGACGTTTCGGGTTGAGACCCTTCTTCAGACACCAATCTGAATAAGGGGTAGGCCATTTAACCCGGTGTCTGAAGAAGGGTCTCGACCCGAAACGTCACTAATTTCTTCTATCCAGAGATATTGCCTGTCCTGCTGAGTTACTCCAGCTTTTTGTGTCTATCTTCGAACTAAACTCACTCAACTCATTCTGACCAATTTACCCAGGGCGACCATCATACCCCATCTACACTAGTCCCACCTGCTCACTTTTGGCCCATACCCCTTTAAATATGTGCTATCCATGTACATGTCTAAATTTTTCTGAAACGTTGTAATAGTAGGTATGTTGCAAAGCCTACCTGAAGCGTCTTTGAAAATCTGCCGCTACGGGTGTGCGCGATTTTGGCGCCGTTTAGAGGGGGCGGGTTTAAAACGCGATTTTCTCTAGGCTGTTCAAATCGAAGATGTTCAGCCTAGTTAATTATTAACGAAAAATCGCTGGAAGACCCCGTCGCAAAAGCTATTATTAGGTTTAAAGGCCTTGAATAATAGTTATAGTAGTTTAAAAATCAATCTCTAAACCCGCGACCGCCAGCAACCGCAGGGTCTCATAAAGCAGACAGCTGAAGGTAGGTTGTATATTTTTACATTAAAAAGGGCTTCTAAAGATCCCGTTATACAAAGTTTACTATTGCGAGTAGCTCATTTTGGCCCCATTATATCGCGCAGTATTTTTCTGGGCATTTGAGGGCACAAATCTACCGCAATGTGAACGTTCTAAACCAGCGCGTTCCACAGGGACCCACTGGAAAGCTGATTTAAATGGGCATTTATTTACAGCAATTGAACACTGAATTCCTTCCATTTGGCCTATAAATTAATGTAAATGAGATTTAAAAATCATGTTTTATTGTGAATTATTTGTGAATATTATTTGGACATTTAGGCTATTTAAAAATGTTAATCATTTATTAAGAAATGGATAGATGTTTAGATCTAGTAATTGAAGTCTGAAATTAGCTACAATTAGGTAACTAACTAATTATATGCTTTAATTTCAGGTCATCCAAGTAAGATTATTTTATATTTGTTTCAGAATGCTTCGATCTATGATAACTGAAAATTTCATTCAGTTCTCTTAATTTTTAAGAAAGTTATGGGCTTTTGACTGTTCACGATCACAACTTTTTTGTTATGTCCATAGAAAATCAATAGGGAACAAGATGCTCATTTCCGAGTATGAAAATGGCCATAACTTTTTAAATACTTGAGATATGAAAGTGAATTAGGTGTCAAATTAAACTTATTGTTATGCTTTATCTGATGGGATAAATTACAGACTTGATTTTTAAAATCTCAAAATTTTGTAACATTGCTAGTAATAGTACCCAGATAGCACAGGTGACAATAAACTTAACTAAAGCTAAACTAAAAAGGTCATATCATGCATGAGCACCAAATCCAGTGGATGATGTTAGAGGAGGTGCATCTAAACTAGACGAGTCAGATGTTTACGTGCATCTCCAGGTGAGACAGAGGTTCCACTACACAGGAGCAGACAATAAATATAAAGGGTCTGACCCGAAACGTTAACTATCCATGTTCTCCAGAGTACCTGCTAAGTTACTCCAGCAATTTGTGTGTTTTGCAAACCTGTAGTTGCTTTGGAAACACAGCATGGAAACAAGACTTTCGGAGTACTAAGTCTGTATCGATCAGCGATCCCCATATATAGCACTATCCTGCACATTAGGGATAATTAACAGTCTTTACCGATGCCAAATGACCTGCAAACCTGCACGTCTTTGGAGTGTTGCAGGGAACCAGGGCACCAAGGGAAAACCCATGTTGTCACGGGGAGAATGCACAAACTCTGTACATACAGCACCCGTGGTCAGGATCGAACTGGGATCTCTGGCTTTCCATGGCAGCAGCTCTACTACTGCGCCACCGTGCTGCCCCTTACATTATACATTACAAGTACTCCTGCGCAGTGTGGTTCTGTAAGTGGGGGATGGTGACTATCTTCCAGCAAGGAAATAGCCATGTAAATCAAGGCCATATACACTAACAAAGCAACGGCATTATTGCAAAACTTTGGTTAAAGGAGCAATCAAGTTAGGGTAATAAATTCCACTGTGCCAGTGGCATTCACATCAATTAAAGACAATCTTTGATTTGCAATTAGTTCTCTGACTCATCTTTTGCTGTGTAGGAAGGAACTGCAGATGCTGGTATACACCAAAGATGACACAAAATGTTGGAGTAACTCAGTGGATCAGGCAGCATCTCTGGAGAAAAAGAATAGGTGACGTTTCGGGTCGAGGCCCTTCTTCAGACTGAGAGTCAAGGGAGAGGGAAACTAGAGGTATGAAGAGTACAGAACAGATTGGAGTCAGCACCGATGGCCAAGATGCCCACAATGGTCCATTGTTGGAGGTGGAGCATGTGATAACAAAGGGATACGAACAGTGAAACTAGCAGGACAATTAGGGTGGGGGAGGGACGGGGAGAGAGGGCGTGCGACTCTCTAACTTGAAATTAGAGAAATAGTAAGATTAAACGAGAACTTACCAGTTTGAAGTTTGATCGTTATTTTATGAGGAGTAACGTTGAGGGAATACGTGAAGAACCCCGCTAGGACGCATGCGTGTCATTCTTCAAAGCAGCGGTGCGAAATGACGGATAACTGTAATGACTAAGCATAGTAAGATTAGAGAAGAGATACCAGTTGAGTATATGATCAAGGGTGGGAGCGGAGGGCACGTATTCCCTCAACGTTACTCCTCATAAAATAACGATCAAACTTCAAACTGGTAAGTTCTCGTTTAATCTTACTATTTTACTTCGGAGTCACGTGAGTGACTACGTGAAGATTTTAAAGCTATGTGATTTCATGCCGTGGAAACGAGTCCATGCATCACATCTGCCTTGATTATGGGGAGAATAGTGTTAACATCATTAGACATCAATACGATATTGAAAACCCAACGATAAATATATTAACACCAAATTATAGCCCCTATTTATGGGGTAAATTATATTACAGAACTTAAAATTGTTTCTGCAAATGTTCCAGGTTCAATGACTGGTTTGTTATAAAATCGTTGGAAAGTTTTCTCCGTTGACCATCCTGCTGTCTTGAGGATTTGGTCCATAGGAACATCCAACTTCATAGCTGCCGATGTAGCGGCAGCCCTGGTGGAGTGAGATTTAAAAATGCTAGTGTCTACTTCAGCCTTTATTAGGACCTGTTTTAGCCATCTCGAGATGGTCTGGACTGTCACTTTTTTGTGTGGCTGTTTGTAGCTGATTAAAAGTGACATTTCTATGCCTCTGATGATCTTAGCATATTCCATATATAATAGTAAGTGTGTTACAATACAGAGACGATCATCTGTCGGGTAGGCCCTGAATTCTGTTTTTAGGCCTGCTGACCCCTGTCTGTTCTGTTTGACTAATTCATTGATGTGAAAAGTTAAATTTCCAGATGAAATAGTCATGTTGTCCAGCCTTAGATTCTGTAGCGACTGGACCCTTTGTGCCGTGACCAAGGCCATCAGCATGACTGTTTTCATAGTCAGTTTCTGTAGGGACAGAGCTGTAGCTGGAGACCAGTTTCTTAACATGGTCAGTACAATGCTCACATCCCATATTTGGGAGTACCTGGTTCTTGGGGGATTAACATTAAAAATGCCCCTCATGAGTTTGGTTACCAGGGGGTGTGTCCCAACAGAATGCTGCTCTGTTCCTTGCCACAGGTATGTTGACAGAGCACTTCTGGCGCAGTTGATGGCGCTATAACTGAGCCCCTCATCGTAATGGAGGCTTGCCAGGAATTCCAGAACAGACGGGATGTTCATAGATCTGTGGGTGATATTATTGTTGTGACAGTACATTTCCCATTTCTTGATGACACCAAGTACTGTTTTTTGGTGGACTGTCTGTGGCCCGCCAAAATAATATCCACTGTTCGGTCCGTCAGTCCCAGGTGTAGTAGAGGTGCTTTCAAACTCTACAAATTAATAGGTTTATATAATTATGACATGGGTAACTTTCCCTTGTTGCGGGATGAACCAGTAAATTAGGTCTATGATGGATGGTGATGCATGGTTCTAATACCATTTCGAGTATCACCGGGAACCATGGTTGAGTAGGCCAATCGGGTACTATCAAAATACCAGACGCAGAGTCTTGCTGTATTTTCCTTAATACCCGACTGATGAGGCAGAAAGGAGGGAATGCATAAATAAACAATTTCCCCCAATGCATCGAAAATGTATCTGTTGCCGCTGCCCCAGGGTCTGGTTCCCATGAACATAATTCGATAACTGGTGATTGAGCCTGGATGCGAATAGGTCGATATAACGTGTTCCATACCATGCTGTAATTTCAGCAAATACATTTTTATCCAACATCCATTCAGTGTTTTCATTGAATTTGCATGACCTGGTGTCTGCCACTAAATTTAGTTTACCTGGTAAGTAGGTAGCTGATATCCAAATATCTCTCTCTGGATACGCTATTGCCAAATTGTGTTGGCCAGATTGTCACATAATGTCGATTTGTTTCCACCCATATGGTTGATATATGCTACCACGGTGGTGTTGTCAATTTGTAGTCTAACATGCTGGTGATATAACCCAGAACAATATGACTTAAGGCTATGGAATGCACTTAACATTTCCAGGTAGTTTATGCCCAGTGTTTGTAATAATGATGCCTCCTGTGCATTTCATCTCCCCCACAGCTGGAGATGGAATTGGTAGCACCCCAACCAAGTGCACTGGCATCAGTTTGTAGTACCATAGACGGGTTGCTGATAATGATTGGATTGGAACAATGCCTAATGTTATCTTTCCACCATTTTAGTTCCATTATGGCCTCTGTTGGTAGCTTCATTGGTCTGTCAAAATGACCACCATAAATTTTTGAGTGCTCGTATTTTAGCCCTCTGTAAATTTCGATAATGTAAAGGTCCGAATCGTGTGGCTGGAAACGCAGCCACTATTTTGCCAATTATTCTTGCTACCAGTCTGATGGATGGTTTAGTGATGTCAATGAATTTGCTGCAAGCCTCTATTAAGGCTGTAACCTTTTCTTTCGGCAAAGTCACTGACATGTGAACTGAGTTAATGGTGAACCCCAGATAATCCATTGTGTTAAATAACATCTGTGGTCACCTCTTATGGGTACTGTATAGTAAGCATCTTTTAAATCGATGCTTGCCATGTAGTAACCTTTGGAAATCAATTGCTTAGCAGTAACAAAGGTTTCCATCTTGAAATGAATATATTGTACGAAAGTATTGAAATTAGTCAAATCTATGATGAGCGGCAACCACCATCTTTCTTGTTTATGATAAAGATTTTGGACACGAATTCCTGTGATTCGTGTTGGGTTTTCTCAATTATTCCTTTTTTATAAGGCCGCTGTAGTTCAGCATGCGCTTTTGCATTTTCTTTGCCTGTAAGCACGAACATATGGTTCGGTACATGCTGAACTGGAGGGTTATGTTTTTGTATAAATTCTATGGTATAACCCTATATTGCTTAAAATATAAGTGTCGGTAGTTAACTTATTCCATGCATCCAGATAGAATTGTAATCTCCCACCAACCTCCATGCTCCCTTTAATTCGTAAGGAACCAGACCCACCTTCCTCCATGGTTACTAGTGGTAGGTTTGTGACTTTTTCGGCATCCTCCGTGGACGTTGAGGCGCCGGTGTCTGGGTCTGTAGTTGGGTCAATGTTGAGGGTTAGCGCATTTCCCAGGAAGGCCGGTCTGGGCCATGGCCTAAAAAAAGACCGATGTTGAGTGTTCCTGGCCTTCGAGCTTTCACCAGTTTGTCTTGGCCGACTGGTGGTGCGTAGGGGTGCTGTTTCTGGCCGAAGTAGTTTTTAGACGTTGCTTTAATGAGCCCCAGGGTTTAAGCCTCTTCGTCAAGTTCTTTTACCTGTTTGGATAAGTCACCTCCAAATAGTAATATTGGTGGTTTGGAGGTTCCAGGTTTGCACAGGCCTGCAAATTAGGGTCTAAAGCCGGTTGGATGGCACTCTTCCTAATACTATTTAACTCGTATTGGGAGTTGCAAAATAAAGCCAGTGCATCCTGGTGATCTTGTGTCATGTCTTTTTCGTTTATTGTGCGGGCGAAAGCCGTAATTCCCGCTGTTAGGACTTTCAGAACTTTCTGTAGTTTCAAGTCCCTGGCTCTGATTGAGGCTCCGACATGTTTCCAAATACACTGGTTGACACTGGGAACATTCAGTGATTTGCAGTTCCCTGGTGATAAGTGTCTTGCTGTGGTGTCCAATAATGCCTGTCCTTATAGCTGGTTGAATGATATGTAGTCGATACTTGCAGCTATTTTAGGCTCCAGGTTTTGGCCAGTTTGGTCGGGTTGAATGAACTGGGACACCACTATCCAATAGGTTTTCTTGCACCCCATGCACACTAGGGGTATGTTCTGCACACCCCTCTTCAGGGTCAGCCCAGAATTGACCCCCCGTACTCCCCTCTGATGAGGGAGAAACACTGTGCAGCCCTACAAGAGGTACTGCTGTAGGACTTACTAGCTGCCCACTGTGACTAGTCTCCATCTCCCGGAGCCTGCCACTTTGGAGTATTTGCTCCAACAGCCGCTCCAACTGGCTCCAATGCTCTCGGGCACTGGCCACTCGCGGCTGCCCCTGTTCCTCAAGCCGCTCCAACCGGCTCCAATGCTCTCGGGCACTGGCCGCTCGCGGCTGCTCCTGAAGCCGCTCCAACCGGCCCCAATGCTCACGGGCACTGGCCGCTCGTCGCTGCTCCTGCTCCTCAAGCCGCTCCAACCGGCCCCAATGCTCACGGGCACTGGCCGCTCGCGGCTGTTCAAAGTCAGACTCATCGGAGTCAACGACTCTGTTAGTTTTTCGCTTCGCTTTACCGCCCGGCCGTGGCCGGTGCGGGAGCGAAGTCGGGCACAGCTGTTCCCATTACGGGAGATTGGCGTGCCGTTGGCTGCTGCTGCTGCTGCTGGCTGCCCGCAACTCCGCGGTTCTCCCCCGCCAGCTTTTTCGCAGCCTTCTTGTTTCTCGTGGATCTGTCCATGCCTCCACCTGTGAAGTAAATGGAAAGAACGCAGCGTCTCCTTACCTGCTGTTCCCGGCTTTCAAATTCTGCCGCTAAGGGGAACGTCGTTCCCCCTGCTGTGACTCGTTGCAATGCGTGTAGCGATATGACACGCATGCGTCCTGGCGGGGTTCTTCACGTAGTCACTCACGTGACTCCAAAGTAAAATCAACAGTCATACTGCTGGGTTGTAAGCTGCCCAAGCCTCCAAATTGTGTGTGGCTTCACTCTGACAATGGAGGAGGCCCAGGATAGAAAGGCCAGTGTGGGAATGGGAAGGGGAGTTAAAATCATTTGATGTGTTGCTTAGTGTTGATTTTAAACAATTATCGACTGGGCATTAATAGACCAGTCATGGTTTTTAAAACGCTTTTGTTAGAAGTATCTTCTAGCCAGTTGCATATTACGTTTCAGATTTCATTCATTGTTCAGTGTGATTATTAAGGGATTGGACATGCTAGATGCAGGAAACATGTTCCTGATGTTGGGGGAGTAAAGAACCAGGGGCCCCAGTTTAAGAATAAGGGGTAGGCCATTTAGAACTGAGATGAGGAAAAACCTTTTCACACAGAGAGTTGTGAATTTGTGGAATACTTTGCCTCAGAAGGCAGTGGAGGCCGATTCACTGGATGCATTCAAAAGAGAGTGTGATAGAGCTCTACGGGCGGAATCAAGGGGTATGGGGAGAAGGCAGGAACGGGGTACTGATTGTGGATGATCAGCCATGATCACATTGAATGGCTTTGCTGGCTCGAAGGGCTGAATAGCCTAACCTGCACCTATTGTCTATGTATCTATGTATCTATGTAAGCCTGATTTTGGTTTCCTAGTTTTAACATGTGTTCCCAACACCATTGAGAGGCTCATCATTTCCTGGCCCCAAATGCCTTTAATTACATATCAATCTGAGCAAATAATTAATATTTGAAACATTAATTATTTCTGGCAGTCTCCATTTAGCCAAGGTGCCTGAACCAGTTATTATATCCAGTGATATGCTTGATATTGTCTTCCCTTTATTGCTCTCTTGCAGTTGTGGTACAATAGCTGAATGGATAAGGCTTTTTAGTTTAGTTTAGCTTAGCTTTAGTTTTAGAGATACAGCGTGGAAACAGGCCCTTCCCCCCACCGAGTCTGTACTGACCAGTTATCACCCTGTACACTAGCAGTATGCCACACACTAGGGCCAATTTACGAACAAATAGTGTAATTTGACGTTTGTGGCAATGTGGCTTTATTTCATTCATATGCCATTAACCCAAACTTATTTTGAAATAAAGAGACACAAAGTGCTGGAGTCAGGCTTCAGACTTTAGACTTTAAGAATACAGCGAGGAAACAGGCCCTTCTGACATCTGAGTCTAAAGTCTAAAGCATGACCCGTTGATTTACTTCAGCAGCTTGTACTTATCTTTATTTCAAAATAATTTTACATTAGTGGCAAATGACTGAAACATAGCTCCTCTGCATTGGAAATGATAAATTTGATAATTTGTCTAATTTATTAAATAAAAAAGTGTACTCTACTATATATATAGTAGAGTACACACTAATCTACAATCCAGGAAGACGGAAGCTTTGCCTGTGCTGAACATAATGCCAAGACCAATTCTTTTTGTGACCCTTTTGAGAAAACAAAGTAAGTGCAGGTCGATTATTTTAGCTTATTTTAAAGTTGGTTTTAGTATTTCAGGCTGCCTTAAATCAATAATGCTTTACTTATTTAGATCTACAGTATTTGAATTGTTAGCACAGTGGAGCAGCGGATAGAGTTGTTGCCTTACAACTCCAGAGACCCGGGTTCGATCCTGACTGCAGGTGCTGTCGGCGCAGAGTTTGTACGTTCTCCCTGTTAATTGGCTTCGATATAAAATTATAAATTGCCCCTAATGTTTAGGATAATGTTAGTGTATAGGGTGATCGCTGGTCAATGTGGTCTCGGTGAGCCATGCTGTATCTCAAAAGTCTAAAATCTAAAGAATAATTTTGCTTTGTTAAAAAAATTAAAACAACAATTTCAAAGCTTGTGGCTGGCATCATCAAGCATGAAAATATCAATAGGGAGATTATTAGGCTTCACGATAGACTTCCTGATGTTTAGGAGTTGATTAGAGTTGATTAGTCAAATTGCCTCAAGGAAATGGGGATGGGAGAGGGATGAGGGGCATAAATGGCTTGTCTAGTTCTCCAGGTATCAGAAAGGTAAGGGAAGGCAAGCAGAGAGTGTATTTATGGGTCCACCATGGTCAGGCCCATTGAATGGCCTGTAAACTGAGTGGAACAAGGTAATGGTGGGTATCGAATGGTTCCTTGTGCAGAATAACAGTCATTTATATCGAGTCATACAACATGGACACATGCCCTTTGGCCTAACTTGGCCAAGCCGACCAACATGCCCCATCTGAACTAGTCCCACCTGCCTGCTTTTGGCCCATATCCCTCTAAACCTATCCTATCCATGTACCTGTCTAAATGTTTCTTAAATATTGTGATAGTACCACAACTACCTCCTCTGGTAGCTCGTTCCATACACCCACCACCTTTTTTTTGTGTAAAAAGGTTACCCCTCAGGACAGGTTCCCATTAAATCATTCATTAAATTTTAGTTTAGTTTAGTTTATTGTCACATTTGCTACCTACAAAGTGCAAAGTCAGAGCATCTCTGGAGAACTTGGATAGACGGCGTTTCTTATCGGGGCCCTTCTTCAGACTGATTGTATTGAGGGGGAGAAAGCCGGAAGAGAGGTGGGTGCGGGTGAGTGGGAGGTTTTAATAGGCAGATGGTTGGACTAATGCCAGAGATGAAAAGACCAAAAGTGCGAGACACAAACAGCACCCGTAGTTAGGATCGAACTCGGGTCTCTGACACTGTGAGGCCACTTCTCCGCCCATATACTATCCACACTGAACATTGATATATAAACAGAAAGATGGCATGGTGGCACTGTGGTAGAGTTGCTGCCTTATAGTGCCAGAGACCTGGTTTCGATCCTGACTATGGGTACTGTCTGTCGGAGTTTGCACGTTGTTGGCAGCGGCCTGATGAAAGACATGAAAGATAACTAGTAGACAGTTAGGCTGTACTGATGGTATTTGGTATGATGTTTTATACTTAAAAGAACAGTTGGACATTTCCAAACTATCACCTGGAGGTAACGGGTTTGAATTGTAATAACGTTTGCATTTAGTTAGCGACCTTTAACAATTGCAAGTCAGTCCCAGAGGGTTTCACAGTCAATTAACTGAATCTGAATCTCTGTCATGGTTGGAATGTGGTGAACACAGCAGGTAATTTTCACACTGTGCCAAGCTAAAGTATGAGTTAATTTGTTTTAGGACAGCTTATTGAAAAATAAGAACAAGGGTTATCGGAGTAAAGTTAGTTAATCAGCCCTCATTCAAGAAACATGCCTTTCTATCTGATCTCCAATTCATCTGATAGTAGTTCAGAGATACAACATAGAAACAGGCCCTTCGGCCCATCGAGTCCACACTGAACATTGATATATAAACAGAAAGATGGCATGGTGGTACTGCGGTAGAGTTGCTGCCTTATAGTGCCAGAGACCTGGTTTCGATCCTGACTATGGGTACTGTCTGTCGGAGTTTGCACGTTGTTGGCAGCAGCCTGAAGAAAGCGCCTTCCCATGGGGCTTTCCGCAGAGACAGTATACAGAGTCATGAGTTTTTGGCATCATTTCTAAGTCCATGTTGTTGTAAGTGCAGATTTCTTGGCCTTACTAAACTAAACTAAACTAAACTAAACTAAACTAAACTAAACTAAACTAAACTAAACTAAACTAAACTAAACTAAACTAAACTAAACTAAACTCACTGAGGACCTCATTGAAACTTACCAGATAGTGAAAGGCCTGGATAGAGTGCGTGTGGAGAGGATGTTTCCACCAGTGGGAGTGTCTCGGACCAGAAGCCATGTCTCAGAATTAAAGGTTATACCTTTAGAAAGGAGATGAGGAGGTATTTCATTATGGGCCTGTCCCACTTACGCGACTTTTTCGGCAAATGCCGTCACCCGTCATAGGTCGTTGCAGGTTGCCGAAATGTTTCAATATATTGAAAATCCAGCGGCGACCAGACAAGGTACGACTCTTTGGGTGACTTTTCATGACCATACAGGCTTCACCCCGCGACATGTCGCCAGGATGTCGCCTGTATGGTCGTGAATAGTCTCCTCAGTCGCCCAAAGAGTCATAGCGTCTTTCTGGTCGCCACTGAATTCAACATGGTGAAAATATTCTGAAAAATGGTGAAAACGACCTACGACGGGTGCCGGCAGTTGCCATAAAAGTCGCGTAGGTGGTACAGGAACATTAGTTTGAGGGTCAAACGAAATGAAACAAAACAAAACTAAACTAAACTAAACTAAACTAAACTAAACTAAACTAAACTAAGCTAAACCAAACCAAACCAAACCAAACCAAACCAAACTAAACCAAACTAAACCAAACCAAACCAAACCAAACCAAACCAAACCAAACCAAACCAAACCAAAACAAACCAAAACAAACCAAACCAAACCAAACCAAACCAAACCAAACCAAACCAAACCAAACCAAACCAAACCAAACCAAACCAAAACAAACCAAAACAAACCAAACTAAACTAAACTAAACTAAGCTAAACCAAACCAAACCAAACCAAACCAAACCAAACCAAACCAAACCAAACCAAACTAAACCAAACTAAACCAAACCAAACCAAACCAAACCAAACCAAACCAAACCAAACCAAACCAAAACAAACCAAAACAAACCAAACCAAACCAAACTAAACTAAACTAAGCTAAACTAAACCAAACCAAACTAAACTAAACTAAACTAAACGAACGGTCTCTGAATTTTTTTTACTATATTAAAAGATGCTTTGTGGAACAAAAATAAAATCTTCAGAGGCTAAAAGTCTGAATGATTTGAATTTACCTGACTCAGCCAATCTTTTAGTCCCACCTTTTAAATACCAAAGACAGTGCTATGTTTATCTCCTTAATTCTGTTGCAATTGTTCTTAGACAATGGCCTTGAATGTTCATGAAAATGTCTTTAAAGTGTGGCTTGTAAATCATCGATAGACATTATATTTCAACGGATGCATCCCAAGGCCCACTTAATATGGGACTATACTTTAAATAATTGTAATGTATTCATACATATTCAGGTATATGTTAATGAGTTGGTGTTCAATGTAAACAGGAAATGCTGCGTAATAAATCTCTCTCTCGTGATCCAGGCAACCAGTGTGTAAGTCTAGTACTTCATTCTGCCGTCCGGAATATAACAATAATGTACACACATCTATCAATAATGAAAAACATTTTTGTTACATTTTTTTACCTGATTCTATGTGAAGAAAGGCATGATACTTTCTCTCAGCATTCTAATAATGTAATATTGTGCCATCTGTTTTGTATCGACAATTGCAACCTGCAAATTAATAATAATTTTATAAATCTGTAACATAAACCTACATCAATTTTTTTTATGGCTGTCTCCAGGGCACAATTGTTTTAGATTTCGATGTAAAATCCATCTGTATTTCACCACCTGTGCAGAACAGAAATTTTAATATGTTCATTGAATACATCACTGTCAATAACCAACTCTTGTTATCCAGCAGCAAGATTTATCTGACACAATTGATACAGATATTAAGGTGAGGGGGAAAAGATTTAACTGGAATCTGAGGTGTAACATTTTCACACAAAGAGTGGCTGTGAGTATGGAACAAACTGCCAGAGGACGTAGTTGAGGCAGGGACTATCCCAATGTTTAAGAAACGGTTAGACAGGTACATGGATAAGACAGGTTTGGAGGCATATGCACTAAACGCGGGCAGGTGGGACTAATGTAGCTTGGACATGTTAGCCGGTGTGGGTAAGTTGGGCCGAAGGGCCGGTTTCCATGCTGTATCACTGTATGACTCTATGCAGGGCCGGATTTAGATGAAGAGAGGCCCTAGGCTATTCCACTTCTGAGGCCCCTTCCAATTCCACACCCCCACGACGAGAGGAAGATGGAAGTCCACCAGATTGACACCGATGAGCAGCCGAGCGTGGTCAATGAGATAAGGGCTGGAAAGCTGCGCTTTTTATTTATTGCCAGTGCTAGTGTTGAGTTATCGGCTCAAAACACCATTATTCTGAAATGGAGGGCAAGGAAAATTACTGAGGTGTTGTTTAGAGACTACAGTGCATTGTGATAGCATATGTAAGAAAGGCTGATGACTGTGTCAAAAATATTATACACCAGGCTTTTCAAAAAGGGGGGTGGCATGGCAGGATGACAAAAATGTTATGTGAAATAAGTGCACGCAGCGCATATCACAAGCGCGAAGCTCGGAGACCCTTGCAGCCTGGGGTTTTAGATGCTCTCTGGTGCATTCGGAGCCTTATTTTGGAGCATTTTTGCACTAAATTTATGACCAATATTTCAGAAATAATTTTGGTTGAGTCAAGAGTAATGAGTGGTTGGAATGGGATGTTTGAGGTCATTGTTGTATACACTTCTTTTAATCAATAATTTAAGCTGTACTTGTTTTAATAATCAAGTTGTACTGTAAAATCTTATGTAAAATGTTATAAATGAGCATGCAAACACTGCAACTAAAATACTGTAAGTTTTTGCAGTAAATAAAACAATTTACACCTCGGATCTTTGGTGGCCACGAGGCATCGATGTGTTTGTGTGGAGTGCAAATGGAGATCTGAACCCACCTTGGCCCACTGCACACGCATCATTTTTGTGTTGCTACTGCGTCACCGGCTTCCCCCAACTGCGCAGGCGCGGATGGTCGCAATTTTTTTCCCCAAAAATTCCAGCGGGCCGGAACCAGAATTTCGGTTAATTTCCGTCAAAGTGGAAACGCTGATAGCGCTCCAATTTTTTTTTCTCAGGATTTTTTTTACCTTCGGAATAGTTCAGCATCAGCAGTTCCTTCCTACACGATTGATATAGAAATGGATAGGTTAAGATAAATACGTACAAACTGAGTAATTTATTTCAATTTTAGAATACTGAATGCAGAACAATATAATAGTGGAACTAGTCCTTCAGCCCACAATGTCTGTACCGAACATGATGTCAACTCCTATCTGCTTACACATAACCCATGTCCCTCCATTCCCTGCACTTTCATGTTCCTGTCCAAAAATCCCTTAAACGCCACTATCATGTCTGTCTCAAACACCATCCCCGACAGCAGGCTCCAGGTACTCACCATCCTCTGTGTGAAAAACATGTCACGCACATCTCCTTTAAACTTTGCCCCTCTATCCTTAATGCCATGCCAAGTCAAGCTGATTTCATCTCCTGTGCATAATCCATATCCATCTATCCTCAGCACTTCCTTGTGCCTATCTAAAAGCCTTCTAAATGACATTAGCATATCTGCCTCCACCACCACCACCTTTGGCAATGCCTTCCATGCCACCACCACTCTCTGTGCAAAACACTTGCCCCGCACCTCTCCTTTAAACTTCCCCCCTCTCATCTTATAGCTACGCCCTCTAGGAAAAAGGTTCTCTGTCTACCTTACCATTATCTCTCATAATTTTATACATAAGCATCTTGCATTTTACGCGTGTTTGATTTATTCAATTTTAAAATGTTCCTTTATTACAAAAGCATGATTTAGGCACTGTATTTTCAGAATAACGTGATCAAATTTACTGCTGATATCGTAGTTGTGCATGTTTAAATTATGGATTTATGAACTATGCGCTGCTTTTCAACCACATAACCCCCATGTAATCAAGGATGAGAATCATTCCAGTCCCTCTTCTCCCCTCTCCCATCAGGCAAGAGGTACAGAAGTGTGAACATGTACACCTTCAGATGCAGGGACAGTTTCTTCCCAGCTGTTATCAAGTATCTGAACCACCCTATCAACAACTAGAGAGTGGTCCTGACCTACCATCTACCTCGTTGGAGACCTTTGGACAATCTTTAATCGGACTTCACTGGACTTTATCTTGCACTAAACGTTATTTTCTTTACCATATATCTGTACACTGAGGACAGCTAGATTGTAATCATGTATTGTCTTTCCACTGACTGGATAGTACACAGCTAAAGCTTTTCACTGTCTCCGTACACGTGTCAATAAACTAAACTAAACTAAACAAGCCAAGTTGCTGAATATATGTAAGAAAGAGGTGGATACAATTTTTAAAGACAAAAGACATCAAGGAGTTTGTGTTAATATGGGATTGAGAAAGGTGATCTGCCATGATAGGGATATCATGCCCCAATCCTGCTCCTGTTTCCTTCCTGATCACAACTGTAAATGCTGAAATATTAAATATAGGAGCAGAATTAGTCCATTTGGCCCATCGAGTCTACTCCACCATTCAATCATAGCTGATCTATCTTTCCCTCTCAACCCCATTCTCCTGCCTTCTTCCCATAATGGGAACATGGGATTGGAATAGGATATGACCAAATTATCCTATTTGGGAGATAAAGATTTCAAAACCTACAGTATATTCATCACCTTTTAGTCATTACTTTCTCCTTTAGCTGGGCTTATTTAAGCTAAAGTTTATTCCTCCACTTTGACCTTTGACACCTGATCGCCACGCAATAAAAGAAAGGTCAGATAATTGAAGTAGAGTTCAATACATTGACGTTTTGAAATGGTTGTAAAAATCCTCAAAATAGAAAATAATCATCTGTACTTGGAAGGTCAGCAAATTCATTTAAGCCCTTGGCTGATGATAGGATCACTGGGCACTGTGAGAATACGTAAAGATCAAATAGGGTTTATCCACTGATATTAAGGAAGGGGAGAGTGGAGAGAAGTAAACTGTGGATAAAGGTTGTGCAGGTTTGTAGGTTCATTAGCTTCTGTAAATTGCCTCTAGTGTGTAGGATCGTAAAGTTGGATATCACAGAACTAGTGTACGACTGATTGATGGGCGGCATGGACTCAGTCGGCCAAAGGGCCTGTTTCTACGTTGCATCTTCCACGCTGAATGGCTTCCAAGATGGCCCCCAACCCAGGCGACTATTTGCGTGCTAGCCACAAAAGTAGATCTACAATCACATATTACAATCTCCACACTCTTAAATCTCCACTCCTACAGCAACATTTCTTCCCTTATCATGTACACTGTAAATGGCTCAATTGTAATAATGGATTGTCTATCCTCTGACTGGATAGCCGCAACTAGATTTTTTCACAATACCTCGGTACACGTGACAATAAACAAAACTGAACTGATCATTAAACTAAAATGTTATGGAATCAAGGAATGAAGCACCGTAGAAAGTCACCATTATGCGTAGGCTTTATTTTTTTATATTGGGTTTGTACCTGATATTCCCCGATATCCATTCAACATAAACTTTTGAATATTTTTTCATTTTCCCTTCTCGCAGAGAATTGGAAGTTGTAAAATGGCACCAGAAAGTGATGGCTCTCTGTGTGCTGTTCCAGAAGAGTACCTAATTAAGTTTAATTAGTTTATTGTTGTGTGTACTAGAAAGGCAAGGAGTGATTCTCTCATTTTTAGTGACTTCATCTCACACTCCCCTCCCCTCCCTCGCCCTCCTTGCCCCCTCCTTACACCCTTGTCATTTTTACCAGTTCCAGGGTTGTTGGGCCTATTTCCATATGGTATCTCTAAAACTAAAATTAAAACTAATAGGATATTCATTCACTCATGTTTGCTCTGCCACTGATTAAGATAATGGCTGATCTTTTAGCATTTCCTCACAATCTTCATCCATTGATTCCATCAGTGTGCATTCAGTGGGTCGAAGGGCCTGTTTCCACACAGTATCTCTAAAGCCCAAAGCATAAATTCTAAATTGCACCCTCTATTCAAAGTGCACAGAGCCTGCTTAAAGTCAGCTTTTGTGGTTGCCCCGAGTCAATAACACTCCAAAAGCCAGAGTACAGCACAGAAACAGTGTAGATTTTTGTGTTTCCTTTAGTTTATTATTGATATGCTTGTTAGGGTACAGTGCAAAATCACAGCACCCAGAGAAAATCCATGTGGTCACAGAGGACGCTGTAAGGCTGCAACTCTACCGCTGCTTCACCGTGCCGCCCCACCCAATTTGCCAATTGGGCTAGAAAGTAAAACTGAGGGTCTGCACACAACCAAAGATAACATAGAATGTGTTTATGGTTCAATGGCGCATTATGCAACTGCACAGTGAAATTCTATGCATATTTCCACATGCGATCACTGCCATATTTTGGCACCAAAGTCCGGTCGGCCAGTGTGCTCCATGTACTGGAGCTGTTCCCGAAAACTGACCGCCATCTTAGTGTCCCAGGGTTGCTTCCCACAGCTGCCCTTGAAGGCACTGGAGGCATTACCCCAGTTCACCCTCCTTCCAGCCCTTACTCCCTGCATCTGACTTTTCCGGCTCCCTCCTGGCAGTCCTACGAGCATTCGGGAGAACCCCACAGTTTGATGAGCCTTTAGGTGGGTCCCCCCCAACCGCCGAGCCTTCTTAGTTTAGGGTGATAGGTGATAGGTGTATGGAACAAGCTGCTGGAAGATGCTGGCAAGGCAGGTACTAACATTTGGACTGGTATATGGACAGAACTGGTTCAGAGGGATTTGGGTCGTGTGTGGGCATGTGGGTCTGTTGTTAATGGGGTATGTTGTTTGATGTGAGAAAGAAGGGCCAAAGGGCCTGTTTCCATGCTGTATGACTAAGACCCTAAAATGCCAGTGGAAACGTTTTAGGTAAAATAATTGAGGAAGAAATTGAATGAATTATATGTGAATGATTGAAAATGGGTTAATATACTTTTGAGCTACACCGAGGAAACAGGCCTTTTGGTACACACCGAACAGTGATCACCCCATAGTTGGGCAGAGGGGCTTGATTGCACACTGTGTGGTTCTACGATAAAGCTACTAAAGTCTGAAGAATTGAGACCCAAAGCGTCGCTTATCCATATTGTCCATCGATGCTGCCCAGCCCGCTGAGTTGCATCTTTCAATGATGCAAAAGATTTCCTAGATGACCAAAGCGATCTGTTACCATACCCTGAACCACATTAACTTGAGAGGTCTGATCTCCACAGAGACCTTTGTTTGGCAGTGAGATGGTGAAGGCAGATACAATAGTTGCATTTGTGGGGCTTTCAAATTAACACATGGATATGCAGGGAATGGAGGGATAAGGATCACATGCAGGTAGATGAGATCAGTTTATGTTGTGGCATCATGTTAGGAATAGACATTTTGGGCTGAAGGGTCATTCTTTTGCTGTATATGCCATGTCCCATGTACTATGTGTTTATTCAAGTTGTCAATTGCATTAGCATGGTGAGATACAAGCAGAATTAAAAGGTTTAATTAAGAACCCAGAGCAGCATCACAGACACATCGGGTCAGACAATACACAGAAACATAAATTATACAAAAATTCTTTAAGTCAATGAAAAGAAGAAGAATGCCAAAAAAAAAACATGTGAGTAAAAGCAGAAAGAGAAAACAGGTCCCTGGTAGGACAAGAGGTGGTCCGTAGTGTTCCGTTGCATGGTAGGATTAGGGTTGTGTACGTCAGTTCAAGAACTTGATGGTTGTAGAAAAGTAGCTGTTTCTGAACCTGCTGGCGTGGGATGGCATGGCCCGGATAGTGGGGATCCTTGATGATAGACGCCTCCTTCTTGTGGCAGCAGCTCTTATCGATACTTTCGATGGTGGGGAGGGTTCTGCCCGTGATGGACCAGAGTGAGTGTAGAAGTCTCTGCAGCCTCCTGCGTTCCTGTGCATTGGATTTGTTGTGCAAGGCCATGATGAAACCAACTAGGATACCTTCTATAGTGCATCGGTAGAGGTTTATTGGAGTCTATGCAGGCACTGAACAGTATTTTGTTTCTCTTTCTACAGATGCTGCCTGCCCTGCTGAGTATTTCCAGCATTTTCTGTTTTTCCTAATATTCAGAATTAAGCCATTCGGATCATCGAGTCTAGTCCACAATTCAATCATTGCTGATCAAACTTTCCCCCTCAACCCCATTCTCCTACCTTCACCCCATAACCCCTGACACCCTTACTAATCAAGAATCTGTCAATCTCCCCGTTAAACATACCCATTGACTTGGTCTCCATAGTTGGCTGTGGCAATGAATTCCACAGATTCACCACCCTCTGAGTAAAGAAATTCCTCCTCATCCCCTTTCTAAAGGTACTTCCTTTTTTTCTGAGACTGTACTCGCTGGTCCTAGACTCTCCCACTAGTGGAAACATCCTCTCCAGGCCTTTCACTATTTGGTAAGTTTCAATGACTTTAGAGATAGAGCATGGAAACAGGCCCTTTGGCCCACCGAGACTGCGCCGACCAGCGGGTCTCACTAGCACTATCCCACACACTAGGGACAATTTACTTTTTTTTACCAAAGCCAATTAACCTACAAACCTGTACGCATTTGGAGTGTAGGAAGAAACAGGAGCATCCAGAGTAAACGCACGAGGTCACTGGGAGAACGTACAAACTCTGTGCAGACAGGACCCATAGTCAGGATCGAACCTGGGTCCCTGGCATTGTGAGGCAGCAACCCTACCGCTGAGCCAATGTGCTGCCCTGTGCCACCTCAACTTTTCACCTCAGTACTATTTCAATTTGCTCCTCATTGGCGTATGCTACTGATTCAGAGCGTCATCAGTCAAATTTCACAACAAAGCACCAGGTCATTCGGCCCATAAGGAGTGCCATTCCCACACCCCTGTGACAGAAAGGAAAAAGACAATGTAGTGGCAATTCAGCAGAAAATAATATTTCTCTGAAACTTATAAGAACTCAGACAAACAGCAATTACCAAGGTTTACACTCCACAACCCATTTCCATTGAGAAATGCACCTAGTTACCTTGTACCAATTTATTATATATTAGCCCAGCCTTTTCATTGACGGTTTAATGAATGAGCCCGTTTCATGGGAAGGCTATTTTTCCACACGACTGACCAGAAAATTACAATTTCTTCTGAACTTCAGTCTTGCAACATTGACTGAGCCTGAGACATACTGTCTCAGAACCATCAAGCCTTTAGACTTTAGAGATACAGCGCAGAAACAGGCCCTTTGGCCCACTGAGTCTGCACTGACCAGCTATCACCCTGTACACTAGCACTATCCCACACACTAGGGACAATTAACAGAAGCAAATTAACCTACAATCTTGAATGTCTTTGGAGTGTGAGATGGAAACCGGAGCACCTAGAAAAACCCCAGGCAGTCACAGGGAGAACATACAAACTCTATACAGACAGCACCAATAGTCAAGATCGAACCCGGGTCTCCAGCAGTGTAAGGCAGCAACTCTACCACTGTGCCACCGTGCCACCCCAAAGTGTCAGGGCAACGAGTAACGATGTGAGTAAAGAGACCCAGGCATCTTCACCAGTTGATGTAAACATAAGAGATATACACAGAATGCTGGGGTAACTCAGTGGGATAAGCAGCATCTCTGGAAAGAAGGAATGGGTGAAGTTTTGGATTGAGACCCTTGAGAGAAAGAGAGAGAGAGAGAGAGAGAGAGAGAGAGAGAGAGAGAGAGAGAGAGAGAGAGAGAGAGAGAGAGAGAGAGAGAGAGAGAGAGAGAGAGAGAGTGAAAGGGAGAGGAGAAACAAGTAATTTTAAACACAACAGATATTTGGCAATAATGAGGTTTCTACAATCTATAGTACTGTTTAATAAAACATATAAATCAGACCACACCCAAAACTGAGTTAACCTCCAGAGAATGGCTTTGCTAATTAGGTCTGTTTATATTCCTTTGCAGAAGCCCTTAAATTTAATTTCCTTCGCATTGAGAAGACACTAATAGGCACATTTTAAAAGCTTTTGCATATAATCTTTATTTAATTTACTGAAAAAAATTGGTTCAGACCACAATGCTGCTCACAAAAAAATGATCAATTTAGTTATTTTAAAGTTATTTACAATTGAATTAGTCACAGACAGTGCACAAAACAGTCTGAGTAAAAATGCAAATTTTAGAAGTAAGCTTGTTCGATAAAATTGTGCCTTTTGATAAAATATATTTGTATTGAAAGCAAACCTCTTGATAATTTTAAGGACACAAATTGCGGGAGTAACTCAACAGATCAGGCAGCACCTCTGGAGAAAAGAAATAGGTGATGTTTTGGGCCGCGATCCTTCTCCAAAGTCAAGGGAGAGGGAAACTACAGATATGAAAAGGTACAAAGAACAAATGAATGAAGGGAATGAAAAGAACAAATCAAAGCCAGCAGATGATCAAAAGGTGGTGCCTACAATGGTCCATTGTTGGCTGAGGAAGAGATGATAACAAATCATAATAATAATAATCATAACCATACTTTATTAGCCAAGTATGTTTTGCAACATACAAGGAATTTTGATTTGCCATACAGTCATACTAGTAAAAAGCAACAGAACACACAAAATACATTTTAACATAAACATCTACCACAGTGACTCCTCCACATTCCTCACTGTGATGGAAGGCAAGAAAAAGTTCAATCTCGTCCCTTCTTTGTCATCCAGCATGTCGGGGGCCTCTAACCTTCCGTTGACGGGACGATCTTACTCCCGTAGCCGGCGGTGGGCCTCCTCGTCAGGGCGATCAAACTCCTGCATCGGGGGGGGGGAATCTCAGCTCCCCCGTGCCGGGCGATCTACCCCGGGTCGGGGCTAGTCGAACATCGTGCAGTTTTGGAGCTTCTCTACTTGGTCTCTCCCGAGCTCCTTGATGTTAACATCCACAGGCCACGGTTGGAGCGTCGATCCCAGGCAAGGAATCAGCTCCGATGGTAAGTCCACGCCCCGCGGCGGGGCTCAAAGTCAGCCCCTGAGCAAAGCTTCCAGCTCCACGATGTTAGGCCACAGAGCGACCGGAGATACGACCCGGAAAACAATGGCATCTCCGGCAAGGTAAGAGATTGAAATTAAGATTGAAACTAAGCAGCACGACAGTGAAACTAGTTGGATAACTAGGGTGGGGGAGGGATGGAGAGAGAGTGATTGCAAGGGTTACTTGTAATTAGAGAAAGCAATAGTCATGCCGTTGGGTTATAAGCAGCCATCTTTAGATGATCTGGCCCATATATGATTCCAGGTCCAGAATATTATCGAGGTCCACCACCGATTTTCCAGAAAATGTGGCACAGAGATCAGGTGAAGCAGCCAATCTCTACCTCATCAGGACTACTGTGCCGATCGGCGGGTCAAATTTGTCCCCTTCAGCTGGGTCTCTGGAACTGCATCTCTGCTGGAGTCGGCAGATATATTCCCATAGCCGACTTCCACGGCCAGACTCTGCGCCCGTATCTCAGCCCCCCAACGCTGTGACCTCTGTTAGTCTGGTAAAATGGATAATAAGGCAATGCTCTGGAACCAAGGGTGCTGGAAAATCAATGGTGGACCCTTAGATAACTTTGTTAGTTGTTAGTTATTAGTTATTTATTATTGAATATTAGTTAGTTAGGAATGTGCTGCTCATTTTCTGACTTTAAAAAAGTAGACCCAATAAATATAGCCTGGCTAAACCAAGATAGAATTAAATGGAGACATCAACAAGAAAAATGAACCCTGAATAAAGAGATGGTGTTGCAGGTGAGGGGATGGTGATGGGTTTTAAGTGGTGATCAAACAGATAATGTTAATGTGGATGCAAAGATTAATATGAGCAGAGTGCTTATATTAATGGACTCGTGTCTGGATGTCTAGGTCATTATTGATTTTGTCTTCATTTATATTTATCAACAAAGGGCATGAAAAATTAAGCTTATTGTTTTCTCTGATTAATTTGAGAATGTCGATGTTGTCCATCAAAGGTTTTAGGGCGGCACAGTGTCGCAGTAGATGGAGCTGGTGGCTCACAGCGCCAGAGATCTGGATTCGATCCTGGCCCTGGGTACTGTTCATGTGGAATTTGCCCGTTCACCCTGTGACTGCATGGGATTTCTCCGGGAGCTCCAGTTTCCTCCAACATCCCAAAGACGTGTGGGTTTCCAGGTTAATGGGCCTCTGCAAATTGCCTTTAGGGTACAGAGAGTGGATCATCATTATGAAGGGCATGGATAAAGTGAATACTTGCAGTCGTTTTTCCAGGGTGGAGGATTCTAAAGCTTGTGGGCATTGGCTAGGGTAAGAGGAAGAAAAGATGAATTATGAGTTTTAAAACACATTTGGACAGATATATGGATAGAAAGGATTTAGAGGGAAATTAGCCAAATTTAGACAATATTTCATGCTTTTCAACATAGATAAGGTGGGCAGAAGTGCCTGCTTCTTTGTTGTACAATTCTATGACTCTCTGAATAAGAAGCCTTCTTAAGTCTAAAGAAGGGCCCCTTCCTGAAACGTCACCCATCCCTTTTCTCCAGAGAACCTGTCTGACCCGCTCAGTTACTCCAGCAATGTGTCTATCTTTGGTATAAACCAGCTGTAGATTAACTATATTAATCCATGCCTATATATATCTCCATGACACATTTTAAGCATGCCACACATTCCAACTAGTAATCCAGTCCGGGTTTTGGCAGCCTGTCAGTTTTGGTTACTGGGGTCAGAACATCGTTGATTTGAAATGCACAGCTGTGTATGGTTTTCTCTCTCCTTTATATCTTAATAAAAAACTGATGATTCACTCTTGACTTTGTAATGGATTGTATACAAACATGGTGTCAGAAGCTTTGATTGTCTGAGGGGAAGTGCCCCTCTTTCTGGGCATCGATGCATGCCATGATATGGGCCTGGTCACCTTCGGTAAAGCTGTGCACCAGCTGTCCGCCATCCAGAGTCCTACTCAATAACTACTGTCCAAGTTCAAGTTCAAGTTCAAGTGAGTTTATTGTCATGTGTCCCTGTATAGGACAATGAAATTCTTGCTTTGCTTCAGCACACAGAACATAGTGGGCATTTAGTACAAAACAGATAAGTGTGTCCATACCTTGTCACAGTACAAGGTCCATTTTGACAATAAACTGGGCAAGCTCCATACCAAGTACACTATTATAACCAACCCGGAGGTCGCACCAGTAGTTCGTTCTCCCCACCGAATCCCGCATGCAATGAGGGACCGCGTCAAAAACGAACTGGACAGAATGGAAGCATTGGGCGTGATTGCCCCAATCAATGACCCATCTGCCTGGGTCTCCACCATGGTCGCAGCCACCAAGAAGAATAAAGACAAAATAAATATTTGTATAAACCCCAAGGACTTAAACACTGCCATCAAATGTCCACACCACCCAATGCGGATGGTGGAAGAAATTGCGGCACACCTGGGTAAAACCACGGTATTCTGTCTTAGATGCAAAAAGATTATTCTGGCAGATTCCGCTAGACCATGCATCCTGCATGCTAACCACATTTGGAACACCTTTCAGACGTTATAGTTTTTTACGCATGCCGTTTGGCAACAATTCAGCTAGTGAGGTTTTCCAGCGCTCCATGGAACAGCTCTTTGCCGGGTGCACATGCGCTATAATTGTGGACGACATCCTGGTCGCTGGGCGTGATGTCCAGGAACACGACTCTAATCTAAAACTAATCCAAGATCATGCCAAAGAGGTAAACCTCAAACTCAACCTGCTCAAGTGCAGGTTTCGAGTCGACGAAGTGAAGTACGTGGGTCACGTATTCACCAGCAACGGCTTCAAGCTGGACCTGTTCAAGACCATTACTATCAGCGAGATACCACAGACGTAACTGCTCTGCAACGATTTCTAGGCATGGTAAACTACCTGGGAAAGTTCATCCCAAAGTTCAGCGAATGCTCAGCCCCGCTCTGGAAGCTAACTCACAAGGACACGCACTGGTCCTGGCATGAGCACCAACAGAGGGTGTTCGACACCCTCAAACAACAAATGTACTGCGCTCTCACCGTCTCTTACTTCGATGTCAAGCAGCCTGTCACCCTAACTTGCGATGCCTCCCAGTACGGACTGGGTGCTGCCTGCATACAAGACAATGGTAAGGGTTCCCGACCTGTCGCCTATGCCGCCAGCACCATGTCTGACACAGAACAGCACTACGCTCAAATTGAAAACTACTAGCCGTAACTTTCGCTTGCAAGAAATTCAAACACTTTATCTTTGGGAACCCAGTCACAATTGAAACCAACCATCAGCCCCTGGTCAGCATCCTGAACAAAGCAATACATGCGGCCCTTGTGTGCTTACAACGCATGATGATGGAACTACTAAGGTATGACATAAAACTGATTCACAAACGCAGAAAGGACATGTATTTAGCTGACACCCTGTCACAGGCCCCGCACAGCACCTGCGAGAAGCACCTGTCAGACGACGATGGGTATGTGGTTATGAAGGTCTTTTACCTTCCATCAGCGTGTTTATGCGACCTCGCAGCAAAAACAACTGCGGACAAAACGCCACAGTCGCTCCCCACTGTTATCCATCATGGTAAGCCAGACAAACAATACCAGCTACCTCTCCCAATTCGCCCATTCTACCCAGTTCACGATGAACTAGTTCTCCAGGACAACATTGTGGTGAAGGGACATAAGGGGCAGTCGTTCCGGAATCTCTGCATGCCAAATATTTCGAGGCCGTCCACAGGGACCACCCCTGGACAGAAGCAACTATCCAACGGGCAAAGAGTATGTTTTTCTGGCCTGGAATGGCCAATTTTGTGTGTGAGAAAGTCAAAGCCTGCGCGGTTTGCAACAGCCTAGCTCCGCACCAGCCCAAACAACCGCTTCTCTCACACCCTACGCTGGACTTACCCTGGTCCACACTTGCAATTGCCATTTTCGAGTGGCATGGCAAACAGTACCTGGTCCTAGTCAATTCATACTCGGGGTGGTTCGAGATCGATTTGTTCAATAGTCCAACCTCCACCATGGTCATCCAGAAACGTACATGCCGATCGAGCTACTCTCTGACAATGGCAGTCAATTCTCCAGTCAACTGTTCAGGTGTTTCACTAAACGCTGGGATTTCCACCACATTACCAGCAGCCCCGAATACCCGCAGTCCAACGGCCTGGCTGAACGCGCAGTAAGAAGCGCCAAGCAATTAATGGAACGATCACACAGGGCTGGCTCCGATGTCTATCTCGACTTGCTTAACCTGTGGAACATCTCCCATGACCTGATTCTGGGATCCCCTGCCCAGCACCTAATGTCAAGGCAGACTCACACTACTCTACCTATGGCTAAGCAAATGCTACAGCCACAATTTCGCATGCCGGCAGCAGTTCAATTCCAGCTCCAGTAGCGCCGAGATGCCCAGAAGAAACATTACTACAAGACCAGCACTCCGCTCCCGCCACTTACAAATAGGCAAGTCATCCGTTTGCAGTCGCCCAGACGCTACGGCCTCCTGGGTGTCGTTCTGGGGTCCACCGCGGAGCCACGCTCATACCTGATCAGTGTTACCAACGGCATCTACAGCACACCCACTAGCACCTCCGCCCGGTTAACGAGCCAGTACCTCCATGTCAATACCCTGACCAACTGGCCGTGACCCCGTCACGGCCCAACAGGATTGTTCCCGGGCTTCCACGGCCGCCGGCAGACTCGAGTCCGATTGCTTCACCGGCCGCCTCACCACTCCAGCCACTGCCATTACAGTCCCCACTTCCGCCCACAACGCCGGCAAGACCACTATCTTCTCCTTCAATCTCCAATGAAGGAAGATGAGGAGTACTACCGTACACGTGCAGGACCTGAGAATTGGAAAATTCACCGGCTATGCCTGAACTATGGACGACCCGCCTTATTTTAAGCATTTGTACAATGTTTAAGTAAACTGCACTCACCCTATACTGGTGTTTCAAGTTCAAGTTCAAGTTCTAGGGACAATGAAATTCTTGCTTTGCTTCAGCACAACAGAACATAGTAGGCATTGACTACAAAACAGATCAATGTGTCCATATACCATTATATAAAGATATACACACATGAATAAATAAACTGATAAAGTGCAAATAACAAATAATGGGTTATTAATGTTCAGAGTTTTGTCCGAGCCAGGTTTAATAGCCTGATGGCTGTGTGGAAGTAGCTATTCCTTAAACTGGACCACAATATATTCCGCCAAGTGTTTTTTTTATCATGCAATGCATCTTTAAGAGGAAGGATGTAGATTAACTATATTAATCCATGCCTATATAATCTCCACTACACATTCCACCTAGTAATCCAGTCCGGATTTTGGGCCTGTCGTTTTTGGTTACTGGGGTCAGAATATCATTGATTTGCAATGCACAGCTGTGTATCGTTTTCTCTCTCCTTTATATCTTAATAAAAGACTGATGGTTCACTCTTGACTTTGTAATGAATCGTATCCAAACATCAGCAACTGCAGTTCTTTGTTCCCATGTTTGTTAAGACAGTACTTAATAGATAATATAATAAAGAAGCACAAAACAAGTCCAATAAACACCGATGCTCCAAAGAATAAAGTCCAAGTTTATCCACGGTGGGCCAAAGGGCCAGTTTTCACACTGTATCTCTAAACTGAACAAAACTGAACAAATCAATCTGAAGAAGGGTCTCAACCCGAGATCAGTCTGCAGAAGGGTCTTGACCCGTCACGTCACAAATTCCTTCTCTCCAGAGTTGCTACCAGTACCGCTGAGTTACGCCAGTTTTTTGTGTCTATCTTTGAAACTAAACAAAATTACTCCGAGTGTTCTTGTACAAATGTATCAGGATGTCCCAAATTTTACATTCAATACCCTTCCCAATGAGGGATGCTTATTATACACCTTCTTCACGACACTGTCCATCTGAATCAACTCCTTTACGAAACCAAGCAGAAGCTGTACTCCCAGATACTACTGCTCTGCAATTTCTCCAAGGGTCTAACAGTTACTCCGTAAGTCTTTCCCTGCTTTGACGTAGCAAAGGACAACACCTTACATGTCAGAGCTAAAGTCCATCTGCCATTCGTGGCTCATTCTTTTAATTTAGAGATACAGCGTGGAAACAGGACCTTTGGCAATGTGTCAGCGCCGGCCAGCATGCCTACATTAAGTGCTAGAGTACCCCAGCGGGTCAGGCAGCAACTCTGGAGAAAAGGAATAGGTGATGTTTTGGGTCAAGTCTCTTCTTCATCTGAACATCAAAACGTCAAAACCATCAAACATCACCTATACCTTTTCGTTCAACTCAGGTCTCAGGCGTTGTAAGGCGTTGTAAGCAACTCTAACACTGCACCACTCTGCCACCCTATTTATTCTTCATACTCTTTATGCGTCTGTTGAAGATGCTCCCACATTATTGCTGGTTATTTAAATCAAGCATCAATGAGGAAACAGTGTTATATTTCCAAACCAGGATGGTGTGTGACTTATAGAGGGACCTGCAAATGTGGTGATGCTTTGTGTCAATGAAAGATCAACACCAACGCAAAATATTTTGTGTACTTTCTAATACAGTGGTATGAAGCCACAGTGTCATAGTGTGGAAACAGAGCCTTTGGCCCAGCTTGCCCATGGTGATCAACATGCTCCATCTAACACTAGTCCCATCTGCTTGTGTTTGGCCCATATCCCTCTAAACCTGTCCTATCCATGCACCTGTCCAAATGTTTTTAAAACTTTGAGATAGTAACTGCCTCAGCAAAAGCCACCAGCTTAATCAAGGGCAATTTGCACCATGGTCACTCCCTCTTCTCCCCTCTCCCATCAGGCCAGAGATACAGTAGTGTGAACATGCACACCTCCAGATTCAGGGAGTTTCTTGCCAACTGTTACCAGACAACTGAACCATCCTGTTAACAACAGGACAACAGTCCTGAGCTACCATCCACCTCATTGAAGATGCTTGGACTATCTTTAATTGGATTTTACTAGACTTTATCTCGCACTAAATGTTATTCCCTTATCATGTAAATGTTATTCCCTCGATTGTAATCATGTGTAGTCTTTCTGCTGCCTGGTTAGCACACAGCATAAGCTTTTCACTGTACCTCGAGACACGTGACAATAAACTAAACTAAAACTAAGAATCTAAACTAGTATGTGACCCAACTACCTCCTCTGTCAGCTCATTCCATATACCTACCATACTTTGTGTAAAAAAATTGCCTGTCTTCCTATTAAATTTCCTCCCCCTCACCTTGAACCTAGGTCCTCTGGTTCTTAATTCTCCTACTGTGGGTAAAAAACTGTGCATTTACCTGATTACCCTATTAAGCAACTTAATTTACTTTCGCTGACAATGTAGGTCGTTGACTTACATGATTTGGAAATCTTCATGGATGACAGTCCTTGTATCTAACACTTCATAATTTGCCAATTTATGGAGATCTTTCAGATAGGTGACAGGATGTCCATAACTCACCAGACTAAGTGCTGTGAAAATGTCAGGACATGTGAAATTTATACCACTTCCTTTCTCCATTATCTTGCTCGCACCATTAAAAACAGATAAATTTGTCGAACGTGGTTTCCTGTCTTTTGACTAGACTTTAGAGATACAGCGTGGATACAGACCATTCGGCCCAACGAGACCACGCTGAACAGCGATCACCCCATACACTATCCCACAGGCCAGGGACAATTTACAGAAGCCAATTAACCTATAAACCTGTACGTCTTCGGAGTGTGGGAGAAAACCGGAGCACCTGGAGAAAACCCATAGGTTCACAGTGAGAATGTACAAACTCGGTACAGACAGCACCAGTTGTCAAGATTGAACCTGGGTCATGGCACTGTAATGCAACAGCTCTACTGCTGCGCCACTGTGCCGCCCCCTGTGCTGTCCTGTGAACCTCCGTTGACCTTTACCAAAATATGATCCTCGTATGTTCCACAATGACATTTCTTTACTTTTCTTCAATAGCTTCAGCTTGTTTAAAGACATAAGACACTTACTATTGTTTCTGGAGAAATTCATGTTATTCCCATTGTGTTAATTGTTTTGTGTACAGCCTATCAGGTTAACTGCAGCTCAGTGGTAGCAGATTCATAAGTCGTGGAGCATAATTAGGCCATTTGGCCTATTGAGTCAATTCCGGCATTCAATCATGGCTGATCTATATTTCCCGCTCAACCCCATTGTCCTTCCTTCTCCCCATATTTTGCTTGGGTAGCTTACAGCTACCCGGTGGGTTACACCAGCACATTGTGTCTCTCTGCTATTTCTTGTTTCTACTCATACGTTTAGTTTAGTTTTGTTTAATTTAGAGATACAGTGTGGAAACAGGCCCTTCGGCCTACCAAGTCCACACTGACCAACGATCAATGGGGATACTTGCACTATCATACACACTAGGAACAGTTTGCAATTTGCAGAAGCCAATTAACCTTCTAACCTGTACATCTTTTAGAATGTGGGTGGAAACCGGAGCACCCGGAGAAAACCTGTGGGGTCATAGTGGAATGTACAAACTTCTTACAGACAGCATCCATAGTCAGGATCGAACCCGAGTCTGTGGTGCTGTGAGGCAGCAACTCTACCGCTGCACCACCATGCCGCATTTCTTTTAAAGGAATTATTTCTAGCAACATCCAAGAACCTTTCACATTCAGGTAAGCCAACGCTGTTAAATATGCTTTAGCAGAAGAAACATCCTCAGATAAGGAAAGGGGAGGATTTAAGACAACTGAGTTTTTATGTTAAAGTGCAAACTTAACAGCATTAGACTGCACATTGACAGTGAGAATGCTCATAGACATGAACCATCAGGCTGGAATAAATCTGTGAGTGATTCAGCCACTCGCAGTCTCATTGTCTTTCTCAAACATCTTCATGAATCATATTGAGGAATAAAACATTCAATAATTCTGCGATGTCATGCTATGTTTATAATGCACCCTGTCTACAGGATAAGTTATATCCTCTTTTATTCTTTATCCTTTGGGTTGTTGTGATTGCTGCCTGAAAGAACAGCAGATGCAGATTCCAACAAAGTGGATATATAGAGTCGCAGAGCCGTGGAGTCAGACAGCAATGGAAGCAGGCCCTTCGGCGCAACATGCCCACACCATCCAAGATGTCCTAACTACACATTGGCCACTTGACATCATTGGAGACCCTTGACTATCACAACCCCTTGGGGGGGACGGCTGAGGGTTAAGGGGGATCCAGCCAGGGGAGGGGGGCAGGGAGGCAGCAGGCAGTGGGTGGGGGTGTTCGGAGGACTTTAGTAACATTTGTCAGCCCTAGAACATGGCAACACTTATGTACTGCTTAAGTGAGGTCTGCTATGTGGTTTTAATGGGTTGTATGCAAAACAAAGCATTTCGCTGTACCCAGGTACATGGAACAATAAAGTATCATTGCATCTTTAATCGAACCTTACAGGACTTTATCTTGCACTAAATGTTATTCCCTTTATCCTGTATTTGATTGCCGTGGACGGCTTTATTGTAATCATATATATTCTGAAGAAGGGTCTCGACCCAAAATGTCACCCATTCCTTCTCACCAGAGATGCTGCTTGTCCCATTGGGTTACTCCAGCTTTTTGTACCTATCTTTAATTCAAACCAGCATCTGCAGTTCCTTCCTACACATCATGTGTAGTCTTTCTGCTGACCGGATAGCACGTAATAAAAAGCTTTTCACTATACCTCAGTACGCCCGACAATAAACTAAACAAAACTGGTCACTAGTCTCACCTGCCTACGTTTGGCACATATCCCTTTAGAAACCTTTCATATCCATTACATGAATTACATTAAAAATAAATGGGGGCACCCACCTCCCTCAGTGTAAACAAACTTTCCCCGCTCAACCCCTAAACTTTGCCTCTCGCTCCTTCCTTGGGTTCCTGCAGGCCCAATTAAGTTGTGCTTGCCAGTAGACGGAGCCAATGGATGTTATTTGAGTGGTCGGAGCTGTCTGAGGTTGCAGGAAAGCAAATGTCACTACAAGTATTCCTTTTGATATAATTGAAGAACTGTAATGAATTATCCTGCCAGCCCTTTGCTTGCCTTGGGTAGATTAATGGAATTGTGAACACTCCCCCCATTCTTCAGTCAGTTGATTCATCGTCAGTTTAAGCACAGTGAATTGTGTCTGACTGAATTAAGGATGAAGAAACCAAATGAAGGATGGGACTGAAAGCTGAAGCTATCAATCCTTACTTTCCCTTCAATCTAACAAGACAGTAGACACCAAGTCTATTATTTACCAGATGAGCTGCCTTTGAGTCTTCAGTGTCTGAATGCTACACTTTCCATTTCAGTCAAGAATAGCTGCACAGTGGCGGAAACACCCTCCTGAGGCTTTTAAACATGCAAGGAGGGTGGGGGGGGGTCGAAACTGTCGATATTTCATCAGCGGTGATGGATGGTTTCAAATTCTTCGATAAAAATTGAAATGCCAACCATCACTTATCATATTAGCAAAAAGCCTCAGATGCAGGCTCGGTGGCACTGGCGCTGTAAGGCTGCATTTCTATTCCTGCGCAGGTCTTGCAGGTGCCCCTACTATCACCTCTTGGTCCAACGCAGCAGTGTGGACTTGACCAGCTTGACCAAAGGTTGTGTAGGAAGGAACTACTGATGATAGGCTGGAGTAACTCGGTGGGTCAGCATCTCTAGAGAAAGGAATAGGTGACGTTTCAGTTCAAGGCCCTTTTTCAGACGCTTTTGGTCAGAGATTGGGCCACCAAATTACTCTCAGAGATGCAGTATGTATGTCTGTATCCTTGTATGTGCCTCTGGAGACACTTGGAATGAACGACCGAGGCTGTGTATAATGTGGAGCGAGCATGGCTGGAAGGAATTAAAGCTTGCTTCCTCTTCTACTTCCACCGATTGACATTGCTGTGAAATATCCAGAAGAGGGATTGAGACATGCTGCGGTCAACCAGAATTGACAGGTGACTTGAAGGTTGATGCAGTACCTTGTCGCCAGATGATGTGCTGTCCGCTATCATGAAGAACAAAAGACGGAATTTCAGCATGACAAGCAAACGGTGGTTGATTTCAGACGCTCCTCATTCCAACAACCTTCATTTCCAATCTTCCTGTCGGTATGCTGTCCGTACAGACAACAGCTATAGTCAGGATCAAACCCGTGTCTCTGGCGCTGTGAGGCAGCAACTCTACCGCTGTGCCACCCATTGACATTTCCTCACCAGTGGCAATTTGGACGACTCTTCACTGCCTTTTGAAGAGATCCAGGAGACATGGGGTTACAATAAAGTACTCCATCTTCGTCCTCTGTATGAGTACACTCGTCGAACAGACCACAGTGTTTCATGGAAGCAGATTGTCCCCACCTTCTCAGAGCAATGAGGAATGGGTAATCAATGCTGGCCTTATCAATGATAATCTGAGAATGGGAAGCGGCATGGTGGTGCAGTGCTAGAGCTGCTGTCTTACAGTTCCAGAAACCCGGGTTCGATCCTGACCACGGGTGATGTCTGTACAGGGTTTATATATTCTCTGTGTAACATACATGGGTTTTCGCTGTGTACTCCTGTTTCCTCTCACACTCCAAAGACGTACAGATTTGTAAGTTAATTGACATCTGTAGATTGTCCGTAGTGTGTAGGAACTAGTGTACAGGAAGATTGACACAAAAAGCCAGAGTAACTCAGCGGGACAGGCAGCTATATTTAAGAGGGAGTTAGATGTGGCCCTTGTGGCTAAAGGAATCAGGGGGTATGGAGAGAAGGCAGGGATGGGATACTGAGTTGGATGATCAGCCATGATCATATCGAATGGCGGTGCAGGCTCGAAGGGCCGAATGGCCTACTCCTGCACCTATTTTCTATGTTTCTATGTTTCTATCTCTGGAGAAAAGGAATGGGTGACATTTCGGGTCGAGACCCTACTTCAGACTGAGAGTCAGGGGAAAGGGAAATGACAGGTATAGGACAAATGAATGGAAGATATGTAAAAAGCAATGATAATCATAATTGATCTCTAAGTCTAGGTTATGGGGGGAAGGGAAAATACTGGGATTGAGAGTGAGAGATAGATCATCCATGATCGAATGATGGAGTAGAATAATGGGCCAAATGGCCTAATTCTGCTCATATAACATGAATTTATGGACATGAACATTAGGACCATAGCCTCCCATGCTTGCCTGCTGATGTACATAGAATCATAGTCATAGAGTGATACAGCGTGGAAACAGGCCCTTCGGCCAAACTTGTCCACACTGGCCTACATGTCCCAGCTACACTAGTGCCATCTGCCAGCATTCGATTCATATCCCTCCAAACCTGTCCTATCCAAACCTGTCTAACGGCTTCTTAAATGTTGGGATAGTCCCTGCCTCAACTACCTCCTCTTGCAGCTTGTTCCATACATCCCCCATCATTTGTGTGAAAATATCATTCCAGATGTTAAATATTTTCCATGAAAAAAATCCTACCCTCCAAATACTTTAAAACTCTATCCTCTAACTCTAACCCCATTCAACATTGAGAGTAGAGAGTCAGAACCTTTCCCCCCAGGGTGGAAATGTCAAAGACTAAAAGATATAGTTTTAAGGCGAGATAGGCAACATTTAGAGGAGATGTGGGGGGCAGGTTTTCTACATAGAGGGTTGTGAGTGCCCGGAACACACTGCAAGAAGTGGTGGTGGAGGAAGGTATGATAATGGTGTTTGAGGATAATGCCATTATGCAAGATAATGCAGATAATGGATCACCTGCTAGCACAGGAGGTTAGTTTATCTTGGCATTATATTCAACACAGATAGTGGGTGCATAATTGGCCTGTCGTGCTAAAGGTGGTATAGTGGTGCAACTGGTATATCTCGCTGCTTTACGGCACCAAAGACCTAGATTCAATCCTGGCCTCGAGTGTTTGTGCAGAGTTTGCACGTTCTTCCTGTGACCACGTGGGTTTCCTTCGGGTGCTCCGATTTCCTCCCACATGCCAAAGAAGTGCAAGTTTGCAGCATAATTTAGTTTTGTTTACCTTAGAGATACAGTGTGGAAGCAGGGCCTTTGGCCCACTGAGTCTGCACTCCCCATACACTAGCGCTATTCTACACACTAGGGACAATTTACATTCTTTACCAAAGCCAATTAACCCACACACCTGTATGCCTTTGGAATGTGAGAGGAAACCGGAGCACTGGGGATAACCCACACAGTCACAGGGAGAATGTGCAAACGCCATACAGGCAGCACCCATTGTCAGGATCGAACCCATGTCTCTGGCGCTATGTGACAGCAACTCCACTGCTATGCACTGTGCCGCTCTTAATTTGACCTCTGTGAAAATTGCCTGCAGTGTGTAGGGAGTGGAAGTGAAAGTGGGATATAATAGAACTTGTGTAAAAGGGTGATTGATGGTCGGCATGGACTCAGAGGGCCAAAGGGCCTGTTTCTATGCTGCATCTCTTACAATAGAAACTGTTATATTTTCTAATATTACAACTAATTTTCATCAACATTTTCATTTTGGATGGCGTAGCAAACAAATCCACTCAAGATTAGGTTTGCACAGTTATAAATTTGCTTCTATTCAATTAAATACAAGATTGAAGGGATCTATCGAAGTTGCTGCCTCAAAAAGGCAGCCAACATCATCAAAGACCCACAACATCCTGGCCACACACTCACTTCACCATTGCCATTGGGAAGAAGATACAGGAGCCTGAAAACTGTCACATCCAGGTTCAGGTACAGCTTCTTCCCGACAGCCATCAGGCTAGTAAGCATGACAACAAATAAGCTCGGATCTACAACAGACATTATTATTGCACTATATTTGTTTATTTATTGGGTATGCATGCATGTGTATATATACACACTGAACTTTTTTTCTCCCGTTATATACTATGTTTACATATTCTGTTGTGCTGCAGCAAGCACGAATTTCATTGTCCCATCTGGGACATATGACAATAAAACACTCTTAGAAACATAGAAAATAGGTGCAGGAGTAGAGTACCTTCGAGCCTGCACCGCCATTCAATATGATCATGGTTGATCATCCACCTCAGTATCCTGTACCTGCCTTCTCTGCATACCCCCTGATCCCTTTAGCCACAAGGGCCACATCTAACTCCCTCTTAAATATAGTCAATGAACTGGCCTCAACTACCTTCTGTGGCAGAGAATTCCAGAGATTTGCCACTCTCTGTGTGAAAAATGTTTTTCTCATCTCGGTCCTAAAAGATTTCCCCCTTATCCTTAAACTGTGACCGCTTGTTCTGGACTTCCCCAACATCGGGAACAATCTTCCTGCATCTAGCCTGTCCAACCGCTTAAGAATTGTGTAAGTTTCTATAAGATCCCCCCTCAATCTTCTAAATTCTAGCGAGTACAAGCCGAGTCTATCCAGTCTTTCTTCATATGAAAGTCCTGACATCCCAGGAATCAGTCTGGTGAACCTTCTCTGTACTCCCTCTATGGCAAGAATGTATTTCCTCAGATTAGGAGACCAAAAGTGTACGCAATACTCCAGGTGTGGTCTCACCAAGACCCTGTACAACTCCAGTAGAACCTCCCTGCTCCTATACTCAAATCCTTTTGCTATGAATGCTAACATACCATTCGCTTTCTTCACTGCCTGCTGCACCTGCATGCCTACTTTCAATGACTGGTGTACCATGACACCCAGGTCTCGTTGCATCTACCCTTTTCCTAATCGACCACCATTCAGATAATAGTCTACTTTCCTGTTTTTGCCACCAAAGTGGATAACCTCACATTTATCCACTTATACTGCATCTGCCATGCATTTGCCCACTCACCCAGCGTATCCAAGTCACCTTGCAGCCTCCTAGCATCCTCCTCACATCTAACACTGCCCCCCAGCTTCGTGTCATCCGCAAACTTGGAGATGTTGCATTCAATTCCCTCGTCCATATCATCAATATATATTGTAAATAGCTGGGGTCCCAGCACTGAGCCTTGCGGTACCTCACTAGTCACTGCCTGCCATTCTGAAAAGGACCCGTTTACTCCTACTCTTTGCTTCCTGTCTGCCAGCCAGTTCTCTATGACTCTTGACTCTTGATATATAGATACAAAATGCCGTTCGAAAAGAAGGGTTACAACCCAAAACATCACCGAGCCATTTTCTCCAGAGATAGTGCCTGACCCGTTGAGCTACTCAAGCATTTTGTGTCTATTTTTGGTTTAAACCAGCATCTGCAGTTCCCATTGTCTATGCCTGTTCGTGACCTAACAAACTTATTTCCACATACCTCGACTCCATCTTATCGCCCCTTTCTCCGTTGTCTCCGGGCATGCCGTTCTCTAGGCCCCCATCCGCTCATCTTCACCATGGACGTCCAGTAACTCTACACCACCATCCCAAACTAGGAGGGTCGCAAAGCCCTCTGGTTCTTCCTTGACTGGAGAACCAATCAATCCCCGTCTACAAATACTCTCCTCCACCTAGTGGAGCTGGTCCTTACCTTTAATAACTTTTTGTTTGACTCCTCCCATTTCCTCCAAATACAAGGCATAGCTATGGGCATGCGCATGGGCCCCAGCTATGCCTGCCTCTTAAGATAAGATAAGATAAGATAACCTTTAATGTCATTCAGACCGAAGTCTGAACGAAATTGAAGCAGTCATACATACAATACAATACAATAAAAAACAACAATAAACACATATTAACATCCACCACAGTGAGTCCACCCAACATCTCCTCACTGTGATGGAGGCAAAAGTCTTAGGTCTCCAGTCTCTTCCCTCCTCTTCTCCCTCTGCTCCTCCCTCGGGCTGGGCCGCCCCGACTGGGCGCCGCTCCTCCCTCGGGCTGGGCCGCCCCGACTGGGCGCCGCTCCTCCCTCGGGCTAGGAGCGCCCCGACCGGGCGCCGCTCCTCCCTCGGGCTAGGAGCGCCGTACCTCCCCGAGCTCGGCCACTCCGACGGGAGCACCGTTCCTTCCTCGGGCCGGCCGTCCTCACGGGAGCGTCACAGCTCCTCACGGAAGCCCTGTTCCAGCCCCGAGCCGGGCCACCCTCACGAGAGCGAGCTCAGGGCGAGTCCTGGCGGGCTCTGCCTCCTGAGCCTCGAGGTCGCCAGCTCCGTCATTAGGCCTCAGCGCAGACGGAGGCAGAGAAGGGGAATACGACAAAAAAGTCGCATTCCCCCGCAGGGAGAGACAGCAAGCCCCGTTTCAACCCCCCCCCCCCAAAACAGAAACTAAAAACCAAAACTAGACTAACCAAAACGAAAATAAACAACCCAAAAAACACAAAACAAACAGGACTGCCGGAGAGCCGCTGCAGCCAGAGCCGCGCCGCCACAAGGATTTGTAGGGTACGTCGAATAATCGTTGTTCGAGACGTCCCAGGGCCCCATCCCCGACCTCTACCTCCACTCTATCGATGATTGCATTGGTGCTACCTCCTGCACCCACACACAACTCACTGACTTCATCAACTTTACCACTAACTTCCATCCGGCACTCAAATACACCTGGACCATTTCTGACACTTCCCTACCATTTCTTGACCTCACTATCTCCATCGCAGGTGATAGACTTCTGACCAACATCCATTGACCCATGGCTATCTGGACTACACTTCTTCCCACCCTGCTTCCTGTAAGGACTCCATCCCCTACTCCCAATTCCTCCGTCTACGCCGCATCTGCTCCCAGGATGAGGTGTTCCACACCAGGGCATCGGAAATGTCCTCATTGTTCACGGAAAGGGGGTTCTCCTCCCCTACTATAGATGAGGCTCTCACCAGGTTCTCTTCAATACCCCGCAAAACTGCTCGCTCTCCCCATCCCCCCACTCGGAACAAGGTCAGAGTCCCCCTAGTCCTCACCTTTCACCCCACCAGCCGTCACATACAACAAATAGTCCTGCGTCATTTTCTCCACCTCCAACGTGACCCCACCACTCGCCACATCTTCCCATCACCACCCCTGTCTGCTTTCTGCAAAGACCTCTCCCTCTGTAACTCCCTTGTAAATTCTTCCCTTCCCACCCGCACCATTCCCTCCCCGGGCACTTTCCGTTGCAACCGCAGGAGATGCAACACCTGTCGCTTTACTTCCCCCCTCGACTCCATTCAAGGACCCAAGCAGTCGTTCCAAGTGCAGCAGAGGATCACCTGCATCTCCTCCAACCTCATCTATTGCATCCGCTGCTCTAGATGTCAGCTGATCTACATCGGTGAGACCAAGCGTAGGCCTGGCGAACGTTTTGCCGAACACCTCCGCTCGGTCCGCATTAACCAACCTGATCTCCCGGTGGTTCAGCACTTCAACTCCCCCTCCCATTCCCAATCCGACCTTTTTGACCTGGGCCTCCTCCATGGCCAGAGTGAGCACCACCAGAAATTGGAGGAGCAGCACCTCATATTCCGCTTGGGCCGTCTGCACCCCAGCGGCCTGAACATTGACTTCTCCAATTTCCGGTAGCCCTTGCCGTCTCCTTCCCTTCTCAGCTCTCCCTCAGCCCTCTGGCTCCTCCCCTTCCTTTCCTCCCCCCCCCCCCCTCCCCCCTCCTACCCTACTCAGTCTGAAGAAGGGTTTTGGCCCGAAACGTTACCTATTTCCTTCACTCCATAGATGCTGCCTCACCCTGAGTTTCTCCAGCACTTTTGTCTACCTTCTCATTACAAGATTGATATATACTTTTTTTCATTATTAAAAGCATTTAAAGGAAAAAGATGAATTTCTGGAGTTAGTTGTAAAATAGCTGAGAACTCAGAGCCTCAAGGGATTCATGTTCCCTTGGTAAAGATCTTGAATAACAGGATGAGTATTGAATGGAGTGACATTTCGGCATTTTTGTCAGTGATTTTTATTACTAATAGGCTTGCTGGAATTAATATGTGCAAGTTTAGTAAAATTCTAGTAGTCAGCACAAATCGAACCAACCTGGGGCTTTTTATCCTCCTTAAAATACACTGCAATTTTATTCAACAGGAGTCATAAACCCAAAGCACAGCTATATAATGAACACTACGTTACAACCTGACATCTTTTCTCTTGCGATTGATATTCTGTCTTGATTTAATATGTAACACACAGTGGCTTTTGAACCTGACAGAAAGTTAACAGCAAATCTGTTATTCGTTTCTTATCTTAAAGGGCAACTTATAACTTAAATCACGCAAATGTATCTGACATCGGGTGACACTAATGAATGGTAAATTCATCAGATATTAAAAATTAATCAAAGATCATTAAATATCGCACATTTTCACAAGAGAGAACAAACTAGAGATTTACCGATCAGATGTGCGGCATGGTAGACTTGTTGCCTTACAGTGCCAGAGACCAGGGTTCGATCCTGATTACAGCGCTGTCTGTACGGAGCTTGTATGTTCTCCCTGTGACTGTATGGGGTTTTTCCGGGTGCTCAGGTTTCCTCCCACACTCCAAAGATGTGCATGGTTTGTAGGTTAATTGGCTTCAGTAAAAATTGTAGAATTGTTCCTGGTGTGTAGGATAGCGCTAGTGTACGGGGACTGGGTGGGCCGAAGGGCCTGTTTAGTGGGATATGGGCCAAACGCAGGCAGGTGAGACTAGTAAAGATGGGACATGTCGGCCAGTTGGGCCAAAGGGCCTGTTTCCACGCAGTATGCCTTTATGACTCTAATGGGATTAGAATTGCTCTGTGAGCTAGCAGAGACTGGATAGGCTGACTGGTCACCTCCTGTATCTTAAGGAAAAATAGGAAAAGCAGAAGTGGCTCAGTTTACTTAAAGGCCTTATGGCATTTAAAGGCAAACCATATTAGTCATGGGATTTGCACAGAACGTTTAATATAACAGTCAAAACATTTACAACACACTTATTGAAAAGTGTTAACACAAAATGAAACAGGTAGTTTTGTTTTGCCTCCAATCAGTTCAGACAAATGGCTGTCTAGTTTAGGGAGCCGTTATGTTGGAGCCAGAATGTTAAATTGAATGGCTTCCATGCAGTACTAAACTTCCACTGCTTGACCTCGATGAATGCTTTGTGCCTTCTTACAGTAATTTTGGATTGGAGTTTGCCATAGCTTTTGATACGACTTTTAAATCTGACACGTGCAGCTTACAACTAGCTTATTTGGAGTATTGTGAGCAATTTTGGGCCCAATATCTGAGGAAGGATGTGCTGGCATAGAACAGGGTCCAGAGGAGGTTTTCAAGCATAATTCCAGGAATTATTGAGTTAACATATGATGAGCATTTGACGGCACTGGGCCTGTACTCGCTGGATTTTACAAGGATGAGCCGGGACCTCATTGGAACTTACCGAATAGTGAAAGGCCTGGATAGAGTGAATGTGGAGACAATATTGTTGAGGCACCAAACGTCGTGAATAAACGGTTTCTTTATTCAGGCATTATAGGTAGATATACATGCATGTTTAGTCCTCTAACATAAAGTCATTGTTGCTGCTGCGAGGCTGTTGCCTCGTGGGCTTGAGTTGAGGTCTTGCTGAGATGGCAGGGCACTCACCCGAAGAGAGAAGAGAGCTGGTCAGCTCGAAGTGAGAGAGAGAATAGAGGGTTGACCCAGGGTTCGTTATATTTACTTGGACACACCCCCATACCCCGTGACAACTCCTCCCTGCCATTGTCCAGCCACGTGACCCTACCCCCAACTGCTGAGGGTTCGTGTAGCTAGTGGCCCAACCACCGGGTGCCACCACAGGACCCTCCCACCCCCCAGAACCGTAGTCAGGAAAATGAGCAGGCCGACGAAACTTGGCAGCCTGACTCGTAAACCTACAGGCAGACTGTGAGGGCAGATGTCGAAAAGGGATGGAGCACGCTCACCTTCTACCGGAAGGTGCGCAAGGATGGTCGAGGGTGGCTCCTGCTGTGGTTCAGGGGCACCCCGGCTGTGGGTCGGGACGGTGGGGCCCGCAGGCGCAGTCGACACTCCGGCTGTGGGCCATACCGAGGTATGCCGATGGGTGCAAGGAGACCAACACAAAATCTGCAGGACGGATGAGGTACAAACCAGTCACGTTGACCAGCAGGGGATCATGTCCGGCGAAATACATGGGAAATACGAGACCAGCGACGGCAACAATGGAAATACAATAACAAAGAAATAACAAAAAACTAATAGCAATATTAAGCTAGGTGATTACACTATGCAATGAAAAAAAAACTACAGTGAGCAAAGTCCAAAGTGGTCAGATGCCGAAAGTTCTATGGTTCAAATCAAGCAGGATACCAAATTTCGAATTGTCCAATGTAGGATAAGAAGCTGTGCTTGAAACTGGAGGCTGTAGTGACACCATCTGCACTGAGGTGGCGCTGTTGATGGCGGTCGGGCTGCAGAGACAGCATCTGGCCGGAAGGTGGCACAGATGAAGGCGGTCAAAGCAGGTTGCTTCTGGCCGGCCGCGGTAACCATATTTGCAGTCGCTGCGGCGGCCATGTGGGACTAGGCCGCAGCTCAACCCAAAATGTCACCTATTCCTTTTGTCCAGAAATGCCGCCCAACCCGCTGCATTTTTGTCTGTCCTTTAATCTCTCAGCTTTGCTTTGGAGTAATCTACTCTCGGCTCGGGTAGATCTACCCCGGGTGGAGGGGGGAGAGAGAGTAGAGGGGGAAGGAAGGGGTAGACGGGGAGGAGGGTGTGAGGGGGAATGGAGGGGGAGGTGCCCTCACGTTCCCGGTGCACCACTCCCGCCCCTCCAGTCGCCGTGCTTCACGCACACAGCCCCGGCTCCCCCCCTCTCTCTCCCCGGGAAGATGCGGTGAACAATACCGGGAGGGCCGGGCCGGAGGTTGGAGCAACGTTTACAAACCTCGGCCTCAACTCATGCCCGGACCTCGGCATCCGTTCCCGCCATCGGCCATCTCCCTCCCTTCTCTTCTTCCCTCCCCCCCTTCCCTTCTTCCCTCCCTTTTCTCCTTCCCTCCTTCCTTCCTTTCTCTTTTCCCTTCTCTCCTTCTCTCCCTCCCTTCTTTCTCTCTTTCCTTCCCTCCTTTCTTTACTTCTCTCACTCCCTTTTCTCCTCCATCCCTTCTATCCTTCCCTCCCACACACACACACACACATAACGCACAGACAACTAACACACACACCTCACGCATAGACAACTAACATACACATAACTAAGACACACACACACGCGCGTACACACACACACACACACACACACACACACACACACACACACACACACACACACACACACACACACACACACACACACACACACACACACACACACACACACACACACACACACACACAACTATGTTTAGATGGGTAGAAGCCCAAAGGGTAGGATGGGGCTGAAGCCCAAAATGTAATGCCTGGACTGTTTTTTCGCCAATGGTTATTGGTTTTCCAGGCTCTAGTTAATTAAAAAAAAAAAAAATCATTTCACAGTCACTAAAACAAGTGGTATTGTAACTATGTACTTTTCAGAGGTCATGCACACATTTTATTTGGTACTTCTAGGCTTACATGTCTGCAATTTTATATTAAAATGTAGCTCAGATCTGTTTGGTCCATTAACTTGCAGGCACTTTTTAAGCATACATTTTGATTACTTTCCATTCTACCATAGAGATATAAAGTCTATAATAGACATTATTTGTATTTCTATGATTCTACAGACCTTGGCTGGGAACATGGAGCTCACCAAAATTGTTCCCAATTGGGCCCCGCACCTCCTAAGACCAGCCCTGATATTAGGACATACCCCTATACCCCGTGACAACTGCTCCTTGCCATTGCCCAGTCACATGACCCTACCCCCGACCGCTGAGGGTTTGTGTAGCTAGTGGCCCAACTGATGAAGCTGAATTTTAGTTAAAATATAAGAAGATATTAAAATAGGTTTCTGGGCTAGCTTACAGCTTATATTTAGTCTCAAATTAGGCTTGCCTCAAGTTGCGGGTGTGTGAGATAATAAATCCTATAACATTGTCTCCCAAGTGAGGAAGTGACAGAGAAAGAAACAGCTAGTCACATCTTTGAAGTAAGATGCCGTAAATCAAATGGCCAATGTTATGGGGGAGGAGGCGAGAAAGGAAGAGAGAAACAGCTAGTCATATCTGTGAAGTAAGATGCCATAAACCAAATGGCCTATGTTTATGAAGGACCAAATGACAGAGAGGAAGCAGCGAAAGAGCTAGGGTGATCTCTGTGAAGATAAAATGTCGTAAACCAAATGGCCAATGTTATCTTGTACTATGTAAACAAAAGGCCTTTGATGTGATGCATTCTGTGGAAACCTTTTCCTGTACCTCTGACCATGACTAATGTCTGTGAAATGTGTTAAGGGGACAAAAAAACCCTATTTAAGGCAATGTAATTCTGTTGTTCAGAGAAGGTGGCTGAGCACAGTCAAGTGTCTGTATTGGTCACTTGACTGGAATTCTCGCTCCCTTCCATCGGCCGATGTAAAGTAAAGTTTTGAACTGGTCTACCAAACAGTTTGTGTGGTGTCTGTTTATTAAGAAGCGAACCTGGTTTAGTAGTTATAAAAGTAACTTTTTCACAACCACCGGGTGCCGCCACATTATTTCCACTAGAGGGAGAGTCTAGGACCAGAGGCCATAACCTCAGAATTAAAGGACATACCGTTGAAAAGGAGATAAGAAGGAATTTCTGTAGTCAGAGGGTGGTGAATCTGTGGAATTCATTGCCACAGATGGCTGTGGAGGCCATGACAATGGATATTTTTAAGGTGGAGATTGACAAATTCTTGATTAGTAAAGGTGTCAGGGGTTATGGAGTGAAGGCAGGAGAATGGGGTTGAGGGGGAAATATAGATCAGCCATGATTGAATGGCAGAGTAGATTTGATGGGCCTTATGGCCTAATTCTGCTCTTAGAAATTATCAACATGAACAACACAGCAGTATGAACGTTGATTTATTTAATTTCAAGTAACCCTTGCATTACCTCCATCTTCCTCTCCCCCCCCCCCCCCCCTCCCCACTTAGACATCCTACTAGTTCCACAGTTCGCATCCTTGTATCCCATCATCATCACCTCTTCCTCAGCCAACAACGGACAATTATGGGCTCCACCCATCCTTGGTCATCTGTTGCCAGCCCTGCTTTTTTCTGGCCTTTTCTGACCTCCAGTTCTCTCCCCTCTACTTTCAGTTCAAAGAAGTGCCCCAACCTGAAACGTCGCCCATCCTTTTTCTCCAGAGATGCTGCTTGACCCGCTGAGTTACTCCAGCACTTTGTGTCTATCTTTGATTTATATCAGCATCTGCAGTTCCTTTCCTCACACTATTAATGCATCTGTAGGCTCTTCATAGAAACATAGAAACATAGAAATTAGGTGCAGGAGTAGGCCATTCGGCCCTTCGAGCCTGCACCACCATTCAATATGATCATGGCTGATCATCCAACTCAGTATCCCGTACCTGCCTTCTCTCCATACCCTCTTATCCCCTTAGCCACAAGGGCCACATCTAACTCCCTCTTAAATATAGCCAATGAACTGGCCTCGACTACCCTCTGTGGCAGGGAGTTCCAGAGATTCACCACTCTCTGTGTGAAAAAAGTTCTTCTCATCTCGGTTTTAAAGGATTTCCCCCTTATGGGGCCTTTTCACGGGGCGAGTTGACGCAAGATGTCACCAGAGTGAAGAGGTCGTGGTCCAGCATGAGTCTCGCACGATATAACGGGGGTAGATAAAGAGTTCCCACGGTACTCGGCATTTCTGTTATTTGTGCGAGTGACTTGTCCGTTTCCCGAGCTTTCGCGTTAAATCTTGAATGAACATCGTGAACTACACGTGACACAAATGATGTAACTTTTTTTTTCACACACTATATATATCCTCCCTTGGTTGAATTGGCTCATTTGGAGACATATTTTACTGTGTATGTGGGAGACACAGATGGACTGAGCACAGTACCTCGGTTTTACTCTGTGTGGGAGAGGGGGAGAAAGAGACGTACACTCACAGAGGCAGAGTCTCTTAGCCTGTGTAAGAGGGAGGGAGAGAGAGAGAGAGGCACACACAAGGTGGATGTGAAATCTCACCTGCCTGTTTCAGTGACAGACACCCGCCGCCAGTAAATGAAGACACCCCCATCTGTCTCCCCCTCCTCTCCCTCACCTTTCCCTCCCAACTCCAGTCCCGTCCCGACCCCCTGGGAAACTGAATAGCGCAACATGGCAAAAACATCTCTGACACGCTTTACCCCCTTTCTTTGAGATTTTCTGGGAGCCATCTCTGCAAGTGTTCCTGTTAAAAAGGTTATCCAACAATGACAATTAGGTGGGACGTCCTCGAAGGACACATACTCACCTTCTGTCCCCTCTGTCCAGCTTCCGGGTTTACCGTTCACAGGAGTTCCCACGCGCTATATCTCTAAAATCTGAAGTTAGGTAATGTCTAAAGGAACTGCAGACGCTGGTTAATGCTGGTTAATACGCACAGAAGGACACAAAATGTTGGTGTAACTCAGCAGGTAAGTCAGATCTGGGAAGAAAAACATAAAAAGCTGGAGTAAGTCAGCGGGTCAGGCAGCATCTCTGGAGAAAAAGAATAGGTGACGATTCGAATCGGAGCCCTTCTTCAGACAGCCTAATCGGAATTGAGTCTGAAGATGTGTCTCGTCCCGAAACATCAGCTTTTTTTCTCCAGAGATGCTGCTTGACTCGCTGAGTTACTCCAGCTTTTTGTGTCTGTCTTCGGTTTAAACCAGCATGTGCAGTTCATTCTTTACACGGGTCTCTGTACAACATTGATTGGAAGCGTTCCGGACCCCTGGACCCGAGGACTCCGACCTGTATCTCTCAAAGAAGTACATGTGAAAAATTTCTCACGGACCATAAAAATGCGTAACCTTTCAGTAAAGTCCCTTTTAAAGTCCCTTTTAAAGATTATAGTTATTTTCTTGAATCTCATTAACATAACTCATGAATAAGTTGATGTCCATATGCGGATGCAAATCTTTATTTTTATTTATTTTTTAAATTCAATCCCACAGAAGATAATTTTTACTCACCTTCTGTCCCCTCTGTCCAGCTTCCAGGTTCACCGTTCGCAGGAGTTCCCACGGTACCCGCAAGAGTTATTACGGATATCGCACTGGCCACTACGTTCATATAATGTTGCAATACTCAACCACAAGTGTACAAGTCAATCTTGGAGAAATTCAAACTTTCTTGAATTTTCTCCCGAGTGACCAAGTTACACGACTACCTGCCGTTAGCGCTACGGTGGTCCACGGTGGTCCACGAATGCCGTACTGTTATCGCACGAGGTTCCCACGATGTTAAACTCTGGTTAACTCTTGCGTCAAGTCGCTCCGTGAAAAGGCCGCTTTATCCTTAAGCTGTGACCCCTTGTCCTGGACTTCCCCAACATCGGGAGCAATCTTCCTGCATCTAGCCTGTCCAACCCCTTAAGAATTTTGTAAGATTCTATAAGATCCCCTCTCAATCTCCTAAATTCTAGAGAGTATAAACCAAGTCTATCCAGTCTTTCTTTATAAGACAGTCCTGACATCCCAGGAATCAGTCTGGTGAACCTTCTCTGCACTCCCTCTATGGCAATAATGTCCTTCCTCAGATTTGGAGACCAAAACTGTACGCAATACTCCAGGTGTGGTCTCACCAAGACCCTGTACAACTGCAGTAGAACCTCCCTGCTCCTATACTCAAATCCTTTTGCTATGAAAGCTAACATACCATTCACTTTCTTCACTGCCTGCTGCACCTGCATGCCCACTTTCAATGACTGGTGTACCATGACACCCAGGTCTCGCTGCATCTCCCCTTTTCCTAGTCGGCCACCATTTAGATAATAGTCTGCTTTCCTGTTTTTGCCACCAAAATGGATAACCTCACATTTATCCACATTATACTGCATCTGCCAAACATTTGCCCACTCACCCAGCCTATCCAAGTCACCTTGCAGTCTCCTAGCATCCTCCTCACAGCTAACACTGCCCCCCAGCTTAGTGTCATCCACAAACTTGGAGATATTGCCTTCAATTCCCTCATCCAGATCATTAATATATATTGTAAATAGCTGGGGTCCCAGCACTGAGCCTTACGGTACCCCACTAGTCACTGCCTGCCATTGTGAAAAGGACCCGTTTACTCCTACTCTTTGCTTCCTGTTTGCCAGCCAGTTCTCTATCCACATCAATACTGAACCCCCAATGCCGTGTGCTTTAAGTTTGTAAACTAATCTCTTATGTGGGACCTTGTCGAAAGCCTTCTGGAAGTCCAAATACACCACATCCACTGGTTCTCCCCTATCCACGCTACTAGTTACATCCTCGAAAAATTCTATAAGATTCGTCAGACATGATTTACCTTTTGTAAATCCATGCTGACTTTGTCCAATGATTTCACCACTTTACAAATGTGCTGCTATCCCATCTTTAATAACTGACTCTAGCAGTTTCTCCACTACCGATGTTAGACTAACTGGTCTGTAATTCCCCGTTTTCTCTCTCCCTCCCTTCTTAAAAAGTGGGGTTACGTTTGCTACCCGCCAATCCTCAGGAACTACTCCAGAATCTAAAGAGTTTTGAAAGATTATTACTAATGCATCCACTATTTCTGGAGCTACTTCCTTAAGTACTCTGGGATGCAGCCTATCTGGCCCTGGGGATTTATCGGCCTTTAATCCATTCAATTTACCCAACACCACTTCCCGGCTAACCTGGATTTCACTCAATTCCTCCAACTCCTTTGACCCGCGGTCCCCTGCTATTTCCGGCAGATTATTTATGTCTTCCTTAGTGAAGACGGAACCAAAGTAGTTATTCAATTGGTCCGCCATATCCTTGTTCCCCATGATCAACTCACCCGTTTCTGACTGCAAGGGACCTACATTTGTTTTAACTAATCTCTTTCTTTTCACATATCTATAAAAACTTTTGCAGTCAGTTTTTATGTTCCCTGCCAGTTTTCTTTCATAATCTATTTTTCCTTTCCTAATTAAGCCCTTTGTCCTCCTCTGCTGGTCTCTGAATTTCTCCCAGTCCTCCGGTATGCTGCTTTTTCTGGCTAATTTGTACGCATCATCCTTCGCTTTGACACTATCCCTGATTTACCTTGTTATCCACGGATGCACTACCTTCCCTGATTTATTCTTTTGCCAAACTGGGATGAACAATTTTTGTAGTTCATCCATGCAGTCTTTAAATGTCTTCCATTGCATATCCACCGTCAACCCTTTTAGAATTAATTGCCAGTCAATCCTGGCCAATTCACGTCTCATACCCTCAAAGTTACCTTTCTTTAAGTTCAGAACCATTGTTTCTGAATTAACAATGTCACTCTCCATCCTAATGAAGAACTCAACCATATTATGGTCACTCTTGCCCAAGGTGGCACGTACAACAAGACTGCTAACTAACCCTGCCTCATTACTCATTAAGTATGTAAAACAATTAGGGTTCCCTTGAATAGATTTGTTATTAAAGGTAGTGAACCCTTGACTCGCAGTAACACAGCTGGTGGAACTACAACCTCACAGCGCCAGAGAACCGACTTCAATCCTGACCTCGAGCATTAATTGTGTGATGTTTGTATATTTTCCCTATAACCACGTGGGTGTCCTCCCACATCTTAAAGATGTACAGTTTTTGTAGGTTAATTGGCCCTCTGTCAATTGCCCCTAATGTGTAAGGAGTGGATGAGAGAGGGGAATAACATAAAACTAGTGATAACGGGTGATGGAAGGTCGGCACTGTCTCTTTGGACCAAGGGCCTTTTTCCTTGCTGTATCTTTCAATTCAATAAATAAAGCACTGGCACAACAATGCATTAAACGTCATACAATATGGAACATCCAGTAGGTACATATTCACTTCCAGGACGAGCTATCGAGAACAAAGAGTGACCCACTGTGGGAGGGGCCGCCGAAAACAAAGAAGGACTGTCGGGACAATATTGAATTCTTTTGTAACCCTTTGTAACCCTGTCGGTTCCATACACGTGGCAACACTTTGCCTACTTTGTGTATTGTCTGCAAAGCAAAGAATTTCACTGTACAAAGTACATGTGACAATCAATTATCATCATCATCATCGTCACTTATTATACCATAGAAACATAGAAACATAGAAATTAGGTGCAGGAGTAGGCCATTCGGCCCTTTGAGCCTGCACCGCCATTCAATATGATCATGGCTGATCATCCAACTCAGTATCCTGTACCTGCCTTCTCTCCATACCCCCTGATCCCTTTAGCCACAAGAGCCACATCTAACTCCCTCTTAAATATAGCCAATGAACTGGCCTCAACTACCTTCTGTGGCAGAGAATTCCAGAGATTCACCACTCTCTGTGTGAAAAATGTTTTTCTCATCTCGGTCCTAAAAGATTTCCCCCTTATCCTTAAACAGTGACCCCTTGTTCTGGACTTCCCCAACATCGGGAACAATCTTCCTGCATCTAGCCTGTCCAACCCCTTAAGAATTTTGTAAGTTTCTATAAGCTTCTGCCAATATCAGAACCATTTGACTTTCCATTGTTTAGTAAATGGACAGATATCATAATGCATGTTAATGCATCTGGGATAAAGAAATAATAATTGTTCCACTGCAGGTTTGCTACGACCAATATTAAATTCACATTGCAACTGCAATTGTAAAAGCACTATTGTGATCATCTCCCTTAAATGGTCTCCAAACCTCTTTCGAAGTATCTCAATGTCAGCATTGTCTTCAAGTCGAGTTTATTGTCAAATGCATAAGTACAGTGAAGTCCAATTATAATGTGTAGATTGGTTTATGAATGCAACCAATCATATATATCTTAGCATCACTAATCCCGCCTCACTGTATCATTTATACTAACACCCACTTCTCCCGCTACGCAGTTCAGTAGCAGGCTGGAGCCAGTGACTACTAATATGTTGTTAAGTCTGAATGTATATTAAAGACTATCTTGAAGTTACACGTGTGTAATGTCTCATTTACACGGTGTCAGATAAGAGACAACTCGCGTCTCCTGTTTACCGGTTTTTATTTCTATCATTAAGTGTTTATTTTCATTTTGTCGATGGCTTCTTCCTGCCGGAAGCCTGCCCAGCTCCTCTTCGATTCTGATATCGCGGAGCGCTGGGCTACTTTTGAATTGGACTACCGCCACTACATGAACATTGCTCATCGCAATGAACCAGACAAAGTTAAAGCCTCTCTTCTACTCAACCTTGCCGGCCCAGATGCCATGAGAAGAGCAAGAACTTTCCAGTACTCCCCAGCGGTCCTGGGTGCCGACAATCAGGTACTGATACCCGTAGAATCAGCCGACGACCCGAATGTCCTGTTACGCAAATTCAGGGAGATTTGCGACCTGCCCTCTAATCACATTTTAGAAAGGGCGCGATTCTTTACTCGCAAACAGTTGCCAGACGAACCTGTTGAGAGCTTTATCGCTGACTTGCGTTATTTAGCCTAGAGGTGCCGATTCGAAGCCATGACTGACCAGTTGACCAGAGACATTTTGGTGACAGGGATGCTCGATCAAAAGCTGAGATCTGAGCTCCTTCGCAAACCCGATCTGACGTTAGACGAAGCCGCGCACGCCTGCAGAATGGCAGAGGTCATTGACCCTCCAAACAGTCAGCGCGATTCAGACACCAAATCAATTACTCTGACTGGGTTCAATAGACCACGGGCTCGAACGGAGAACGCAAAGTTTATGTTCCGGGCCAACCCTGCATCTAGTAGTGAGCCCCCCATGAAGTGCCCAAACTGCAACTATCTGCACTCCAGGCAGTCACCCTGTCCTGCCTATGGAAAGGCCTGTAACTATTGTAAGAAAATGAACCATTTCTCTGCTACCTGTCGTTCTCGTGGGAAAGTTCCCCCAGGTTCCAGACCTAACCTAAACATGCTGATGCAGGTCGATAACAAATATGGCTCCCCGCCCTTGCTCGGCGCTGCCCACGATGCCGATCCAATTAATTCGCAAGGGGAGGCAAGTGTGTACTCACTCCTTCATGCACCTGGCCTGCTACCCGATCCAACTGTTCTGATAACTGTCAACAATTTCGACTTTCATGCTAAGCTCGACACGGGGGCAAAAGTGAACGTAATGTCAATAAGCCTTTTCAACAAAATAAGGAATAATGAGCTCATGATTGCAGACCACTCTGCATGCCTATGGGGGCGAGGTGCTGATACCGCTGGGAAGAGCAACTTTCACTTGCGTGCTGAAAAAGACAATGCCCGCTTTCTACGTCTTGAACTCTAATTCTGTGACTCTGCTGGGCAACCAGGTATGCCAGGATCTGGGACTGGTGTCGTTCGACAAAACTGTCCACAAATTGCTGCTATCGATGGACCCGATAAAGGAATACCCTGATCTGTTTGATGACAAACTGGGCAAGCTGCCCGTCACCTACAAAATATCTACTGACCCGAAGGTAGCGTCCGTTATTCGTGCACCACACCATGTGTCGCACGCCATGAAGGACAAAGTTGAGTCCATGCTAGACAACATGGTCTCCATGGGTGTGCTAGAAGCGGTCAGCGAGCCCCCCGAGTGGGTGTCTACCATGGTTGCCACATTAAAAAAGGATAAGAATGAAATTTGTGTGTGCATCAACCCAAAAGACCTGAACCTTGCCATCTGGTGCCCCCACTATCCCATGAGGACAGTTGAGGAGGATGTTGCAGCACAGGTCGGACAGGCCACCGTCTTCTCTGTCCTCGACGCGAAGAGCTCGTTCTGGCAGATACCGCTGGACAAAGAGTCATCAGACCTCACCATGTTTTCAACACCGTTTGGCAGATTCAAGTTTCTGCGAATGCCATTCGGCATCAATTCTGCCAGTGAAGTGTTTCAGAGGACCATGGAGCAGCTGTTCGCTGGCCTATCGTGCGCTATCATCGTTGACGATATCCTGGTCTACGGCAAAGACACGATAGAGCACGACCAAAACCTATGGGCTCGCCAGATCAACCTCAAGCTCAACCCCAATAAGTGCAAGTTCCGGGTCTCCGAGGTCACATACGTTGGTCACGTATTCACTCCCGCCGGAATCAAGCCCGACCCACAGAAAGCTGCAGCCATCACTGAGATGCCGACCCCCACCGACGTGCTCGGCCTGCAGCGCTTCCTGGGTATGGTGAACTATCTTGGTAAATTCATACCAAACCTCAGCGAATTGAGCTCGCCCCTGCGACAACTGACTAGAAAGGACACCGTTTGGTCCTGGTTCCCGCAGCACCAACAGGCTTTCGATGCTTTAAAGTCCAAGCTGACCAGTGCTCCAACTCTGACATTTTTTTATTTGAAACGCCCTGTAACTGTCACCTGTGATGCCTCGCGATTCGTGCTTGGTGCAGCCTGCCTACAGCCTTCTGCCAATGATACCCTTGTGGCGGCTCCCAAGGGTCGTGCCACCTTAGTGTCGAGCCCCTCGGCACAGGAGTGGTTCAGTCCGGAGGCGGCCCTTAGCCGGAGGCTTTAAAGGCTGGGGTTTGGGTGCCATCTTTCTCTCATTTGGTCTTCCCTACAACCGGGAGGATCAGAATAAAAAGTGTCTCTCTCTAAACACGACTCCGTGCTTTATTCCTAGACACACGCTACATTGGTGACCCCGACGCTCCATTGGCGTCATGATGGAGAACAGAGAAAGCCCTACCTCCTCACAGGCCGGCCTGGCCCTGTCTCTGGACGCGGTCTCCGTTAAACTGCCCAAGTTCTGGACCACCCGGCCGCTCATCTGGTTCCAGCAGGCGGAGGCCCAGTTCAACCTGCGGGGCATCACGGTCGATGCCACCCGTTTCTACTACCTGGTGGGAGCCCTCGACCAGGATGCGGCTGAGGAGGTCACGGACTTCCTCGCAGACCCCCCGGACAATAATAAATACCTCGGCCTGAAAGAGCTCCTGCTCCAGATTTACGGACTGAGTAGGATGGAGCGGGCAGGTAGGCTCCTGCATATGGGGGGCCTGGGCGACCGGCGGCCATCTTCCCTCCTAAAGGAGATGGTGGCTCTACTAGACGGGCACACGCCGTGCCTGATGTTTGAGTATACATACCTGCATCTGCTGCCGGCCTACATTCGTCTGCAGCTCACCGACGTCTCGTTTGCCGACCTTCGGGCCCTCGGGAGGCGCGCCGACGCCCTGTGGATGGCGCGCCCTGATGACGTCAGCGCGCTGGGCGTCAGCAGAGACGGGGTCGCGCTGAGGTCGACGCGCCCTGATGACGTCAACGCGCTCGCCGTCAGCAGGTACGCCGATGATGTCACCCCAGCAGCTCCCGAATTCCCCCGGTGGGGCGGGGGAGATGTGGAAGGAGTGACAGCTCCAGCCCGACGGCCCGTACGATCGCCCCCAGCGGCAGTGAGGGGTACTGCACCTGCAGCCCAGCGCCAGCAAGCGGCAGGCACCACCAGCAGCAGCAGGCAAGCTCCAAGTGACTCCAACAGGAGACGTTGGTGCTACTACCATCAACGCTGGGGTGCTGCAGCACAACAATGCCGCCAGCCATGCACATTCCCGGGAAACGCCTGGGCCGGCTGCCAATAGTCCCCGCGGCGGCCGGCCAAATTCATCGCCTTTTTGCCTGGGATCGGCGCTCCGGGACCCGCTTCCTCGTGGATACAGGAGCGGAGCTCAGCGTCCTGCCCCCTTCGCTGGCCGACATTCGTTTCGGTAAGCGGGGGCCCGTCCTCACCGCGGCGAACGGCAGCCCCATCCGCACATATGGACTGCGGATGGTTCCCATCGTGCTCGGCTCCTGCCATTTCTCATGGAGCTTCACCATTGCCGACGTCTCCCAACCATTGCTCGGGGCCGATTTCCTCCGGGCGCATTCCCTCATGGTGGACGTCGGACGTCAGCGTTTGATCAACGCCACTACGATGGAGCCGATCACGTTGCGTGTGGATCAACCAGTGGGACGGCCACTGGCGTCCGTGGACTCCCGATTTGCACGTATCTTGGCTGCGTTCCCTGACATTCTCACTCCGCAGTTTCAATCAGCAACCCCAAGCCACGGAGTGTTGCATTATATCCCGACTACCGGCCCACCACTCCATGCACGAGCACGGCGACTGCCACCAGATAAACTGCGTCTGGCACGGCGGGAATTCCGCACGATGGAGGCCTTGGGGATCGTCCGCCCTTCAAGCAGCCCTTGGGCGTCCCCACTCCACATGGTCCCCAAGTCAAGCGGGGGCTGGCGACCATGTGGGGATTACCGACGGTTGAACGCGGGCAACAACAGCGGATCGATACCCCGTACCCCACATCCAGGACTTCACGGCCCATTTGGCTGGGGCCACGATTTTTTCCAAAGTGGATTTGGTACGGGGTTATAATCAGATCCCAGTTCACCCGGATGACGTGCCGAAGACGGCGATCATCACGCCATTCGGGCTTTACGAGTTTACTCGGATGCCGTTCGGCCTAAAAAACGCAGCACAGGCCTTTCAGCACCTCATGGACGGGGTTTGTCGCGGCCTCGATTTCGTGTTCGTGTACCTGGACGACATCCTGGTGGCCAGCCGCTCGCAACAGGAACACTGTACTCACCTTCGGCAGCTCTGTCAGCGGCTCAGCGAGCATGGTTTGGCCATCAACCTGCACAAGTGCCGTTTTGGGGTGAATGAAATTGACTTCCTCGGCCACCGCGTGACTGCGCAAGGAGCGGTTCCCCTGCTTGACAGGGTCGACGCCATCCGCCGGTTTCCCCGCCCACGCACGGTGCGTGGCCTGCAGGAATTTGTCGGCATGGTGGCGTTTTATCATCGTTTCGTGCCATCCGCGGCCCACATCATGCGGCCCCTGTATCAACTTCTGGCGGGTGGGCAGCACAAGAGCGTTGAGTGGACCCACGAGGCGGAGGCAGCTTTTGACGGCGCGAAGGAGGCCCTTGCTCGGGCCGTACTGCTGGTACACCCGCGGGGAGATGCCCTGACTGCTCTCACGGTGGACGCCTCGGAGTCGGCGGTTGGTGCTGTGCTGGAGCAGCTGACGGGCGGAGGTTGGCGGCCCCTGGCCTTCTTCAGTCGGCACCTCAACCGTGCGCAGACCAAGTACAGCGCGTTCGATCGTGAGCTCCTGGCTCTGTACCTGGCTGTGCGCCATTTTCGTTACTTCCTGGAGGGCCGCCCGTTCACCGCCTACACCGACCATAAGCCGCTCACTTTCGCCCTGCAGAAAGTTTCCGATCCCTGGTCCGCACGACAGCAGCGGCAATTGGCCTATATATCGGAGTACACGACATCTATCTGCTACATCAAGGGGAAAGACAACCGGGTGGCCGACCCATTGTCCCGGCCCGCTATCAACGCCGTGTTCGAGGTGGCGCCCGGAATGGACTATTCTGCTCTGGCGGCGGCACAGCTCACGGACGATGAGGTGCCCGCCTACCGGACTGCCATCTCCGGCCTCCGCCTTGAGGATGTCCCTCTCGGTCCTGGGGGAGTGACAATCCTGTGCGATGTGTCGTCCGGTCAGCCGCGCCCCATCGTCCCTGCCACCTGGCGCCGGAGGGTGTTCGAGGTGATCCACAGACTGGCTCACCCATCAATCCGGGCGACAACGGCACTAGCAGCCGCTCGTTTCATGTGGCACGGTCTGCGCAAGCAGGTTGGCCATTGGGCTCGCACCTGCATTCCGTGCCAGACGGCAAAAATCCAGCGCCATGTCCGTGCGCCGCTCCAGGAGTTTGGTCTACCTCACCGGCGGTTCGACCATCTCCACATAGACATTGTAGGGCCTCTCCCGCCGTCCCGGGGCATCACCCACCTGCTTACAATGGTGGACCGCTTCACGCGGTGGCCGGAGGCCATTCCGTTGACCGATACTTCAACGGCTACGTGTGCTCGTGCGTTGTCCGCGCACTGGATTGCTCGCTTCGGGGTGCCGGCGCACATCTCCTCAGACCGGGGGCCACAGTTCACCTCCGAGCTGTGGTCAGCCATGGCTCACTTGCTGGGGGTGCGGCTACACCACACCACGGCTTACCACCCGCAAGCTAACGGTCTGGTGGAGAGGTTCCACCGGCAGCTGAAGGCAGCACTGAAGGCACGACTCTCCGGCCCGGACTGGATGGACGAGTTGCCGTGGGTCATGCTGGGCATCCGGACTGCTCCCAAAGAGGACTTGGGCTCATCATCGGCGGAGCTCGTTTACGGGTCGCCACTCACGGTGCCCGGGGAGTTCGTGCCGTCGGCGCCGGGGCAGCAGGGAACGCCCTCATCCACCCTACAGCGCCTTCGCGAGCAAGTTGGCAGGCTCGCACCCGTCCCGACGTCCCGCCATGGGACATTTCGCCCACACGTGCCATCAGCCCTCAGGGACTGCCCGTACGTCTTCCTGCGCCGTGATGCCCACCGGACTCCACTCCAGAGGCCGTACGAGGGTCCGTTCCGAGTGCTGGAACACGGGCAGTCGACTTTTGTCCTGGACATGGGGGGCCGGCCGGAGGCAGTGTCGATCGACCGGTTGAAGCCGGCACACCTGGACATTGACCAGCCGGTGCTGGTTGCCCAACCTCGGCCCCGAGGGCGCCCCCCTTCACGGCTCCCTCCGCCTGTCACTCCACCTGTCCTCCCGCCGGTCCCTCGTCCTGTCCCTCCACCTATGCCTCCGCAAGCCCCACGAGCGGCTAACTTCCGCACACGGGCCGGCCGGGCCGTTCGCCCGCCGGTGCGTTTCATGCCTCTGGTTCTGGGGGGGGGGTCCTGTGGCGGCTCCCAAGGGTCGTGCCACCTTAGTGTCGAACCCCTCGGCATAGGAGTGGTTCAGTCCGGAGGCGGCCCTTAGCCGGAGGCTTTAAAGGCTGGGGTTTGGGTGCCATCTTTCTCTCGTTTCGTCTTCCCTACAACCGGGAGGATCAGAATAAAAAGTGTCTCTCTCTAAACACGACTCCGTGCTTTATTCCAAGACACACGCTACACCCTGCTTCCTGTTTCCTATGCCTCCCATAACAACGCTACGCGCAGACCGAGAAAGAGCTGCTCGCTGTCGATTTCGCCTGCTCTAAGTTCAAGGACTTTGTCTTTGGGAACACTTTCACGGTCGAAACGGATCACCAGCCACTGGTGACGATCCTGAACAGACCCATCCACGCCGCACCTGCTCGACTGCAACGCATGATGATGCAGCTCCAACGTTTTGACTTCACCCTCGTTTATAAAAAAGGTACTGACATGCACGTTGCCGACACCCTCTCCCGTGCATCTCGAGCGTCCTGTGACCGCCACCCCTATGAACGGGAAGACCTTCTGGTACTCGGCGTTGACTTAGTTCCCACTAAACAACTATAGTGCCTAGTTGAACATACTGCCGCCGACCCCACTCTCCAAAGACTGTCATCAGTGATTAAAGGGGGTTGGCCAGACAAGCGCGCTAGCATTCCAGCAGAGACACAGCCGTTCTTTCTAGTCCGCGATGAACTGGTCATACAGGACGGCGTTATAATCAAGGGCCACAAAGTCGTGATCCCTTCATCGTTGTACGACAAATACTACTGTGACGCACACAGCGGCCACCCGGGTGTCGATGCTACACTCGCCCACGCACAGAGCCGATTCTACTGGCCGGGGATGGCCAAATACATACGAGACCGTGTCTCGTCTTGCCCCATCTGCAACAGTCTCGCACCCCACCAGCAGAGGCAGCCCCTACTGCAACAACCTGCACCAGCCCTGGCCTGGACTTCGGTGGCAGCTGACATTTTCGAGTGGCGCTACCTCGTCCTTGCAGACTCGTTCTCAAACTGGTTTGAAGTAGACCTCCTGACCTCCCTCACATCTGAAATGGTCATCCGCAAGCTGCGGAAACACTTCTCCACATTCGGCTCACCTGTCCGTCTGCAGACCGACAACGGTAGACAGTTTACCAGCCACGAGTTTAAGCTCTTTGCCAACCGATGGAACTTCGACTACGTTACGAGCAGCCCTGAGTACCCGCAGAGTAACGGACTTGCTGAGCGGGCTGTCAGGAGCGCTAAACAACTGATGGAGCAAGCGCGCCTGGCGAATTCGGACTTTTACCTTGATCTGCTGAACCTCAGGAATATAGCCAGAGACGCAACCCTGGGATCACCAGCCCAGCGGCTTATGTCCAGAACGACACGACCACCGATTCCGATTGCTCAGCACAAGCTGATACCTCGTGTGCTGGAGCCTGCCTCCATCCAAACGCGCATTGAGGAGAAGCACGATATTCAGAAACGGTCACACGACAGGTCATGCAAACCCCTCATGCCTCTGCTGCCGGGACAGGTTGTTCGTCTACAAACTGCAAGTGGATATTCCCGCCTGGCCACCGTGGTTGGCACGGCTGACGCGCCTCGATCTTACCTTGTGGACTATGAAGGGACAGTTTACCGCAGAAGTCGTCAACATCTGTTGGCTGTGCAGGAACCCCGTCCGCCGCCAGCTGGTCCCTACACTCCACCACTTCTGTTCCTGCCGTCTGCTGCAGATCCAGTTACAAGCCCCTGCACGTCCCCCACCCCTCGCATGTTCCGTTCTCCTCTGCGTGGCGCGGCTGTTACTAACTGCAGATTCACCCCTCCTGTTTGTGTATCCACTCTGCCGCCTCCAGCCCCCTCCGCGTCCTTCTCGCCTCCAGTCCTGTTGTCGCCCTCTAATCTTTCCGATGAAGGGGGGGAGGGTTTGGTCCGTACGCGTTCGGGCCGTGTCAGTAAACCGCCTGTTAGATATGGTGGTTTTGTTTAACTTTAATGGCACGGGTACCCACCATGCTCAATCTTCTAAGGGGCAGGATGTAGATTGGTTTATGAATGCAACCAATCATATATATCTTAGCATCACTAATCCTGCCTCACTGTATCATTTATACTAATACCCACTTCTCCCGCTACGCAGTTCAGTAGCAGGCTGGAGCCAGTGACTACTAATATGTTGTTAAGTCTGAATGTATATTAAAGACTATCTTGAAGTTACACGTGTGTAATGTCTCATTTACATAATGCATACAGTATCTTGCTTGCAGCAACATTACAGTCTAGACACAAAGTGCTGGAGTAACTCAGCGTGTCAGTCAGCATCTCTGGATAAAACGATGGGTGACGTTTCGCGTCAGGATCCTTCTTTGTGTCTCTATCTTTGGTATAAACCAGCTAAGAACATAGACAATATTCAAAAATAGGTGCAGGAGAATGCCATTTGGCCTTTGAGACAGCACCGCCATTCAATATGATCATGGCTGATCATTGAAAATCTGTACCCCATTCCTGCTTTTTCCCCATATCCCTTGATTCCTTTAGCCCTAGGAGCTAAATCTAACTCCCTCTTGAAAACATCCAGTGAATTGGCCTACAAAGCCTTCTGTGGAAGAGAATTACGCAGATTCACAACTCTCTAGGTGAAAACGTTTTTCCTCATTTCAGTCTGAATTGCCCTACTCCTTATTCTTAAACTGTGACCCCTGGTACTGGACTCCCACAACATCGGGAACATTTTTATTGCATGTAGCTTGTCCAATCCCTTAAGAATTTTATGTTTCTACGAGATCTCCTCTCATCCTTCTAAATTTCAGTGAACAGTCAACCTATTCTTTCATCATATGTCAGTCCCACCCTCCGGGGAATTAACCTGGTGAACCTACGCTGCACTCCCTCAATAGCAATAATGTCTTTCCTCAATTTAGGAGACCAAAATTGCACACAATACTCCAGGAGTGGACATGAGGTCTCACCAGGGCCCTGTACAATTGCAGTAGGACCTCCTTGCTGTTAAACTCAAATCCTCTCACAATGAAGGCCAACATGCCATTAGCTTTCTTCACTGCCTGCTGTACAAGCACACCCAGGTCTCGTTGCACCTCCCCTTTTCCTAATCTGACACCATACAGATAATAATCTGCCTTCCTTTTCTTGCCAACTAAATGGATAATCTCACATTTATCCACATTATACTGCATCTGCCCACTCATCAAACTTTATCCGTCACCCTGCAGCCTCATAGCATCCTCCTCGCAGCTCACACTGCCACCCAGCTTTGTGTAATCCGCAAATTTAGAGATGTCACATTTAATTCCCTCATCTAAATTGTTAATATATATGTTGTAAATAACTGTGGTCTCAGCACCGAGCCTTGCGCACCCCACTGCCTGCCATTCTGAAAAGGACCCGATCTGCAGTTCTTTGTTTCTACGATTAACTGAACACTTGGTTCTATTCACAAAATAGGGCACAACTAAATTAAAAACGTTAGGAAAATAGGAATTTAATGAAGGGAATTAGTAGGAGGAAGAAAATAGCACAGGAAAACTTACTGAATCCTCATAAATCCCCAGAACCTGGAAATTTGCATCCCAATGAATTAAACTTTCCAAGATGGTGCCCAAGCCAGGTGACTCGTTGTGTGCTAGTTACAGAAGTGTGTCTGCAATCACAAATTACAATTGCTCCATACTTTTACTAAATATGTTTCCCTTATCGTAAATCTGTACACTGTGGATGGCTCGATGGTAATCATGCAATGCCTTTCCGCTGACTGGTTAAGGAACAACAAAAGCTTTTCACTGTATGTCAGTACATGTGACAATAAACTAATCTAAACTGATTTGTCAAGGAGGAATTTCTGGATCCATTGGTAACCATTTTTTCAGAATTCCTTTAGTTATGGAATAATTCAGGCAGACTGGAGAGAGGCAAATGTAAACCTACATGAAATTATTTACGCTCTTCAGCCCACCGGATCCGTGCCTACCAGCGATTCCTACATGCTAGGGACAATTTACAACTCTTACTGAAGCCAATTAACCAAGAAACCTGTACGTCTTTGGACTTTGAGAGGAATCCGAAGCACCCGGGGAAAACCCACACGGTCACAGGGAGAACGTACAAACTCCATACAGACAGCACCCGTGGTCAGGATCGAACCTGGGTCTGTGGCGCTGCGGGCAGAAACTGTACTGCGGCGCCACTGTGCTGCCCCGACTATTTAAAAAAATGCAGGAGAGTGAACAAAAGAGAAATAGTCCATTATCACAAATGGGAAAATTGCTGGTGGCAATTATAAAAGATGAGATGACAGGATATTGAAACAGCATAACAGGATTAGAAAAATTCAACATTGATTTATAAAAGGGAAATTATGGCTGGCAAATCAACAAAGATTTTTTGAGGATGTAACTAGTAAAATAGATAAGTGAAAACCGGTCAATGTGGTGTACTTGGATTCTCCAATCTCCTTTAATGAGGCTCAACATAAAACGTTGGTCTGCAAAATTATAGCACAAAACTGTTGACAACAATGTATTGTGTCGATTTAAAATTAGTCGGTAGATAGGAAGGAGAATGGGGATTAATAGATGATTGGAGTCTACTAATCCTGTGTGTAAGAAGTGCCATATTTTGGCGCCATTTTCAAAGTCCAATCCGTGCTCTGGTTGTTATGAGCGGTGCCCATTGCAGGCAAGTCCCAGGCTGCTGCGGGCCTCCATCCATCGCCTTCCCTTGGATGTGTGGGTCAACCAGCGAACCGATGTCCCTCACCTTGCCTGTCCACCTTTGGTGCCTCCGACAACTGACCTCGTGAGCACGGTAGGTGGTTCCCTCTCCTCTCCTACTGGCCTCGCTGCTCACCTGTCGCATCCATCACCGTTTCCGGCTCCATCCTCCTGGTCTCTGGTCTTCGGGGGATGAGCAGAGGCCGGTTCAGTAGCTTCCCCCTATAGGCCATGGTCCACTGCATCTTGCATTCGGTCATGGGGAACAGGTACGCAGTCTACCCCTGTAGGCCCTACCGTTCTGTGATATGACCGATGAGACCTTTTGTATCTGTCTTCCAGGTAAGAAGGTTCAAAGCCAAGATTTCAAGGCTAATACATCAGCACTGATAAGACCTTTGTTGAGAGTCTCTTTGATGAGTTGTCAGTCCATATTATACTATATATATGCTTTCTCATCCCTTTACATTTTACTCCTCTCCTTATCTCACTATCCTATGTTTCCTTTTCATCTCAGGCCTTTGTCCACACTTCTGTTCATTAAAACATTCTTCACCTGTGTGTACAACATCATGAAAGAAATAGATCGGGTAAATGGACAGGTGACATTTCGGGTTGGGAACCTTCTTCAGACCTTCTTTTCCAGCTTTCTCCCCCCTACTACTACCAGTCTGAAGAAGGGCCCCTGGAGAAGGCAGGAACGGGGTACTAATTGTGGATGAACAGCCATGATCATGTTGAATGGGGCGGTGCTGGCTCGAAGGGCCGAATGGCTACTCCTGCGCCTATTGTCTATTGTCTATTATCTAAAAAAGTTGCCTGTCTGTTACCTGCACAGATGCCTGCCTGCCTTGAGTGTAGAAGTTGGGAGTTTGTGTTGCAGTTATATAAGGCGTTGGTGAGGCTGCATTGTGAGTATTGTCTTCAATTTTGGACACCATGTTGTAGGAAACCTGTTGTCAAGCAGGAAAGGGAGCAGAGAAGATTTACGAGGATGTTGCAACGACTCCTGGCAACTGTTATCAGGGACCTGAACCATCCTATCAACTGGAGATCCTGAGCTACCAACTACCCTATTGAAGACTCTTGAACTATCATTAATTGGACTGATGCAGGGTGGGGGGCAGGAAGAAGAATGGAAGAGGAGGAGCCAGAGGGCTGAGGGAAAGCTAAGAAGGGGAGGAGACAGCAAGGGCTATCGGAAATTGGAGAAGTCAATGTTCAAGCCGCTGGGGTGCAGACTGCCCAAGCGGAATATGAGGTGCTGCTCCTCCAATTTCCGGTGATGCTCACTCTGGCCATGGAGGAGGCCCAGGACAGAAAGATCGGATTCAGAATGGGAGGGGTAGTTGAAGTGCTGAGCCACAGGGAGATCAGATCGGTTAATGTGGACCGAGCAGAAGTGTTCGGACACCTTCTTCCCACCCTTCTTCCCATCCTCTACTCCCAATTCCTCCTACGCCGCATCTGCTCCCAGGATGAGGTGTTCCACACCAGGGCATCGGAAATGTCCTCATTCTTCAGGGAACGGGGGTTACCCACCCCTACTATAGATGAGGCTCTCACCAGGGTCTCTTCTATACCCCGCAACACTGCTCTCTCTCCCCATCCCCCCACTCAGAACAAGGGCAGAATCCCCCTAGTCCTCACCTTCCACCCCACTAGCCGTCACATACAACAAGTAATCCTCCGTCATTTTCGACACCTCCAACGTGACCCCACCACTCGCCACATCTTCCCATCTCCCCTCCTGTCTGCCTTCTGCAAAGACCGCTCCCTCTGTAACTCCCTGGTCAATTCTTCCCTTCCCACCCGCACCACCCCCTCCTCGGGCACTTTCCCTTGCAACCGCAGGAGATGCTACACTTGTCGCTTTACCTCCCCCCTCGACTCCATTCAAGGACCCAAGCAGTGGTTCCAGGTACGACAGAGGTTCACCTGCATCTCCTCCAACCTCATCTCTTGCATCCGCTGCTCTAGATGTCAGCTGATCTACATCGGTGAGACCAAGCGTAGGCTTGGCGATCGTTTCGCCGAACACCTCCGCTCGGTCCGCTTTAACCAACCTGAACTACCTGTGGCTCAGCACTTCAACTCCCCCTCCCATTCTGAATCCGACCTTTCTCTCCTGGGCTGGCTAGTGGGGTGGAAGGTGAGGACTAGGGGGACTCTGCCCTTGTTCTGAGTGGGGGGATGGGGAGAGAGAGCAGTGTTGCGGGGTATAGAGGAGACCCTGGTGAGAGCGTCATCTATAGTAGGGGAGGAGAACCCCCAATCCCTGAAGAATGAGGACATTTCCGATGCCTTGGTGTGGAACACCTCATCCTGGGAGCAGATGCGGTGTAGACGGAGGAATTGGGAGTAGAGGATGGAGTCCTTACAGGAAGCAGGGTGGGAAGAAGGTGTCCGATCTGATCTCCCTGTGGCTCAGCACTTCAACTACCCCTCCCATTCTGAATCCGACCTTTCTGTCCTGGGCCTCCTCCATGGCCAGAGTGAGCATCACCGGAAATTGGATGAGCAGCACCTCATATTCCGCTTGGGTAGTCTGCATCCCAGCGGCTTGAACATTGACTTCTCCAATTTCCGGTAGCCCTTGCTGTCTCCTCCCCTTCTTAGCTCTCCCTCAGCCCTCTGGCTCCTCCTCTTCCTTTCTGCTTCCCGCCCCCCCCCCACCCTGCATCAGTCTGAAGAAGGATTTTGGCCCGAAATGTTGCCTATTTCCTTTGCTCGTTAGATGCTGCCGCACCCGCTGAGTTTCTCCAGCACTTTTGTCTACCTTCGATTTTCCAGCATCTGCAGTTCCTTCTTGAATATCTTTAATCGGACTTTACTGGACTTTATTTTACACTAAACCTTATTCAGGGTAAGAATGCAAACTCCACACAGACAGCACCCAATGACAGGATCAAAGCCGGGTCTCTGGCACTGTGAGGCAGCAGCTCTACCCACTGTGCCACCGTTTCAGCATGGAAACAAGCGCTTCAGTCCACCATGTCCACACTGACCCTAGATCACCCATTCACACTAGTTCTACGTTAAGCCCATTTTCACATCCAGTGTGGGATATTAATGGTTAAAGACCTTGGAAACATATAAATTTCCTCAGCCTTCTGAACAAATAGAGGCATTGCTGTGCTTTCTAAGCATGGGGTCATTGTTATATCATTGTTCTGCGCCTCAGTTTCTCTTCAAAAGCCGCCACCATTCAGAAACCTCGCCCAAATCATTATCCTGGCTCTTGCAATGGCAATATCATACAGACAACTTTCTAAAAACTGAATCGCCAATAACAGGAAATTGCTTCTTTGGCATTACATTATCAAATAAAAAAATATATATTAAACTAGATCAAATATTGGGCCTTGTTTAATGAAAGAGTTGACATCTTTCATTTGAAAGTTAGTTAGATCAGAAAGAAATGTCATCAACCGATTAGAGAAAAAAGGAAAATAAATATCATATTGAAGTCTTTTAATTTGAAACAGGATAAATATCAGTAGATTAGTGGCAGAATTAAAAATGTGTTGAAAGATAAAAAATCCAATATTTTCTCCCACTCCAGCTTTAGAAAGTTTTGATTCATGTTGGTCCCTAATTTGATTGTGTGCACTCCTGTGAATTAGGGAGAAGGTTTACTGTTTTCTTATTGCTTATTTCAAGATGCAGCATGAAAACAGGGCCTTCGGTCCACTGAGACCATGCCGACCAACGATCACCGATACACTAGTTCTATGTCCTAGAGTTGGGGCAATTTACAGAAGCCAATGAACCTATAAGCCTGCGCGTCTGTTCGAATGTGAGAGGAAACCAGAACACTCGGAGAAAACCCAAGCGTTCTCAGGGAGAACCTGCAAACTCTGCACAGACAGCACCCGCGGTCGTGATCGATCCCAGGATTCTGGCACTGTGAGGCAGCAGCCCTACTGCTGCGCCACAGTGCTACCCTTCATTGTTTAGTTTATTATCGTCACGTGTACCGAGGTACAGTGAAAAGCTTTTTTATTACATGCAAACAAGTCAGCGAAAAGACTATATATGATTACAACCTAGCTATCCACTGTGTACAAATACAGGATAAAGGGAATAATGTTTAGTGCATGATAAAGACCAGTAAAGTCCGATTAAAGATAGTTCGAAGGTCTCCAATGAGATAGATGGGAGGTCAGGACTGCTCTCTAGTTGGTGATACGTTTGTTCAGTTGGGAAGATACTGCCCCTGAATCTGGAGGTGTGCGTTTCCAAACCTCTGTACCTCTTGCCCGATGGGAGAGATACAGCATGGAAATAGTCCCTTCGGCCCATCGAGTTCATGCCGACCATTGATCAACTTCAGTGTGGTTCTATGTTAAGCCTACTTTCACCTTCAGTGTAAGATATTAAACTGATCCAAATAGTTGTTGACGCAAGCTGTATTAATGTTGGATATGTCTCATGTGAAATATTATTTGCTACAAGCGGTTCAGACACTTGCAGCAAAGGAACAGAGGAGGTTTACAAGAATTATTCCAGGAATGAGTGGGTTAGCACATGATGAGTGTTTGTTAGCACTGGAGTTTAGATGGTTGAGGGGAGACCTCAATGAAACTTACAGAATAATGAAAGCCATATATAGAGTGGATATGGAAAGGATGTTTCCACTGGTTGGAGGGTCTAGGACCAGACGTCACAGCCTCAGAATGAATGGGCACTCTTTTACAAAATAGGCGATGAGGAACTTCTTTAGTCAGAGGGTAGTTAATCCGTGTAACTCATTGCCACAGAGGGCTGTGGAGGCCAAGAGTGTTTTTTTTTAAAGGCAGAGACAGACAGATTCTTGATTAGAACAAGTGTCAAGTGTTATGGGGAGAAGGCAGGAAAATGAGATTAGGAGGTAGAGATGATTGAATGGCGGAGTGGATTCGATAGGCCGAATGGCTTATTTTTACTTATAACTTTTGAACTTGTGACTCGGTGGGCTGAAGGGCCTGTTTCCAAGCTGTAGCTCTGAAGTCTAAAGTCTAAGGGCATTAAGCTTCATGATAGGACCTCCCTCTCCTCGTTCCTCACACTCTATCTTTATCTCCTGTTCCCCACACGCACTAATTCACCATCCCTCGAAATAACCTATGACCAGCTAAGACATCTGATGCAAAGCACAAAGTGTTGGAGTAAGTCAACGGGTCAGACAACATCGACGGAGGGAATGGACAAGCAATAATTTGGATCAGATGTTTCTTCAGACTGATTGTACTAAGACGGAGAACCTGGCAAAGGTTGTGGGGGTGGGACAAAGCCTGGCCAGTGATAGGTGGATACAAGTCATAGAGTCGCACTGTATGGAAACAGTCCCTTCAGCCTAACCTACCCACACAGATCTACACTGTCCCACATGCCTGTGTTTGGCCCATATCCCTCTAAACCTATCCAATCCACGTACCTATCTGAATGTTCTTTAAACATAGCGATAGTACCTGGCTCAACTACCACTTCCGGCAGCTCGTTCCATACACCCACCACCCTTTGTGTAAAAGAGTTGCACCTTAGGTTCGTGTTAAATGTATCCCCTTCACCTTAAACCTATGTCCTCTGGTGATAGCCACAAAATGCCGGAGTAACAGCGGGTTAGGCAGCATCTCTGATGAAAAGGAATAGACGACTTTTCGGGTCAGAACCCTTCCTCAAGCTGAAAGGTAGAACTTAGTTGAGAACTGGAAGTGAGAAAAGACCAGAACAAAGCAGGGTCGGCAACAGATGACCTCAGGAATGGTAAAGTCCATAATGGGCCATTGTTGGCTGGGGAAGATGTAATAATGAGAGGGATACAAGGATGCAAACAGTGGGGAGGGGGGGAGGGAGAGAGGGTGGGGGAAGGAATGCAGGAGTTACTTGAAATTAGAGAAATCAACGTTACCGCCGGGTTTCAAGCTACCCAAGCAAAATATGAGGTGCTGCTCCTCCAATTTGTGTATGGCTTCACTCTGACAGTCTTCTGATTCTTGATTTCCCTACTCTGGGGAAAAGACTCAGTGCATTCACCCTATTTATTCCCCTCATGATCTTATACGTTCCAGCACTATGTGATTCACCAAGGTTGCTTGACAGATGAATTACACATTCATGTCACTGCTAATGGCTTTGGCAATGTCTTTGCATGCAATCAACAGTCAATGCTAGTTTGAAATGACTGCCCTCTCTGCGTCTTGCTTTGCACATGTAACCGAGTTTGACACTCTGAAGTAGTAGTGTCATACTGATGAGGACCACACACGCTCAACACAGTTAGTTGAGTGCTTACTTTATGGCCATATAATTTTCAAATGTCGACTGTAAGCTTTCAACAACATGAAAAGGATAAAATGATACTTAACTGGCAAATCCTCCAAAATGATTTTATATAACGGCGATAAAATATTTATTGTATTTTAATTAATAATTAATGCACATTTGTGAAAAAGTTGATTGTCAAGACAGAACGTAATACATAATTAATTGAATATTATATTTATTTATTCTCTATAATAGTTTTGTATGTTTAATTTAGGTCACAAAATGCTAAATAAAACATTAAATAAATAGAATATTGCATAACACATCTCTTGCTTTGTTTAGTATTACCTTTTGAGTAGAAGCAGCTCCTGAGTAATCACGTTCAAATTGTTTTCAATTGTCGCTTAATAAGTATCGCAAAATTTAGGGTAATTTCCTTCTTCATTGAAGTACTTATAACACAGGGAGCTACTATTATGGCTGGCAATTGCATGCAAATCGCATGGGTTAAGATTCTAGATTCTAAGAACATAGAACAGTTCAAGGCAGGAAAAGGCCCTTCGGCCCACAATGTCTGCGCCGAACATGATGCTAAATTGAACTAATCTCCTCTGACTGCAAGTGATCCACATCCCTTCATTCCCTGCATGTCATGTGTGTCTACCTAAGAGACTGAAATGCCACAATTGAATTTGCCACTCATGTCATGCACCCACCACCCTTTGTGTGAAAAGGTTAACCCCTCAGGTTTCTATTAAATCTTTCCCCCCTCACCTTAAACTTTGGTTCTCGATTCACCAACTTTGGGCAAAAGACTCTGTGCATCTACCCAATCTATTTCTCTCATGCCTTTGTGCTCCATGCCTATAAGATCACCCTCATCCTCCTGAGCTCGAAGGAATAGAGTCCTAGCCTGCTCAACCTCTCCCTATAGCTCAGGCCCTTGAGTCCTGGCATCCTTGTAAATCTGACTGATGAAGGCCAATGTGCCAAAAGACCTTTTTGACCAACCTATCTACCTGTCATGCCACTTTCAACAAACTACGTACCTGCACATAAATCCTTCGGCTCTACAAGACTCCCGAGAGCACCACCATTCACTGTGGAGGTTCTGCCCATGTGAGTCTTCCAAAAATGCAACACCTCATATTTCTCTGTATTAAATACCATCAACCATTTCTCAGCCCAACTGCCCAACCGATCAAGATTCTGCTGCAATTTTCGACAACATTTTCAATATCCACCATACCACCTACTTTTGTGTGATCTGCAAACTTTCTATTAAAAGATCGCTTGTGCCCCTTGTGTTTCGTGCAGCACAGTGGCTCAGTGGTAGAGTTGCTGCCTTTACAATGCTAGAGACCCTAGTTTGATCCTGACTGCAGATGCTGTCTGTACGGAGTTTGCAAGTTCTCCCTGTGACCATGAAGGTTTTCCTTCACACTTCAATAACGTGCAGGTTTGTAGGTTAATTGGCTTCTGCAAATTGCCCTTAGTGTGCAGGATGCAAAAGTGGCATAACATAGAAACTAGTGTACAGTTGGCTGGTGCAGACTCAGTGGGCCGGAGGGCCTGTTTCTATACTGTATCTCAAAACTAACCTAAATCACCAGCATCTTAAACCAAGCTGTCTGTCGATTCCTCTGTTACAGAATCAACTCACACGATTTGCATGCCATTGCCAGCCATAATAATAGCTCCCTGTTATAAGTACTGTCGCTAGGTTAAAGTTACTGCATTTATCAATTGATGCCTGTTCTTTCATTCCACTTGCTTGGGAGTAAATAGGTCGATGAATGACAAATGCTTAATGATGTTCATGTGGGAAGTGTAATCCATCTGTGTTTAGCTGGTGCTTTTTTGATGTACCTCTCTCGACCAAATGTCTCCGTTCACCAAAGGTGACGAAGTGGCAAGATTAGTGGCAAGACCTGTACTACTTGTACCAGAGGTTATGGGGAGAAGGTAGGAGAATGAGGTTAGGGGAGAGATGGGCCGAATGGCCTAATTCTGTTCCTATCACATGATCTTAAGATCTTATGATATTTGATCCCCTCTGTATTAGCAGTATGATCAGAGGGGGGAAACATATCATCTTGTGTTGAAGAGCTGAAGGGAGGTTCTCAGCTCCACATTGTGCCTTATGTTCCTTCACCCAACTAGAGTGGAGGACAGAGGGCTCTGAGTGGATCCGTGCATTGTAAAGAGTGGAGGAAGGAACTGCAGATGTTGGTTTATACCGAAGATAGATACAAAGTGATGGAATAGCTCAGTGGGTCAGGCAGCATCTCTGGAATTAATTCCGTTTTAGGTGTGGTCTGATTTTTATGTTTTATTAGACCAAGTGGGACCCGTTGGGCCCCTTTCCCCAACGCAATAATCCCCCAATAATCCATCACTCATCTGTTCCCCCAACACAACCCGTTTCCACCACTCACCAGTTGCCCCAACGTAACCTGTTCCCCAACACAATATTGCACCACTCACCCATAGCCCCAACCGTGCAGGGGCTGCTCATTTTGCCTCATTTAAACTTAAAAAAAAATCAGTGCACTGTGACTTTAAGAAAAATGCATTTGCACCTGCCAGAGCTAGCAGGCTACAATCCCATTGTGACGTCTTTGGCAGCGTATGTAAATGAAATCCCATTGTGATTGGATGACTGTGAGATGCCATTGTGACATCATCACTAGAAGCTGCCAGAAAAATCTCAAAGCAGATTTCTCAAACTTGTTTTTTTTTAAACTTTAATCATCAATAACTTATGAAATATAGCATCAAATTGAAGGGAACCTGATTATGGCCTGGACTGGAAAAATGTGAGTAAGAATGTAGAAAACTTTCAGCGCTACCGCATAGCATTTTGACGAGGATACAAAAACAAACATACACAGACACACACACACACATACATACAAGATGAGATGTTTAGTATATAAACAGTGATATAGAATGTAGATACCACATTATTGCCATTGTAAGTTGCATTTAAAATTACCTTTCTCTCTCCCCCTCTTTCTCTCTCCCTCTCCTCCTCTCCCTACACGTTGCAATGTTTACAGTGACAGGTGTAGATGTCTGGGTCTTTTTGCTTTGACACTTTGGGGTGGCAAGGTGGCGCAGCGGTAGAGCTGCTGTCTTACAGCGCCGGAGACCCGAGTTTGAACCTGACTACGGGTGCTGTCCGTATGGAGCTTGTACGTCTTCCCTGTGGATGTGGAGAGTATGTTTCCACTAGTGGGAGAGTCTAGGACTAGAGGTCATGGCCTCAGAATTAAAGAACATTCTTTTAGAAAGGAGAAATTGTTTTGTCAGAAGGTGGTGTATCTGTGGAATTCTTTAGCACAGAAGGCTGTGGAGGCCAATTCAGTGGATATATTTTAAGGCAGAGATAGATATATTCTTGATTAATACAAGTGACCAATATCCTGGCGGGGAAATTTGCAAAGGCTACTGGGGAGACTTTAAACTAGAATGGTTGGGGCGAGGGACTCAAATAGAGAAAGCTAGTAGACAGAATGGGAGGCAGGAAGCAGAAAAGGGAAGCACTCGGACACAAGAGGAGAAAGAAGAAAAAGGAAATAAACAGAGAATAAGAGGCGGGGGGTTTCTTAAATGTGCATATTTTAATGCTAGGAGCATTGTAAGAAAGGTGGATGAACTTAGAGTCTGGATAGACACCTGGAAGTATGATGTTGTGGCGATCAGTGAAACATGGTTGCAGGAGGGCTGTGATTGGAAACTAAATATTCCAGGATTTCGTAGCTTCAGGTGTGATAGAATTGGAGGGGCAAGAGGTGGAGGTGTTGCATTGCTAGTCAGGGAAGATATTACAACAGTGCTTTGGCAGGATAGATTGGAGGGCTCATCTAGGGAGGCTATTTGGGTGGAACTGAGAAGTGGGAAAGGTGTAGCAACACTTATAGGGGTGTATTATAGACCGCCAAATGGGGATCGAGAATTGGAAGAGCAAATATGCAAGGAGATAGCAGATATTAGTAGTAAGCACAAGGCAGTGATTGTGGGAGATTTCAACTTTCCACACATAGACTGGGAAACACATTCTGTAAATGGGCTGGATGGTTTGGATTTTGTAAAATGTGTGCAGGATAGTTTTTTGCAGCAATACATAGAGGTACCTACTAGAGGAGTGGCAGTATTGGACCTCCTGTTAGGAAATGAGACGGGACAGGTGGCGGAGGTATGCGTTGGGGAGCACTTCGGGTCCAGTGATCACAATACCATTAGTTTCAATATAATTATGGAGAGGGTCAGAACTGGACCTAGGGTTGAGATTTTTGATTGGAGAAAGGCTAACTTTGATGAGATGCGAAATGATTTAAAAGGAGTGAACTGGGACATTTTGTTTTATGGGAAGGATGTAGAAGAGACATGGAGGACATTTAAAGGGGAAATTTTAAGAGTACAGAATCTTTATGTTCCTGTTCGGTTGAAAGGAAACAGTAAAAATTGGAAAGAGCCCTGGTTTTCAAGGGAAATTGGACACTTGGTTCGGAAAAAGAGGGAGATCCACAATAATTATAGGCAGCATGAAGTAAATGAGGTGCTTGAGAGTATAAGGAATGTAAAAAGAATCTTAAGAAATAAATTAGAAAAGCTAAAAGAAGACATGAGGTTGCTTTGGCAAGTAAGGTGAAAGTAAATCCAAAGGGTTTCTACAGCTATATTAATAGCAAAAGGATAACGAGGGATAAAATTGGTCCATTGGAGAGACAGAGTGGACAGCTATCTGCAGAGCCAAAAGAGATGGGGGAGATATTGAACAATTTATTTTCTTCGGTATTCACCAAGGAGAAGGATATTAAATTATGTGAGGTAAGGGAAACTAGTAGAGTAGCTATGGATACTATGAGTATCAAAGTAAAAGAAGTACTGACACTTTTGAAAAATATAAAAGTGGATAAGTCTCCAGGTCCTGACAGGATATTCCCTAGGACATTGAGGGAAGTTAGTGTAGAAATAGCCGGGGCTATGACAGAAATATTTCAAATGCCATTAGAAACGGGAATAGTCCCCGAGGATTGGCGTACTGCGCATGTTGTTCCATTGTTTAAAAAGGGTTCTAAGAGTAAACCTAGCAATTATAGACCTGTTAGTTTGACTTCAGTGGTGGGTAAATTAATGGAAAAGATACTTAGAGATAATATATATAAGCATCTGGATAAACAGGGTCTGATTAGGAACAGTCAACATGGATTTGTGCCTGGAAGGTCATGTTTGACTAATCTTCTTGAATTTTTTGAAGAGTTTACTAGGGAAATTGACGAGGGTAAAGCAGTGGATGTTGTTTATATGGACTTTAGTAAGGCCTTTGACAAGGTTCCTCATGGAAGGTTGGTTAACAAGGTTCAACTGTTGGGTATAAATGCAGGAATAGCAAGATGGATTCAACAGTGACTGAATGGGAGACGCCAGAAGGTACTGGTGGATGGCTGTTTGTCGGGTTGGAGGCAGGTGACTAGTGGGGTGCCTCAGGGATCTGTGTTGGGTCCTTTGTTGTTTGTCATGTACATCAATGATCTGGATGAAGGTGTGGTAAATTGGATTAGTAAGTATGCAGATGATACCAAGATAGGGGGTGTTGTGGATAATGAAGAGGATTTCCAAAGTCTACAGAGAGATTTAGGCCATTTGGAAGAATGGGCTGAAAGATGGCAGATGGAGTTTAATGCTGATAAATGTGAGGTGCTACACCTTGGCAGGACAAATCAAAATAGGACGTACATGGTAAATGGTCGGGAATTGAAGAATGCAGTTGAACAGAGGGATCTGGGAATAACCGTGCATAGTTCCTTGAAGGTGGAATCTCATATAGATAGGGTGGTAAAGAAAGCTTTTGGTATGCTAGCCTTTATAAATCAGAGCATTGAGTATAGAAGCTGGGATGTAATGTTAAAATTGTACAAGGCATTGGTGAGAGCAAATCTGGAGTATGGTGTACAATTTTGGTCGCCCAATTATAGGAAGGATGTCAACAAAATAGAGAGAGTACAGAGGAGATTTACTAGAATGTTGCCTGGGTTTCAACAACTAAGTTACAGAGAAAGGTTGAATAAGTTAGGTCTTTATTCTCTGGAGCGCAGAAGGTTAAGGGGGGACTTGATAGAGGTCTTTAAAATGATGAGAGGGATAGACAGAGTTGATGTGGACAAGCTTTTCCCTTTGAGAATAGGGAAGATTCAAACAAGAGGACATGACTTCAGAATTAAGGGACAGAAGTTTAGGGGTAACATGAGGGGGAACTTCTTTACTCAGAGAGTGGTAGCGGTGTGGAATGAGCTTCCAGTGGAAGTGGTGGAGGCAGGTTCGTTGGTATCATTTAAAAATAAATTGGATAGGCATATGGATGAGAAGAGAATGGAGGGTTATGGTATGAGTGCAGGCAGGTGGGACTAAGGGAAAATAATTGTTCGGCACGGACTTGTAGGGCCGAGATGGCCTGTTTCCGTGCTGTAATTGTTATATGGTTATATGGTTAGAGATTATGGGGAGAAGGTAGGAGAATGTGGTTAGGAGGTAGAGATTGATCAACCATGATTGAATGGCGGAGTAGACCTGATGGGCCGAATGGCCTAATTCTACTATTCCTTATGACCTTATGACCTGTGTGGGTTTTTTCTGGGTGCTCCGGTTTCCTCCCACACTCCAAAGACGTACAGGTTTGTAAGCTAATTGTCTTGGTAAAATTGTAAATTGTCCGCAGTGCGTGTAAGATAGTGTTAGTGTGCGGGGATCACTGGTTGGCGCGGACACGGTGGACCTCCCTGATAGATGAGGTGATATGCTAGAGGTGATTCGAACAATACCCTTCATGCTTCTGTACCTTCTGCTGGGCAGGAGCAGGGAGAAGAGGAAATGACCCAGTGGGACAATCTTTGATTATGGTGACTATTTTACCGAGGCAACACAAAGTATAGATGGAGTCAATGGCGGGAAGTCTGGTCTGTGATGGACTGGGCTACATCTATTATTCTCTGCAATTTCCTATGGTCTTGGACAGAGCTCTACCCAAACCAAGCTGTGATGCAACCCGACAGTAAGCTTTCTATGTGTAGGAAGCAACTGCAAATGCTGGTTTACACCAAAGATAGACACAAAATGCTGAAGTAACTCAGTGGGTCAAGCAGCATCTCTGGAGAAAAGGAATAGCTGAAGTTTCGGGTCTCGCCCTTCTTCAGACTCAACCTGAAATGTCACCTTCCATATTCTCCAGTATTTTGTATCTATCTTTGGTATAAATCAGCACCTGCTGTTCCTTTTTGTTACATGGGATTTGTAGGATAATTTTTTGAACTATACCAATGATCTAGATTTGTAGCTGCAAGCCATAAATCTACATTTGTACTCAATCTAAAGAACGGCCTCAACACGAAACATCACCTATTGCTTTTCTCCAGAGATGCTGTTTGACTTGCTGAGTATGCTTTCAATGTACATCTGTAGAAGTTTGTAAGAGTCACTGAAGACATCCCAAATTTGCTCAGTCTCTTTGAAATGTAGAAGTGTTGTTGGGGGGGGGGGGGGGGGGGGGGGGTGCTTTCTTGGCTGTTACATCAATGTGGAGAAGATGAATCAAATAAAATGTGATTAACAGACGTCTGAAGAAGGGTTCCGACCAGGAACATCACCCATCCTTTTTCTCCAGAGATGCTGCCTGACCCATTGAGTTACTCCAGCACTTTGTGTCTATCATCTGGATTAACAAAGGTTTGGTGTAAATGGGTTGTTGATAACGGGCATGGACTCGATGGGCCAAATGGCCTGTTTCCCACGCAGTACAACACTAACACTCTACAACTGCAAAACAAACAAGAGGATGGTACGGTGTTGCAGCAGTAGATTTGCTGCCTTAAGCGGCTTTTTCACGGGGCGACTTGACGCAAGATGTAACCAGAGTGAAGTGGTCGTGGTCTAGCACGATATCACACGATATAACGGGGGGTAGATAAAGAGTTCCCACGGTACTCGGCATTTCTGTTATTTGTGCGAGTGACTTGTCCGTCTCCCGAGCTTTCCCGTTAAATCTTGAATGAACATTGTGAAGTGTTGTTAAATCATCACGTGGCACAAATGATGTCACTTTTTTTTCACACACTATAAATATCCTCCCTTGGTTGAATTGGCTCATTTGGAGACATGTTTTACTGTGTATGTGGGAGACACAGATAGACTGAGCACAGTACCTCGGTCTTACTGTGTGTGGGAGAGGGGGAGAAAGAGACGTACACTCACAGAGGCAGAGTCTCTCAGCCTGTGTAAGAGGGAGGGAGGGAGAGAGAGAGAGAGGCACACATAAGGTGGATGTGAAATCTCACCTGCCTGTTTCAGTGACAGACACCCACCGCCAGTAAATGAAGACACCCCCATCTGTCTCCCCCTCCTCTCCCTCGACTCCCCCACCTTTTCCTCCCAACTCCAGTCCCGTCCCGACCCCCTGGGAAACTGAATAGAGCAACAACCAACTGCTGCCTGTGCGCTGATATGACAATAAAGGCTACTTTACTTTACTTTACTTTACTGAGTTAAAGAGTTCCCACGGTAGACTGTAAAACTGGGACCCTGGTTCTGGACTCCCCCAACATCGGGAACATTCTTCCTGCATCTAGCCTGTCCAATCCCGTTGATACTGATTAGACCGGTATCTATTTATTTACTTTATTAATGATTTCAATTAAATATTGGGAACATCAGGCCGCAAACGTTATTTCTTGAGTGTTAGTGCTGGACTTTGACTCGACCTTCCTAGTTAGCCGGCGCCTGAGACTGAGCCAAGCAATGTCCAGACCTGACTTCAACACAAAGTGATGGAGGAACTCAAAGGGTCAGGCTCGTCCAACGCTCTGTGTTTTGCTCGTGATTCCTGCAACTGCAGTTCCTCGTGTCTACAGACCAGAGTTGCCACTTGACTCCGAGATGACCATCACAGAGCATACGGAAGATAGACACAAAATGCTGGAGTAACACAGCGGGACGGGCAGCATCTCTGGAGAGAAGGAATGTGTGACGTTTCGGTTCGAGACCCTTCTTCAGAGTCTTGTCCCGAAACGTCACCCATTCCTTTTATCCAAATGCTGCCCGTCCAGTATTTTATGTCTGTCTCCAGTATTACTGTGTCTATCATCGGCGCAAACCAACATCTACAGTTCTTTCCGACACATTAGAGGATACCGTCTCGCCATCACTCGGATTACCCGCTTCATTTCCATAACGTTGCCACCTCTCTTTACTTTGCTTACTGAAGCCTGATCCTTGTCACACCCAGTGCTCTATCGCCCAGCCTCTCATCTTTCAATCGGGTTCGGCCAGGAAGGAACTGCAGATGCTGGATTAAAACGAAGATAGACACAACCTGTAGCTCAGCGGGACAGGCAGCATATCAGAAGGGTCTCGACCCGAAATGTCACCCATTCCTTCTCCCCAGAGATGCTGCCTGTTGCGCTGAGTTCCTCCATTTTGTGGCTACCTTGGGTTTATCCAGGATCTCCCCGTTGATGTCTTAACTCGCTTTGGTTTGTTATTATTGTCTCATATCGAGAACCAGCAGATACAGGTTTAGGTTCGGGGGGAATTATTTAATGAGAGCCTAAGGGGTAACTATTTTACGCAAATGGTGGTGGGTGTATGGAATGAGCTATCCGTTAAGGTAGTTGAGGCAGGTACTGTCGCAATGTTTAAGACGCATTAGACTGAAGCATGGATAGGATAGGTTTAGATGGTTATGGGCCAAACGCGGGCAAGTGGGACTAGTGTAGATGGGACATATTGGTCGGTGTGGGCAAGTTGGGTCGAAGGGCCTGTTTCTACGCTGTATGATTCTATGCAGGGAATAAACTTTTGTTTGCGTGCTATACAATCATATCAGATAATGCTATACATGAATATAACCAAGCCACGTACAGTCTGAAGAAGGGCCTCGACCCGAAACGTCACCCGTTCCTTCTCTTTAGAGATGCTGCATGTCCCGTTGAGTTACTCCAGCATTTTGAACCATCGAGTTACTCCAGCATTCTCTTTAAACCGGCATCTGCTGTTCCTTCCGACACATGCACAAGAACACCAGGTAGAGCGAAGAGGAAAATACCAGAGTTCAGAATATATGTTTTCAGGACAGTTCCAGGGGGAAAAAGTCCAATGTCCGCATTGAGGTAGGTTGGTAGGTCGGGTCAGTGCCCAAACGAATGGAAGGAAGAACCGTTCTGAAGCCGGATAAGAATAGGTGGTCGGCGCGGACTCGGTGGGCCGAAGGGCCTGTTTCCGCGCTATATCTCTAAAATCTGAAGTTAGGTAATGTCTAAAGGAACTGCAGATGCTGGTTAATACGCACAAAAGGACACAAAATGTTGGTGTAACTCAGCAGGTAAGTCAGATCTGGGAAGAAAAACATAAAAAGCTGGAGTAAGTCAGCGGGTCAGGCAGCATCTCTGGAGAAAAAGAATAGGTGGCGATTCGAATCGGAACCCTTCTTCAGACATCCTAATCGGAATTGAGTCTGAAGATGTGTCTCGTCCCGAAACATCAGCTATTTTTCTCCAGAGATGCTGCTTGACTCGCTGAGTTATTCCAGCTTTTTGTGTCTGTCTTCGGTTTAAACCAGCATGTGCAGTTCACTCCTTACACGGGTCTCTGGAGAACATTGATTGGTAGCGTTCCGGACCCTGCTTCGGAAAGGCATCGATCGCTAGTCGGCGAGGACTCCGAGCTGTATCTCTCAAAGAAGTACATGTGAAAAATTTCTCACGGACCATAAAAATGCGGGACCTTTCGGTAAAGTCCCTTTTAAAGTCCCTTTTAAAGATTATAGTTATTTTCTTGAATCTCATTAACATAACTCATGAATAAGTTGATGTCCATATGCGGATGCAAATCTTTATTTTTTAAATTCAATCCCACAGAAGACAATTTTTACTCACCTTCTGTCCCCTCTGTCCAGCTTCCGGGTTCACCGTTCGCAGGAGTTCCCACGGTAACCGCAAGAGTTATTACGGATATCGCACGGATATCGCACTGGCCACTACGTTCATATAATGTTGCAATGCTCAACCACAAGTGTACAAGTCACTCTTGGAGAAATTCAAACTTTCTTGAATTTTCTCCCGAGTCACGAAGTTACACGACTACCTGCCGTTAGCGCCACGGTGGTCCACGGTGGTCCACGAATGCCGTACTGTTATCGCACGAGGTTCCCACGATGTTAAACTCTGGTTAACTCTTGCGTCAAGTCGCCCCGTGAAAAAGCCGCATTACAATGCTTGTAGCGGCAGAGACCTGGGTTTGATCCCGACTCCGGGTGCTTTCTGTACAGAGTTTGCACGTTCTCCCCGTGATTGCATGGGTTTTCTTCGAGATCTTCGGTTTCTTCCCACAAAGATGTACAGGTTTGTACGTTAATTGTCTTGGGTTTGTACATTTGGTATAAGTGTAAATTGTTCCTTGTTTGTGTAGGCTTGTGTTAATGTATGGGGATCACTGGTCAGCATAGACTCGGTGGGCCGAAGGGACTGTTTCCACACTGTATCTCTAAACGAAACTAAACTAAACTAAACTGAACTAAACTAAGATAGGCAGGAGAATGGGGTTGAGAGGGAGAGATAGATCAGCCATGATTGAATGGTGGAGTAGATTTCATGGGCCGATTGGCCTAATTCTGCTCATATCCCACATGACCTTATGACCTTGTGACAATCCAATTAACTGGCTAAGCAAACTTGTATTAAGGAGAAAGCCTTTACCATGTGTGCTCTTAACTAAAAATAAACCAACTAGTCTGGAAATTGACTCAAACCCTCGATCGCAGTTTATCTTGGGGAGCCAATGATCTTTGCAGTAAACTTTTCAAACAGATAGCGAGCTGAGAGGAAATCCTAGTGAATCTATTTCTAGAATCACCAGCTTCTCTCTGGACCCCTGTGGTATGGCTATCAACAAATATCTACACATCAATAGACAAGCGGCAAAGAGGCTGTCACTGTGGATGTCTGCTTTCCCGAGTGTCTTTGAAAGCAGTCAACATCAGAATCGCCACTGGGATTAAATCCAATCCAATCACCAACTTTTTGGAATGCCGCGAAGCTGAGGATTTCCCCCCCAATAGTGCTTATTTTTGTTGCTGTGCTAATGGTCAAACATCAAACATTTCAATATCGAACAGTTCTCGCACTTGCAGCAGTCAGAAGGGATGACGGTTTTTACAATCAAAGGCTAGACACAAAGAGTGTAGGAAGGAACTGCAGATGCTGGTTTACCCCGATGATAGGCACAAAGTGCTGGAGTAACTCAGTGAGTCAGGCAGCATCTCTGGAGAAAAGGAATCAATTATATTTTGGGTCACTCTTCAGACTGAGAGTTGGCGGAGAGGGAAACTAGAGGTATGGGAAGGTGACAAAGCAGAGGCAGCACCCACCGTGGGGCAAAGAGGATATAACGAAGGGATACGTACAGTGAAACTAGCAGAACAGCGATGGTGGGGGAGGGACGGAGAGAGAGGGGGTGCAAGAGAAATCAATATTCATACCACTGGGTTGCAAGCTGCCAAAGCAAAACATGAGGTGCTGTTCCTCCAACTTGTTTGTGGCCTCACTCTGACACAAGGGACTGCAAATATGGATTTGGAAAAATAGATACAAAGTGCTGGAGCAACTCAAAGGGTTAGGCAGCATCTCTGGAGGTCACTGATTGGTGTTGTTTTGGGTCAGACAGTCATAAAGTCACACTGCATGGAAACAGGCCCTTCAGCCCAACTTATCTATGCTGACCAAGATGCCTCATCTACACTAGCCCCACTTGTAAAAACAAGGAACTGCAGATGCTGGTTTATCAAAGGAGGACACAAAATGTTGAAGTAAGCTAAGGTACTGTCCAATTCACCTGTACCCCTTTGCAGACATTGGACTTAGTTTACGGAACTGGTGTGCCACGATACTGAGATCTATATTCTGCACTTTGTATCTTCTGCTTTGCTCCACCCATTTAACTTGACTTGATTATATTTACGTATGCTATATCTGATTGATTTGGAAAGCAGGAAAACAAAGCTTTTCACAGTACCACAACACACGTGGCAACAATAAACCTAAACTTAAACCTGATTTGACTGAATATCATGCAAAACACGCTTTTCACTGTACCTCCGTACATATGACAATAATAAACCTCAACATAAATCTAAACCTAAATCTAAATCATCCTAAATCTACACCATCCTTATAAGACCACAGAGAGTGGTCCTGACCTACCATCTACCTCATTGGAAACTCTCTGACTATCTTTAATCTGACTTTACTGGACTTTATCTTGCTCTAAATGTTAAACCCTTTTTTCTATATCTGTTCACTGTGGACTGCTCAACTGTAATAATGTAAATGCAATGCTTTTCACTGTACCTTGGTACATGTGACAATAAACTAAACTAAACTAAATTAAAAGACATTGGAGCAGAATTAGGCCATTTCACCAATCAGGTCTGCTCCGCCATTCGATCATGGCTGATCTATTTTTCCCTCTCAACCCCATTCTCCTGCCTTCTCCCAGTAACGTCCGTGATAACATATTGTTAATCCTTCATTATCACTTGGCTGTCATGGTGGCGCAGAGGTCGAGCTCCTTCCATACAGCGCCAGAGACCCGGGTTTGATCCTAACTACGGGCGCTGTCTATGGAGTTTGTATGTTTTCCCTGCGACTGCGAGGGTTTTCTCCATGTGCTCCGGTTAACTCCCACACTCCAAAGACGTACAGGTGTATGGGTTAATTGGCCGGTAAAAACTGTCCCTAGTGTGTAGAATAGAAATAGTGCACGGGGATCGCTGGTCGGCATGGACTTGGTGGGCTGAAGGGCCTGTTTACACGCTGTATCTCTGAAACTAAAAACTAAATACTGTAACTTCCTTCCCAGCATCAACACAGGAGTGCCTTAATCAGAACTGCAACAGCCCAAGAAAGTAACACCCCCCCCCCCCACCACCTTCTCAAGGGCAATTAAGATGGGCTGTAAGTTCCGGCCTTGCCTGGGACAGTCGTATCCTGAGAGCTGAATTAAAAATAAAATCCATTTAATTGCAAATGAGCCTATTATGCATGCAAATAATGGGCATATGCATATTGCAGGAAAGAAGACATTTGGCACTTCATGATTTAAAGAATGATCGACCAACTTTGATATTCCGTACTTCTTAACCTTGGACTCCCCAAAGCACTGTGGAACCAACAAAGTCCATTTTTAGATGTTGAAACAAGAAACTGCGGATGCTGATTAATACACAAAAGGACACAAAGAGCTTGAGTAACAGAAATTCATGAGACCATAAGACATTGGAACAGAATTAGGTCATTCGGCACATCGAGTTTGCTCCACCATTCAATCACGGACGATCTACCTTTACCTCTCAAACCGATTCTCCTGCCTTCTCCCCGTAACCTTTGACACACTTGCTAATCAAGAACCTGTCAATCTCAGCGTGGGTGGCACAATGGTGCAGCAGTAGAGTTGCTGCCTTGCCTGAGTCCCAGGTTTGATCCGGACTATGGCTGCTGTCTGTATGGATTTTGTACATTCTACCCGTGGCCTCGTGGGTTTTCCCGCAGGTTTATTGGCTTCGGTAAAAATTGTAAATTGTCCCTATTGTGTAGGACAGTGTTAGTGGACAGATTGGTCATTGTTTGGCGTGGACCCCGTCAGCTGAATGGCCTGTATCCACACTGTATCTCTAAAGTCTAAAGTCCAAAGTCTAAAAATACCCAATGTTTTGGCCTCAACAGTTGTCTTCGACAATGAATTCCACAGGGCCACCACTATGACTAAAGAAATTCCTCCTCATCTCCTTTCTAAAGGTACGCTCTTTCTTTTCTGACTCAGCAGGAGAACATGGATAGGTGGCGTTTCAGGTCGTGACTCTTCTTCAGACTGATTGACGTTGCGGAATGGGACCCTTCTTCAGACTGATCCATTGAAAGACCCTAAATTTCTTCACAGATTGCAGCATTTGCAGTTCCTTGTATCTATTATAATCTGGCCTGAAATGATCACAATACTCCAACTAGGCGAGACCAGTGTTTTCTAACATTTCAACATAACCTTCCTATTTTCACATTTTAAAAATCTATTGCGAAAATCTTATATAGTATGGTGCTGAAAACAACAAGAACGTTGTAATCAGTTTGGAATAGTGCGGTTATGCAATCAACGTAAACTAACTTTGTTAAAAACAACAATGGTGATGCAATAATGGTAAATTTGTTAGACAGCTAAATCTAAACTTAACTTGGTGATTTGTCAGATGGCAGGAAGGACATGTCATGTGACAGGAGACTGCACGTGTTTATGAAAGAAGCTTTTGAAAATGATGGAGTGAACTTCTGTGGGTTGTAATTGTAATTGTAATTGGAATTGGGAATTGGAACTGGAATTGGGAATTGGAACTGGAATTTGGAATTGGTATTTGGAATTTGGAATTGGAACTGGAATTTTGAATTTGGAACTGGAATTTGGAACTGGAATTTGGAACTGGAATTTGGAACTGGAATTTAGAATTTGGAATTGGAACTGGATTCGGAATTTGGAACTGGAATTTGGAGGTGGAACTGGAATTTGGAACTAGAACAGTTGGAACTGGAACAGTTGGAAGAGAAGTAAGAACATTGTGTGTGTGTGTATATGTTTTAAATAATTATTTGTTTCCTGGATTGATTGAACAGACTTTGCCTCAAGTTGCTTTGTGTCTGAGTGGTGTCAAGGGCCATTGAGGATTCATCCATTTGCTGTTGCTAGGGAATAGCAGAATGTGACAAGGGGCAGTTTACTTGAATGGTGCAATGTATTTATTCTTGTTATTAATTGTGTAGTCAAACTATTTCTTGAACACATTGATTGGATCAAAGCCATATACTAATAAACCAGTGTTTTGCAACAAGTGGGCTGAGAAAATTTAATGCGAAGAAATATGTGCTGCTGCATTTTGGAAGGAAGTATTGGGTCCTAGCCTACTCAACCTCTCCCTATAGCTCAGGCCCTCAAGTCCTGACAACATCCTCATAAATCTTCTCTGCACCCTTTCCAGCTTGACAACATCTTTCCTATAGCATAGTGACTAAAACTGAACAAAGTGACTAAAACTGGACACAATACTCTAAATGTGGCCTCATCAATGTCTTGCATAACTGCAACATGACCTCCCAACTTCCATACTCAATACTCTGACTGATGGAGGCTAATGTGCCCAAAGTCTTTCTGATCACTCTATCTACATAAGATACCACTTTCAAGGAACTAAGTAGGTGCACTCCTAGAACAATTCCCAGAGCCCTACCATTAAAAGCATGTGACATAAGTTACAATGCCAGAACGTATTGGCACCCCAAATCATCCCCTGAACTGAAGATGCCTTCAAACACCAGTGACATCAATGTAGTCATTAATTTATTTCCTTATAGGATAACACTGTGGCATTTTCATCAAAACCATATTCAATGGGCGGCACAGTGGCACAGCTGGTAGAGCCACTGCCTCAGAGTGCCAGAGACCCATATTTGATCCTGACCTCGGGTGTTGTCTCTGTGTGGAGTTTGCACGTTCTCCCTGTCATCATGTGGGTTTTCCTCCAGGTGCTCTGGTTTCCTCTGACATCCCAAATACATGCAAGTTCAGAGGTTAATTGGCCCTCTGTAAAATTGCCTATAGTAGATGCGAAAGTGAGGTAACATCGAAATAGTGTCTGAAGAAGGTTTCCAACCCAATACATCAACTATTTGTTTTCTTCAGAGATGCTGCTGACCCATTGAGTCACTCCAGTATGTTGTGTCTACCTTTGGTATACACCAGCATATGCAGTTCCTTCCTATACGTAGAACTAGTGTGAATGGGTGATTGATGAACGCTTGAACTCAATGGGCTGAATGGGCTATTTCAATGCTATATCTCTAAACTAAACTGAAATGGAGTGAGATACAGCAGAGTAACAGGCCCTTTGGCGTACTGAGTCCACTCTGATCACCACGGAGAAACAAGGAACTGCAGATGCTGGATTACAAAAGAAAACAAAAGTGCTGGAGTAACTCAGCAGGTCAGGCAGCATCTCTGGAGAACATGGATAGGTGATTGTTCCAGTTGGGGCCCTTCTTGCAACGGATAGTGGTAGTGGTGATATGGGGTGGTGGGGGTGAAAGCTGGCAGAGGGGAGGGGTAGGACAAAGCCTGGTGAGTGATAGATGGATAGATACAAAATGTTGGAGTAACTCAGTGAGTCAGGCAGTATCTCTGGAGACACGGAATAGGTAACATTTCAGGTTGAGATACTTCTTCAGAGGTGGATGGAGGTGATGGGAGAGGAGGTTGATAAGCAGATGACCAACAAGGACCTATTTACACACTGATTCTACCCCAACCCATTTTATTCCATCTATATTCCCATCAACTCCCCTGGATTCAGTTATCCATTAGGGGCAATTTACAGTAGCTAATTAATTAACCAACATACTTGTGAGTGGAAACTGGAATGTCCAGCAAGGTTTCTACTAGTTACAGGGAGAACATGCAGAGGTAGCTCCGGAGGTCAGGATTGAACCAGGGTTGTGGAGCTCTGAGGGTGCAGCTAACTTTATAAAAAAGAAAGCTTTTTACAGACTTTCGAGATACGGCGCGGAAACAGGTCCTTTGGCCCTCTGAGTCAGCCCCGCACGCTAGCACTATCCTACACACTAGGGGCAATTTTCAATTTATAGAACCCAATTAGCCTACAAACCTGCACGCTTTCGGAATGTGGGAGGAATCTGGAGCACCCGGAGGGAACCCTTGCGGTCACAGGCAGAATGTACAAACTCTGCAAGGAATTGCAGAGAATTGTGGACGGTGTCCAGAACAACACACAAACCAAATTCCCTTCCATTGACTCTATATACACCTCACACTGTCTCAGCAAGGCCACCAGTATAATCAAGGACTAGTCACACCCCGGCCACTCCCTCTTCTTCCTTCTCCCATCAGGCAAGAAGTGCACAAGGGTGAAAACGCACACCTCTAGATTCAGGAACAGTTTCTTCTCAGCTGTTATCAGACAATTGAACCATCCTACCAACAACTAGAGAATGGTCCTAATCTACTCTCTACCTCATTGGAGACCATCGGACAAATTAGTTAAACTTAACTGAACATTATCTTGCACTAAACATTACTCCCATTATTCCCTTTTCTCATGTATCTATACACTGTGGATGGCTTGATTGTAATCAAGTATTGCCTATCCACTGACCGCAACAAAGCTTTTCATTGTACCTCGTTACATGTGACAGTAAACTAAACTCAACTAAACTCAACTCAAACTCAACTCCGTACAGGCAGCACCCGTGGACAGGATCGAATCCAATTTCTCTGGTGCTAAAACTCTACCCCTGCGCCATTGTGCTGCCCTAACCTGTACTGTAACTTTAATTCAAAATTTTCAGGGACTCATGACAAACATTTGAACAGTGTCCCTGGATCAATAATTTAGGTTTGCCTCTGCTGCTCTAACATAGCCTCGGTGTATCTACCATGAAGATCTCACACCGTGATCGCAGCTTCTGAATGCTGAGCCTAAATCTCAAAGCAAGTGTGTACGCAATTAATCAATAGCTTGTATCTGTTGGCAAGACAACCTGAAAGTGTTTTCCTGTCTATTGACTGGAGAGTTGCAGGGTTCACTAGGCAGGGGATGTTGGATACCCCCTCAGTTCACTGCAGACTCCTTGCATAAGAACTTTAGTGCTGAATAACAGTAGGATATTAGAACGCTCCTGTCAATCCTAACTCATATAATCAATAATTTTTTACTCATGGTTAAAACTTGATGATATCCTGATTTTCTGTACAAAATCATGAGAGGAATAGATCGGGTAAATGCATGGTGTCATTTGGCCAGAGTAGGGGAATCAAGAACCAGACGACATAGCTTTAAGGTGAGGGGAAAAGATTTAATAGGAACCTGAAGGGAATTTTTTTTACACAAAGTGGATGTATGGAACGACCTGCAGGAAGAGGTAGTTGAGGCAGGTACTATCGTGGATAGACACAAATAGCTGGAGTAACTCAGCTGGTCAGACAGCATCTCTCCAGAGATGCTACCTATTCCTTTTTCCAGAGATGCTATCTGACCCGCTGAGTTACACCAGCTTTTTGTGTCTATCTTCGGTTTAAACCAGCATCTGCAGTTCCTTCCTACACAGCAGGCACAATCATAATGTTCATTAGACATTTAGACAGGTACATGGATAGGAAAGATTTAGAGGGATATGCAGCAAGCAGGGGCAGCTGTAACTAGTGTAGTCATGTTGGTCGGTGTGGACAAGTTGGGCCGAAGGGCCTGTTTCCACACTATTGTTCTATGACTCTATGTATCGGTGATGTTGCTGCAAGCAGGTTTTTCATTGTACCCCCCCTTAACCTCAAGGACAATAAACTCAAACTTGACTTAACTTTTCCATAAAACCCCAAGAAAAGTACTCGATCATTCATAATTTATCATCTTACATCCTTTCAATACTTACAGCAAATTTGAATCCACAGATTTTCCTGCTTTTGCATGAATTTATCCACACTGACGTTTTGACACCAGGAATGCAAATTACCACAAGGACAAAGCTTTTTTTTTGTTTAAATAGTCAAAATTTACATTTTAAATTCATCATCATAAAGCCGTTTAAGACAATTTAGGATCTGAACCGCACAACATTAATGGCAGCAGGATACTGAATAATGAGGTGTTAAACTCATCCATTTAGATGAGCAAATTTACAAAGGTGATAATGGCAAAAAATTGAATCTATTAATCTTCTGCTTAAATGTGTATTATGAACACAGAGTGCAAAACCATCGACTCTGATGTAAATTACCTGCCTGGAGATGTGATTAACACAATGCCTTCCGGACAAATAACTTGAACAATTCTGGTCATTGAGAGAGTAGGACAGAGATCCTGGAATGGAATCTACTGTATCCGCTGTTCCAGGTGTGGACTCCTAGATATTGGCAAGACCAAGTGCAGGTTCGGCGATCGTTTCGTTGACAACCTCCGCTCAGTCCGCCTAAACCTATCTGATCTACCGGTTGCTATACACTTAAATCCCCCTCCCATTCCCACACAGACCTTTCTGTCCTGGACCTCCTCCACTGTTAAAGTGAGGCCCAAGTTGGTGGAACAGCACCTTATATTTCACTTGTGCAGATTCCAACCACCAGGGGGCGCCGCACGATGGTTGCCTCGCCAACAGTCTGTCTTTGTCTTTTTCTTAATGTTTATAGTTTGTTGTAAAATGTATGTTTTAGTTTATCTTTAGTGTTGTATTTTGTGGGGGGTGGTGGGGGGAAGGAACTTTTCTTATCTCTTTCCTCGACGGAGATGCAACTTTTTCCGTGTCGTTACTCCGTCCGCACTGTGGCCTAACATTGTATCATAAAATTGTATCATAACATTGTATCATTGTAACATTAAATGTACCCCTGAATAAATGTTATCTATGCATGCCTCGTTTTCACCTTTCCCTAGCTAACAATCTATTCTACATTTTCCAAGAACCCCATACCCTATGATGTCTCGTTTTCACACCTTTCACTTCCTTATTCTGTGTCTCCCTCTCCCCTGACTCTCAGTCTGAAGAAGGGTCTCGACCTGAAACGTCACCCATTCCTCCTATCCAGAGATGCTGCTAGTCCCGCTGAGTTACTCCAGCATTTTGTGTCTATCTTCGGTGTAAACCAGAATCTGCTGTTCCTTCCTACACACTGGAATGGAATAAGCTGTATTTTCTACATTAACGCAGCGGTCATACTTGGAAATTATACTCGGAAGTCCGAACCTTTTTTGGCTATCAGCCAAATTAACTACCTCTATCCATAGCAAGGCACAACGTGCTGGAGGAACTCAGCAGGTCAGGCAGCATCTATGGAGGGAATGGACAAGTGATGGTTTGGGGCAGGGCCCTTCTTCAATCATTTCTTGTGTCTCCAAACCCGGTTAATCCTTCTTCTCCCCACTATCATCAGGCAAGATCCCCCATCTAAGCTGAAAAGGACACAGGTTAGATTTTGTTCAGAGATGCAGTGCGGAAACAGGCCCACCGATCCATGCTGACTAGCGATCACCCCGTTCACCATCCAGCACACTAGCAACAATTTACAATCTTTACCAAAGCCAATAAACCTACAAATCTGTACATCTTTGGAGTGCGGGAGGAAACCGGAGCACCCAGGGAAACCCTCGCGGTCACAGGGAGAACGCACAAACACTATATAGGTAACACCCATAGGCAGGATCAAACTCAGGTCTCTGGCACTGTAAGGCAGCAACACTACCACTGCACCACTACAGCTGTCCTTTTTAATGAATGTTGGCGAGGGAACACATGAGGTACATTGGATGATATTTAATGCTGAAACTTTTACCAAAGAATTACAAAAGCATAGAATTGAATGTAGAGTAGGAGGCAATTTGGCCCAACAATTCCTGCTAGAGGATTCCCATTTTTCCCATTCCTATCTTTTTCACATTGCTCTATTAAATACAGTTTCTGATTCTATAACCCGATGCATTCACCTTAGCATACCCTTCGGTTTGAAAAAGTATCCCAACCCAAAACATCTTCTGTCCATTTTATTCCACAGATGCTGCCCACTGAGTCCACACCAACCATCGATAACCTGTTCACACTTGTTCTATGTGACCCCACTTTTTTCATCCGCTCCCTTACTTTAAAGGGCAATTTTACAGAGGCCAATCGAAATACAAAGCCGCACGTCTTTGGGATGTTGCCAGAACTTGAGGACCTATGCCTTACAGAGAGGTTGAGCAGGATAGGGCTTTATGCCTTGGAGTTCAGGAAGGTGAGGGGTGATCATATAGAGATGGGTTCAGCTGAGTTTGTCCAGCACCACGAGAGATATATATTAGCTGTCTCATATTTCACTTGGGTCGCTAACAACCCAAGTGGTATGAATGTTTAATTCTCTAATTTTAAGTAACTTCTATCTACACTCCCCTTTCCCCCACTTCCCCTTTCGCCACCTTCACCCACCCAAGTTGTTTCACCAGTTCCACAGTTTGCAACATTGCATTGACTCCATCTACACCTCACGCTGCATCGGCTAGACCAGCAATATAATCAACAACAAATCTCACCCCAGTCACTCCCTCTTCTCCCCTCTCCCATTAGGCAAGAGGTACAGACTTGTGGAAATGAACACCTCCAGATTCAGAGCAGTTTCTTCCCAGCAGTTATCAGGCAACTGAACCATCCTATCCACAACTAGAGAGTGGTCCAGAGCTTCTATCTACCTCATCGGAGACCCTCGGGCTATCTATAATCAGTCTGTGGAATTCTCTGCCTCAGAGGGTGGTGGAGGCAGGTGCTCTGGATGCTTTCAAGAGAGAGCTAGATAGGGCTCTTAAGGATAGCGGAGTCAGGGGATATGGGGAGAAGGCAGGAACGGGGTACTGATTGGGGATGATCAGCCATGATCACATTGAATGGCGGTGCTGGCTCGAAGGACTTCATCTTGCACTAAACGTTTTTCCCTTTATCATGTATCTGCACACTGTAGATAGCTCGATTGTAATCATGTACAGTCTTTCCGCTGACTGGTAGCACGCAACAATAGCTTGACAATGAACTAAACTAAATAAAACAGAACTAGTATTCCTCTTGAAATCATACCTTTCCTAGCCAACAATTGGCCTACTAGGTAAGCCATCTTTTTTCTCCAGAGATGCTGCCTGACCCATTGAGTTACTCCAGCACTTTTTGTCTATCTTTCACACAACTTAAAACCGTTTGCTAAATTCTTTAAATCAGGCTAAGAATGTCAGTATTTGCTGATGCTCGTTTTCTTAAACTGTAATCAATAGTCCTGCTCAGCGCAGCTAGTATTCAGAAAAGATCTGGTCAATCTATTCCAGAAAGTGCTGCTTCCATAAAGTGCGAAAGAAGTCAGCGAGTTATCGCCACTCAAAATTCTTCCCTTCATCAAAAGACACAGAGACCAGTCAATTATCTAATTGCACCTTGCAGACTGGTGCTGGTAGCAAAATTGCTGCCTTCAGAGTAATTCATTGCATGTTCCCGGGATTCTGATAAGGTGGGATATTAATGGGACTACTTTGTCACAAACTAACTGCTCTCTTCTGTAACTGATTTATTTCATTTTCTGAACCTAAGGGGGAGACAGGATGCTCAGGTTTAATGAGCGGACAGTGTTTTGCTTCCTCGTGTTTTGCACGCATACAAATGCAATATTTGCAGTGCACTTCCCGATGTCAGGCATCCCTTTAGACTTTAGGGATACAGTATGGAAACAGACCCTTCAGCCCACTGAGTCTGTGCCAACCAGCGATCACCTTGTACACTAACACTATCCTACATACACCAGGGACAATTTATAATTTTTACCAAAGTCAATTAGCCTACAAACCTGGGAGGAAACTGGAGCACTGGAACAACCCATGTTTACAGGGAGAACGTATAAACTCCATACAGATAGCACCCATAGTCCCATGGTCGAATCCGGGTCTCTTGGCGCTATAAGGCAGCAACTCTACTGCTGCACCACCATGCTGCCCCATTTTCTTGGTGTTGAGGTAGATAATGATTTTGATGAATAGTTGAGCAGATGAGAGCCAGATGGCTTACTCCTGTTTCTATTTCTTATACTCCATGCTCTCCTTGTGTCTGTTTGACGAATGAATGTACTTGCTGTTTGAGAAACGCAGGGTCTCGACCCGAAACGTCGACCTTCCCTCTGCCACCACAGATGCTGCCTGACCCATTGACTTCCTCCAGCAGTTTGTTTCTTATCTCCAGGAGAAGAACACATATCTCCAACAAATGTAGCCCTTTTTTGTCAGTAATTTAATTCAGCAACAGATTCTAAAGTATTTTAGAATAAGGTAGTCAACCAACCTATAAATGAGCAATGTGGAAATAAGGAACTGCGGGTACTGGTTCACAAAAGATAGAGAAAAAGTGCTGGAGTAACTCAGTGTGTCAGGCAGCATCTCTGAATAGATAGCGTTTTGGGTAGGATCCTATCTTCAGACTCATAAATAAGCAGTGGCTGTTTAGAGATCCAGCATGGAAACAGGCCCTTCGTCCCACCGAGTCCACGTTGACCATCAATCATCTGTTCACACTAAGGTCTACATTTGGTATATAATCAAAATAACCTTTATTCAGATAAAAAATGATATATAAAACAAGAACTATGCAAAACTCTGTCCGACATGCTCGGAGGTTATCCATACATTCAATCGTGTCGCATCATAGTGTTCACAAATATTTTATTTCTAATACCGTTCTATCTGGTAGAGTTCCCAAAAGCCATATATACCCAGCAACCTTGCCATTCATGTGCCCCCCTGGGATGATATCCCTTCCCATGTTTGAGGGGCATCTCCACCACACCCTCCCCCCCCCCCCCCCCCCCCCCCAATGTCCAGCTTCGGAAGAAACATATAGATTGTGGATCTCCCCCACAGAGCATTGGTGTAAAGCTATACTGAGCTTCAGTGCATCCCTGGAGTCCCAGGACAGAAAGGTCAGCGTGGGAGTGGGGAGTTTTCTGACCTGGGCTTCCTCTCTTGTCAGAGTGAGGCCAAATGCAAATTGGAGGAACAGCAACTCATATTTTGCTTGAGCAGCTTATAACCCAGCGGTATGAATATTGATTTTTCTAACTTCAAGTAACTCTTGCATCCCCTCTCCCACCCAAGTACCTGTAGTTGTACAAAAATTGAAGGTTATCTTATTGAGTGATTGCCTGTTACTCATTTTCACCTTCCCACAGCCTGTTTCCTTTATCATTGTTACTTTTTTGCCTATCTTTCATTCATTTGTTCTATATCTCTCTTACTCACCACCTATATCTCTTGCTACCCTTTCGCCTAACTCTCAGTCTGAAGAAGGGTTTCGACCTGAAACGTCACCTATTCCTTCTCTACAGAGATGCTATCTGACGTGCTGAGTTACCCCAGCTTTTAGTATCTATCTTCGGTATAAACCAGCATCTGCAGTTGCTTCCTACATATGTGTAGGAGTAAATTTCAGAACCAGAGAGGATGTTGGGATACTTGACTATGTGGACACTTCAACATGCTTACTGAACATTAACTTTGTTGGCTAAATGCCAAGTGGAGAATTGTGCATAGCTGAGTCACAAGGCCAGATGCTGAGCACCTGCAACAGACAAAATATAGATACGTTTGAGCCACAATGACTGAAAAAAACATGATTAAGTTGCTAAGGGGTTGCTGAGGGTTACATAGAAACATAGAAAATAGGTGCAGGAGTAGGCCATTCGGCCCTTCGAGCCTGCACCGCCATTCAATATGATCATGGCTGATCATCCCTCAGTATCCTGTACCTGCTTTCTCTCCATACCCCCTGATCCCTTTAGCCACATGGGTCACATCTAACTCCCTCTTAAATATAGCCAATGAACCGGCCTCAACTACATTCTGTGCAGAGAATTCCAGAGTTTCACCACTCTCTGTGTAAAAAATGTTTTTCTCATCTCAGTCCTAAAAGATTTCCCCTCTGTCCTTAAACTGTGACCCCTTGTTCTGGACTTCCCCAACATCGGAAACAATCTTCCTGCATCTAGCCTATCCAACCCCTTAAGAATTTTGTAAGTTTCTATAAGATCCCCCCTCAATCTTCTAAATTCTAGCGAGTACAAGCCGAGTCTATCCAGTCTTTCTTCATGTGGAAGTCCTGACATCCCAGGAATCAGTCTGGTGAACCTTCTCTGTACTCCCTCTATGGCAAGAATGTCCTTCCTCAGAATAGGAGACCAAAAGTGTACGCAATACTCCAGGTGTGGTCTCACCAAGCCCCTGTACAACTGCAGTAGAACCTCCCTGCTCCTATACTCAAATCCTTTTGCTATGAATGCTGACATACCATTCGCTTTCTTCACTGCCGGCTGCACCTGCATACCTACTTTCAATGACTGGTGTACCATGACACCCAGGTCTCGTTGCATCTCCCTTTTTCCTAATTGGCCACCATTCAGATAATAGTCTACTTTCCTGTTGATTGACTACGGAGTTGCTAAAGGGCTACTAAGAAGTTGTTTGGGGATTGATTGGCTAGGGAGTTGCTACCGAGATGATGTAAACTCCTGCCATTGTTTAATATGGAAATATATATAAACCAGCTGTAAGGATCATTCGGTGAGAAGGTGCTGATAGACCACGTGAGGCCTTGCATCTTCTCCCAGATATCTGCCAACAATAAAGTAGGTATGTTACAATACTTACCTTCAGCAGCGCTGCAGTTCTGCCACTGGCCGTGTGCGCGATTTTGGAGCGTTTGGGGGGGTGGGGGGGGGGGGGGGTGGGGGGGTGGGGGGGGGGTGGGGGGGTGGGGGGGGTTAAAATGCGGTTTTCTCCTACCTTGTCTTGGATTATATTTTGTCGGAGTGCAAGCTTTTAGTGAAGAATTGTCCCGACGGCCGTTCTGTGTCTTTTTTTTTTTAAATCACGCGACTAGTTCAGCGCTGGAGTCATTTTAAAATCAGCTTCTAAAGCCGTCAATGCCGACAATGGGGACGGATTTCACGTAGGTGACAGGTAAAAGAAAGTCGTTTATTTTTTATGTATAAAAGTGTTTCTTAAGATGCCTTTAGTTCTCATTTTAAGTTGCGAAACGGTGATTTAGTCCCCATATGAACCGGCAGTATTTTTCATGGCGATATGGAGGTCTAAATCACCGCAAACCGCAACGTTCCAGAAAAAACCCACTCGCAAGTTTATTTAAATGGCCATTAATTTACAGGTATTAAACATTAAATTCCTTCCATTTGGCCTATAAATCCATGTCAATGAGATTTAAAAATTATGTTATATTGTGAATTCTTGTGTGAATGTTATTTGGACGCTTAGGCTATTTAAAAATGTTAATCTATTCTTAAGAAATTGATAGATGCTTAGATTTAGTAATTGAATTTTGTAATTAGCTACAATTAGGTAACTAACTATTTATATGCTTTAATTTCAAGTCATCTACGTAAGTTTGTTTCATATTTGTTTCAGAATGCTTCAATCTATAATAACTGAAAATTTCTTTCAGTTCTCTTAATTTTTCAGAAAATTATAGGCTTTTGACTGTCCTCGATCACAGCTTTTGTGTTCCGTCAATGGAAAAGCAATAGGGATGATAATTTCCGAGTATGAAAATGGCCATAACTCTTTTAATATTGAAGATATGAAAGTGAATTAGGTGTCAAATTAAACTTATTTTTATGCTTTATCCGATGGGATAAATTACAGACTTGATTTTTAAAATCTCAAAATTTTGTAACATTGCTAAATAAAGTTGTTGCTTTTCTCAGTGAATATTTTCACCAACAACATGTACTGCCGTCTGGAGCAGGCAGACCAAAGAGCGTCTTTCACCGAGTCGATGACCTTGCAGCGGCATGACGTCCATTTCTGAATGTGTCTCTGAGGTCTAACTTCAGTATAAACCAGCACCTGCAGTTCCCTCCTACACAAGTAATCAGTGTGTCATCTCAGCTCTTAAAGGCTCATCTATACCTTTGTTTGAACAATTCATTTATTTCCATTGGCTGCCACTTCCAGTTGCCCCGACAATAAAAGTTGATGTTTTTTGGAGCTGTGTCAATTTAATTGTGTAAACAACATTTCAAAAAATTATAATTAAGATGGAAAGTAACTATGATGGCAATCATTGCCAAGGTCAGTTTTCAGTGAAAAAACACACGCCAATTCACAACCCCCATGGACAATTCATTTCATATTTTCAAAAGATGAGAACTTCATTCATTTTAGCATTCCCAAAACAAATGTGTTTTCCTTGGAAACACTTAGAAAATGATTAGTTTCTATTGCCAGTATGATGAACTGCTCAATCATTGAATACTCTAACCATGGGCAAGGACACTGTTCAATAAGAGAAGTAGGTTACTGACTATAGTACTAGCACAGGAAGAACATAGCCATTTGTGTTGCAATTGCATAGTGTGATCCTGAAAATATATTTAAAAAGGTACTGAATTTATATATTACTTTGCAAAGTTTACTTTAGACCTTAGACTTTCGAGATACAGGGTGGAAACAGGCCGTTCGGCCTATTGAGTGTGCAAACAGGCCCTTCGGCCAATTAATCTACAAACCTGTATGCCTTTGGAGTGTGGGGCCCTTCGGCCTAGTGAGTCTGCACCAACCAGCGATCACCCCATACATCAGCACTATTCTACATACTAGGATAATTTACAGAATCTAATTAACCTACAAACCTGGTGTGGGAGGAAACTGAAGCACCCAGAGAAAACTCACAAGGAGAATGTATAAACTCCATGCAAGCAGCACCCATAGTCAGGATTGAACTTGCATCTCTGGCCCTTTAAGGCAGTAACTCCACCGCTGCGCCACTGTGCCTCCCTGTTTCAGTGCGAGGCCGAGACACGTGATTCATGTACTTTTTGTTCAAGAAGAACCTGCTTCTAAAAATGTGTATATATTCATACCACTGGGGTGTAAGCAGCCCAAGCAAATTAATGAGGTACTGTTCCTCCAATGTGCGTGTGGCCTCAATCTGACAATGGAGGAGACCCAGGACGGAAAGGTCAGTGTGGGAATAGGAAGGGGAGGTAAAATGTTTGGCAACCATGTGATCGCATAGGCAGACTGAGCGTAGGCGTTTAGTGAAATGATCGTCGTCTACTCTTGGTCTCGCTGATATATAGGAGTCTACACCAAGGGCAATGGGCAGAGTAGATGAAGTTGGAGGAGGTGCAAGTGTACCTCTGCTTTTTTTAAAGGACTGTCGGGGTCCCTGCATGGAGTAGAGGGAGGAGGTATATATACAGGAGGAGGTACATGTTTTTGTACTTTTTGTTCAAGAAGAACCTGCTTCTAAAAATTTGTATATATATTCATACCACTGGGGTGTAAGCAGCCCAAGCAAATTAATGAGGTACTGTTCCTCCAATGTGCGTGTGGCCTCACTCTGACAATGGAGGAGACCCAGGACGGAAAGGTCAGTGTAGGAATAGGAAGGGGGCGGCGCGACTCTTGTCAGCAGCGGCCTCTGAAGTCCGTCTGTCTTTTTATTGTTTTCTGTCTTATTCTATGTAGTTTTTATTGTTTTTTTTGTCGGGGTATGTGTGGGGGGGTGGGGTGGGGTGGGGAGGGGGAACTTTAAGGTCTTTCCCCTGCACGGGAGACCCGACCTTTTCTTTGTCGGGTCGCCGTTGTCGTTGGGGCTGCAACGTGGAGCGGCCTCCAACAGGAATGACCTGGGGCTCCAGTCGCGGAGCTACGGATTTACTCACCATCACGGAGCTGGCCGAGTCCGGAGCGGGTGGAGCTGTGGTGGAGCGCTACTGTGACCCGACACCCGGAGAACCGGAAGCTCCTACCGCAGGTCTGAGGACGGTAATACCGGGAGCCCGCGGGTCCCTGGTGGGAGACCGCTTTTCGGGGCTTCCGCAGCAGCGACTTCTCCCGCCCGAGTTGCGGGGTTGAAGATTACCTGGAGCGGGGCCTTACATCACCGCCCCGCGCGGCTTGGAATGACCGCGGGACTTTGTGAGCGCCCGCCGGGGCTCCAACACCAAGAGCCCGCCGGGGCTCCAACACTAAGAGCCCGTCGGGGCTCCAACACCAAGAGCCCGCCGGGGCTCCAACACCAATACCCGGTGCGTGGCCTTGCATCGCCCGGCGTGGCTTTAATGGCTGCGGGACATTTAACATCGCCCGCCGGGGGCTTTGACTCTGTCTTTGACTCTGACATGGGGGGGAGAGGGGAGTGCAGGGGAGAGATATGTTTAAGTTTGCCTTCCATCACAGTGAGGAGGACTCACTGTGATGGATGTTTATGTGAATTGAATTGTGTTGGTGTGTGTCTTGGTTCTTTTTTTGTATGGCTGCAGAAACCACATTTCGTTTGAACCTCATGTGAGGTTCAAATGATAATAAAAGGTATTGTATTGTATTGTGTATGTACTGCATTTCATTGTCTCTGTACTGTACACTGCACAATGACAATAACGTTTGAATCTGAAAAATTCTGAATCTGAGGTGTCTGTTCAGTCTGCCTTGGACTACGCAAACCCCTTCCACTGTATCTGTTGTTCTCAATGCGGGCTCCTAAGCACCAGTGACACAAAGCACAGATTTTTTCGCTGAACACCTACGCTCAATCTTCCTTGGCCTACTCAATCTCCAAGTTTACCTTCCCTTCCAATGGTCTACTTTTCTCCAGAGACCCGGGTTCGATCCTGACTACGGGTGCTGTCTTTACGGAATTTGTACATTCTCCCTGTGACCGTTTTGGTTTCCTCCCACACTCCAAAGACGTGCAGGTTTGTAGGTTAATTGGCTTCTGGAAATTGTAAATTGTCCCTAGTGCGCAGGATAGTGCTAGTGTACGGGATGATCACTGCTGTTTCTTTAAAGTCGGTGTCTCTAAAGTCTAAAGATGTTGCTTCAGCACTTTGTATCTATCTGTGGCCTGGATTTAATTCCTTTGGCAACACGGTGCTCGTTACAGTTGCTACCCACATGACTTAAATATCAGCACATAAGTTAAATGTCATGAAAGTATTAGATAGACTGAATTCTTAGCAGTAAATATCACCAGCAACTTCTCCTGTACTAGCCATAGCAAAGGAATGGCGAAGAAAGCACAACAATGCCTCTACTTCCTTAGAAGGCTTAGGAAGTTTGGCATGTCCTCAACAACTCTCACCAACCTCTACAGATGTGCCGTGGAAAACATTTTATCGGGATGCTTCAAAACATAGTTTGGGAACAGCTCCATCCAAAACCACAATAAATTTGAGAGAGTTGTGGATGTAGACCAGACCATCACACAAACCAACCTTCCTTCCATTGACCCCATCTACACCACGCTGCCTCAGATAGCACACAACAAAAAGGTTTACATTGTACCTCAGTACACATGATGATAAACTAAACTAAACTATAACCTGCAAGACATCAGCTCATTAAAAAGCTGGTGATTTCAATGACGATCTTGCTTTGAATTTAACTGTTATCATATCATATATTAAACAATTAATCAAAATAAAATCATGCAAAAGCATTATAAAAGCGTAGGTAGACAAAAGTGCTGGAGAAACTCAGCGGGTGCGGCAGCATTTATGGAGCGAAGGAAATAGGCAACGTTTCGGGCCAAAACCCTTCTTCAGACTGATGTAGGATGGGGGGAAGGGGGGAGAATAAAGGAAGAGGAGGAGCCAGAGGGCTGAGGGAGAGCTGAGAAGGGGAGGAGACAGTGAGGGCTACCTTAAATTGGAGGTCAACGTTCATGCTGCTGGGGTATAAACTGCCCAAGCAAAATAAGAGATGCTGCTCCTCCAATTTCCGGTGGTCCTCACTCGGGCCATTGAAGAGGCCCAGGACAGAAAGGTTGGACTCGGAATGGGAGGGGAAGTTGAAGTGCTGAGCCACCGGGAGATCAGGTTGGTTAATGCGGACCGAGCGGAGGTGTTTAGCGAAGCGATCGCCAAGCCTGCGTGTGGTCTCACCGATGTAGATCAGCTGACATCTAGAGCAGCGGATGCAATAGATGATGTTGGAAGAGGTGCAGGTGAACCTCTGTCGCACCTGGAAAGACTGCTTGGGTCCTTGAATGGAGTCAAGGGGGGAGGTAAAGCGACAAATGTAGCATTTCTTGCGGTTGCAAGGGAAAGAGCCCGGGGAGGGGGTGGTACGGGTGGGAAGAGACAAATTGACCAGGGAATTACGGAGGGAACGGTCTTTGCGGAAGGCAGACAGGGGAGGAGATGGGAAGACGTGGCGAGTGGTGGGGTCACGTTGGAGGTGGCGAAAATGAAGGAGGATTATTTGTTGTATTGGTGAAAAAGCGTAATTTCTTTGCCCCCCATTGACTTTCACCTCCCTAATGTGGGGGGATACAGTTTGATACAAGGCAAAGATTTTGCTCCATCTATTATTGCAGTAGTTGAGAAAATCTGTTTCTTTAATTTCTATTACTTTTTCCCTTTGGTCAAATGTATTTGCTTAGATATAACAGATTACAACTGTTATTCGTTAAAATTAAATCCCTTTCGGTGCACAGAAAGAATTGTTCTACAGCATTTTCAGCAGTTTATATAAGCCTCATTTAACAGAGAGAAAGAGAATTAAATAAGCATTGATACAATTTGTAGGCACCGGAGTTTCTCATGCTGTTCAAATCCTTCCAAGGCATCTGGTCTCCTGATCTCCAGCTCAATAGTATCCTGGATTCCTCCAATTCTGGTTTCCTGTGCTTCTACTTTTTAATTGAAATACTAGTATGGTTTTAGTTTAAAGCTACAGCATGGAAACAGGTCCTTCGGCCCACCAAGACCACACTGACCATCGATCACCCGTGCACACTAGTTCTATGTTATCCTACTTTTATATCCACACTCTCCATATGCAAGAAGAAGAAGGAAAAGTTCCACACCCTGCATACTAGGGGCAATTTTACAGAGGCCGATTAATCTACAGACCCGCATATCTTTGGGCTGTGGAAGTGAAAGGCCTGGATAGAGTGAATGTGGAGTGAATGTTTCCACTAGTGGGAGAGTCCAAGATCAGATGCCATAACCTCAGAATAAAAGGACATGCCTTTAGAAAAGAGATATGTAAGCATTTCTTTAGTCAGAGGGTGGCGAATCTGTGGAATTCACTGCCACAGTCAGCTGCGGAGGCCAAGTCAATGGATATTTTTAAGGCGGAGATTGACAGATTTTTGATTAGTACGGGTTTCAGGGGTTATGGGGTGAAGGCAGGAGAATGGGGTTGAGAGGAAAAGATAGATCAGCCAGAATTGAATGGCAGAGTAGATTTGATGGGCCGAATGGCCTAATTTTGCTCCTATCTATATTACTAAAATTCTTCTCTTGTTTGTGTGTATGTATATTGTGTGTGTGTGTGTGTGTGTGTGTGATCTGGGCACAATTTGGTTAATTCCTATTTTCTTTCAAATGCTAGGCCACAGCCTTCCCATTTTCACACATCCTACTCTTATTTTTCCCCTTGAGGTGATAAACATCTTCCTGTCACATTTGCACCTATATTTCTGAACTTTTTGATCCTTGAAATTAAAGAAACAGATTTTCTCAACTCCTGCAATAATAGATGGAGCAAAATCTTTGCCTTGTTTCAAACTGTATCTCCACATTAGGGAGGTGAAAGTCAATGGGGGGGAAAGAAATGACGCTTTTTCGTCAATACAATAAATAATCCTCCTTCATTTTCGCCAGCTCAAACGTGACCTCACCACTCGCCACGTCTTCCCTCTCTACCATCATTCCCTCCCAGCTCTCCCCCCCCCCCCCCTCCCTCTCTAGGGAGTGGTGGGTATTGGGACCTATGGGTGAGTGGTGGAATATTGTGTTTGGGGACCAGCCCTCGCCTGTGAAGCTGCGTTGGTTACGGGACCCAATGGTTCCCACTTGGTCTAGTATGTATCTATATCTATATTATTACTAAAACTCTCATCTTGACCACTTCCGGTTTGCATTTTTTTAAATTTGCGCAAAAACGGTACCCTTTATCGATAGGATTTTTTCGTCACCTTACTCAGCCTTCTCGTCTACTCCAACCCACCAGTTACGATCAGTGGAATTATACAAAAGTTCTGAAGGTTTAAAAAATCGTGAGATCAACAGATTGGTCTTCTCGCCTGCCATTCACCATGAAGGTACCGCCTCTTCCAGCATTCGTTGGAGAATAAATCCCGGAGGCGGGGCTGAGTAAACAAGTGCTGATTGAGTCTGCAGGAGTGGAGTCAGGAAAGTCACTGTTTGTGTCGGGAAAGTCGTGTAGCTGGTGGCCGCTGAGTGTAATCCCTCACCTCCCATTACCCCCTCCACTCCCACCTTCCCCCCTCTTCACCCCTCTCGCCTTCTCCCCTTCTCCCCTTCCCCCCTCCCCCTCCTCCCGACACCCCCCCTCCCACCGACACATCCACAACCCCCCTTTACCCCTCCCACATTCTACCCCCATCCCCCCACCCCCCCAACACCACCCCACCCCCCCGAACGCTACCCCCCCCCACAACGCCACCACACCCCCCCGAACGCCACCCCACCCCTGCCCAACGCCAGCCGTGAGTCAGTGAGTGAGTCCAGAAAGCCGTGAGTCAGCTGTGCCTGCGCAGTTGGGAGCTATGGGTGAGTGGTGGAATATTGCCATGGGGGAGTCAGGCCTCCCATGTGAAAATGGGACCCAACAGGTCCCACTTAGCCTGGTAATATATAAAACCGGAGCACCTGGAAGAAACCCACGCAGTCACAGGGAGAACATGGAAATTCCAGACAGACAGCACCCGAGGTCAGGATCGACCGGGGTCTCTGGCGCTGTGAAGCAGCAGCTCTACCAGTTGCACTACTGTGCTACCCACTGTGCATTGCACACTCAATATTATAATCCTCAAGTGTAGTTAGCTTACACTCTCTTCTTGTTTTGTGTAAAAATTGGCCATTTCTGTCCGTACCATTTTGATTCAGTTTATCTTATTCTATTCATATAATCTAATCCAACAATTTTATCATTTACAAAGCAATACACAGACGAAGAAGCTTCATAGAGACACAAGGAACTGCAGGTGCTGGAATCATGAGCAGAAAACAAAGTGCTAGAGCAACCAGGACCCGCGGGCCTGAACTATAGGGAGAGGTTAGGCAAGCTGGGACTTTATTCTTGGAGTGCAGGAGACTGAGGGGGTGATCTTATAGAGGTGTATAAAATCATGAGAGATATAAATATACGGTGAATGCATAAGGTAAGAGAATCAAGAACTAGTATCATAGGTTTAAGGTGAGTGCTCTGTCTTCTATGTTCAATTGTCTCTTGTGTTGTCTTTTATGTGGATTATGTACAGAGTTGGTTTTGGCATCATGTTTGGCACAGACTTAGTGGGCCGAGGGGCCTGTTCTTGCACTGTGCCATTCTATGTTCTATGTTATATGTTCTATGTTCTATTGTCCACCATGTTGTCTTTACAGTTCCTTAGTGATAATTGGAAAGATGCAAAGCTGGAAATAGTACAGAGAAGATTTATGAGGCTGTTGCCAGGACTTGAGGGGCTGAGCTATAGGGAAAGGTTGTGCAGGCTAAGACAATGTTCATTGGAGTGCAGGAGACTGAGTGATAATCTTATAGAGGTGTACATGAGGGGTATAGACAGAGTAGATGTCTTTAACCCTGAGTAGGTGAATCGAGAACCAGACGATATAGGTGTAAGGTGAGAAGAAAAAGATTTAATAGGGACATGAGGGGTAACTATTTCACACCGAGAATATAGGATATATGGAGCGAGCTGCCAGTGGAGGTATGTTAGAGGGAATTTTGTACATTACCCGTACGTACTCTCTATCTGATTTTACCCAGATAGGCACAGGTGCTGGAATCAAACAACTCATAGATCAGTGGTGAGTCTATCGAACAATTCGGTTTAATAAAGGTCTTAGCGATGTACATCGGGAAGCAGTGTGAGCAAGCTCAAACTACTTCACAATCCTACTGTAACTGTTGGATTCTTATACCCTCATGACCCATTGGTTACTTGTGGAGTTGAAATAAACAATCATTAATCAATATCTCCCCAAAGTCAACTTAAATCTTTGCTTCTTGTTGTTTGGAAATCTCCCACTTACACATCTCACATGTAGGCCCTAAAAAATGTCCAGATTCCCCCACCCAATGGAATCCCCTCGTGAAAGAGGTCATTTGTTAACCTTTGGCGGACTTGCCTGCTAAACGCAGTGACCAGGAGCAGCTGTAATGGAAGATTATCTTGATTGCCCCTCACAGTAAATCTATGCACCCTGGTTCTTGATTCCCCAACTCTGGGCAAGAGACACTGTGCAATTACCCGATGGATTCCTCTCACGATTTTGTACACTTCTATGTGATCACCTCTCCTTCTCCTGAGTTCCAAGGAATAGAGACAGTCTTTGCAACCACTCCCTATAGCACAGGCCCTCGAGTCCTGGCAACATCCTCATAAAAGGAATGGTTATGAACTGGAATGCACAGTGTGCTAGGAAAATGGAGACTTCAAAAGGGAATTAGATAGGCATTTCAGAAATAATAATTCACAGAACAATGCGAAAGAGATAGGATTGGGACAAATGAGAATCCTCCAGCAGGAACTGATGGGCTAAATAGCCTCCTTCTCTACATTGTAATTCTATGCTTTTATATTTCTCTGGTAAATGTTTCAGCGTTAAATAAATCCAATGTGCTTCTTGTGAAGTACTCTTGTGTTCTCACACAAACATTCAATAAAAAGGATGGACTCAGTGCCGTAGTGGCAGAGTTGCAGGCTAACAGCGCCAGAGACCCGGGTTTGATCCTGATTACTGGTGCTATCCATACGGAGCTTTTACATTCTCCCTGTGACCCTGTGTGTTTTCCCCAGGTGTCCTGGTTTGATCCACACTCCAAAGACGCACAGGTTTGTAGGTTAATCGGCTTTGGTAAAAATTGTAAATTGTCCCTATTGTGTGGGATTGTGCTAGTCTGGTTGGCACAGACACAGTCTCAGAAGGGCCTGTTTGTGCTGCATCTCTAAACTAAACTAAACTAAATTAAACTAATCTAAAAAAGTTAGTTTAGATAAGTCTTTTGATTTCTTTTTCTTCAATTGATTAACACTGGCTGCATGCATTTTTCCACTTTTTTTTGTTTTAACAATTTTTAAAAGATTATTTTGTAACTGTTTCCAATGGTGTTTGATCAGCAGCGACTCCTGGAGACAGTGAAAAGGCAGATGGGAACCATAGACATCAAGAGAACAGAGGTTTTAGTTTAAAGATACACTTCTGACTCAGTCATCATACACAACCTCTTCTTTGCAGATACAGCAGGGAAAGAGGCCCTTCAGTCTACCAAGTCCATGCCGACCAGCAATCACCCCATACACTATCCTATACGTTAGGGACAATTGTTTTTACAACTTATCAAGGCAATTAACCACCAACCCTCTACGTCTTTGGAGTGTGGTAGGAAACCGGAGCACCCGGCGAAAATCCACACGGTCACAGGGAGAATGTGCAAACTCCGTACAAAAGGCACCCATAGTCGAGATCGAACCCGGGTCTCTGGCACTGTAAGGCAGCAACTCTATTGCTGTGCTACTGTGCTGCCCCACTCTTACACTCTTGTACTTAAGTATGATTGTGACTATGTATAGTAAGACTTTTACTCAACTATACGCAAAAATGGAATTTCCAGTGTACCCAGGTACATGTGACAATAAAATATAATTGAACCATTGAACAATTGAAATTCAAGACAAAGTCCAGACACCATACATTTTTTCTTTCACTTGCAGGATGGGAATGAAGCGGAGCATTTATTTTTAATGCAAGGCTTTCTCATAAAAGCTCCTGGAGTTTACCAGTGTGTACATTATCCTTCCCCCATTAGTGCAGGAACTCAGTGAAGTAGTAGTTCTTCGCAGTTCACTGCTTCAGTTGAAGACCAGCGTTAATCTCAAGCATTTTCTTTCACTGATGGATCAACCAATTGACACTGAAGCAAGAGTCAAGCAATGACAGGCAGGGCTCCGTTCCAGTTGAGTTTTACAAGCAGAGAGCTGATCAATTTCTGCTCAGCAAAGTGCATGAAGCTTTATCTGCCACGTTCCCAGGTTTTAAGTGCTCGTAGTATTTAGTTTCCCCATGAATTATTGCACAATATAAAGGCTACTGCTGTTTTGCTGCTCAGTTTGATCGAGGGAAGCTGAGGCACTTACTCTGCTGGACTAATAATAAACCTGCTTGTGAAATGACAGCAGCATTGTGTTACCCAAGCAGTAGTCTGGATGCCTGAGCAAATGATGCAAGTTCCAATCCTGCTTAGGGTCTTAAACCTCAGTTTGTTTAATTAATACGGAGTTTATTAGATTGTTGTCAAAAACTCAATTCAGTGCTCAGTTTAGTTTAGTTTAGAGATACAGCGCAGAAACAGGTCCTTTGGCCGACTGTGTCTGCAGCGACCAGAAATCCCCGAACATTAGCACAATCCTACACACCAGGGAAATTAATTGTCGCTCTCAGGGTGAAAGGGAGAGATCTCGATCCACAAGAATGCAGCTACACTCTGACATTCATTCTCTGTGAGTGAGTTCGGAGGGTCATGTGGCCATGAGGACTGGTGGGCCGTGGCCTGTAGAGATAGCCACCGAGCCTGGCCCCTGCTCGTCTCCTGAGGACTGGAGAACCAGAGAGGAGGTCGGGGGGAGCCGGCAATGGTGGACGTGAGAGCAAGGTCCGGTAAGAGAATGAACCGGTGTCTTACCTTACGCGCCCTCAAGATTGGCTGCGGGAGGCGCCCCCAGGGAACAAAGGCTGGAGGTGTCCGGGCAAGGAGAGGGGCGACGGTTCATTGGACGATCCGGACAGAGGCGACGCCTGGAGGCCCTACAGCAGCCTGGGGCTCGCCTGAATCGGGCACCACTCCAGGAGAATGAGCGCATGGACTGGACTGGACTATGAAAATGGAACCAGAGACCATTCCCTCTGCATCTCCCTATTTAACATGTCCCTTCCCAGCCAAACCACCCCCATCCCAGGTACTTTCCCCTGCACCCGCAGGAGCTGCAACACCTGTCCCTTTACCTCCCCCCTTGACTCCATCCAAGGGACCCCGACAGTCTTTTCAGGTGAGGCAGAGGTTCACTTGAACCTCGTCCAACCTCATCCACTGTATTTGCTGTTCCAGGTGTCAACTCCTGTGTATCGGCGAGACCAAACGCAGGCTCGGCGATCGTTTCGCTGAACACGTCCGCTCAGTCCATCTTAACCTACCTGATCTCTCAGTTGCTCAGCACTTTAACTCCCCCTCCCATTCCCAATCTGAATTTCTGACCTGGGCCTCCTCCATTGTCAAAGTGAGGCCCAGCACAAGTTGGAGGAACAGCACCTCATATTTTTCTTGGGTAATTTACACCCCAGCGGTATGAACATTGATTTCCGTAACTCCAAATAGCCCTTGCTTTCCCTCTCTCTCTATCCCCTCCCCCCTTCCAGTTCTCCCACCAGTCTTCATTTCTCCGGCTACATTCTTTCTCTGTCCCTCCCACTTCCCTGATATCAGTCTGAAGAAGGATCTCGACCCGAAACGTCACCCATTCCTTCTCTTCAGAGATGCTGCCTGTCCCGCTGAGTTACTCCAGCATTTTGTGTCGACCGCTCTACTCTATCCGGGCCTTTCACTATTTGGGAAGTTCCAATGACGTTTTCCCCTCATCCTTCTAAACTTCAGTGAGTATAGGCCCAGTGCTCATCATATGTTAAATCAATGATTCCTGGGATCATTCTTGTGCTCCTTCAGACCCTCTCCATCACCAGCACATCCGTCCTCAGATATGAGGCCCAAAACTGTTCACAAAATGTGTCTGACCAGTGTCTTATAAAGCCTCAGTATTATATCCCTACTTTTATACTCTGGATCTCTTAAAATAAATGGTAGCATTTCATTTGCCTTCCTTACAACCAATTCAGATTGAAAATTAACCTATTGGGAATCCTGCACCAACACTCTCAAGTCCCTTGACGATGATGATACTGTATTGTCACGTGTGCCTAGGTACAGCCAAACTCTCTGTTTATTGCATACAATACGGTAAAATCATACAGCAGACAGTATGTGTACACAAAGAGTCACCACTCTTCTGGTGCCGACAAATTTCCCTTGCATTTCCGGAGTGGAATGACTCTATAAGTACATATGAAGCTATTTCCCACAAAAGGGTTAATCGATCTGAATACCATCTCCATAACACGTACAGTATCTAATAACAAATAGAATATTCCCAATGGAACTAAATAAATCAAAAAACCAAAGCCTAGTTTTCTTCAACACCACTGCATTATTGACCTATTTTGGAATTTATAATAGCCTTAGTTCCCAATAGAAACAGACCCAAGTCATAAATTATCTCAAGGGTCAATATCAGAGAGACAGCCTTTTCTGACCAAGGGGTGCTTTTCTGATAACTTGATATTGCCAGGTGATTGATTATTAAGTCAATTCCTTCTTCAAGGTCTCGTTGACATCCCACACACGTATCCTGATTAGCTGTGCTTGCCAAGCAGTGGTTTTAGAGATGTCAGTCTATTTTCATTGTATCTTAGTACTTGGATTAAACAAGCTCTCCGTTTCTGCCTTAGACGTCGCCTGAGGCTCTTTACTAGTTGACTGTTTGTACAGTTGATTTACGATCAGAGAACTTTTAGTTCTATTCCAGTGTATACAGAGATTAGAAAAAATGTACATTGTTACATAAAACACAGGACATAGAATGGTACAGCACAGGAACAGGCCCTTTGGCCCACTAAGTCTGTGCCAAACATGATGCCAAGTTAAACTAATCTCCTCTGCCTGCATGTGATCCTCTTCTCTTCCTGCATGAAAGACACAGAATGCTGGAGTAACTCAGTGGACCACGAAGCATCACTGAAGAGCATGAACAGGTGATGTTTTGGGTTGGGACCCTTCTTCAGGCTACACAGTCCTTCTTCGGAATTTTTCAGAAGTGGTCTGAAGAGGAATCTCAATCCGAAACGTCACCTATCTATATTCTTCAGGGATGCTGCCTGACCTATTGAGTTTTAGTCACACAGTCATGGAAATGGACCCTTCAGCTCACTACGTCTGTGCCAAACATGGTCAAGTTAAACTGATCTTCTCTGCCTGCTTGATCCCTGCATTCCCTGCATATTCCCTTGATCTATATCCCTCCATTCCCTGCATATCCATCTGAAAATTGAAAAGTCTCTGAAACATCACTGACATATCAGCTACCTCCACCACCCCTGGCAGACTGTTCCAGGCACACACCACCTCTGTGTAAAATACTTGCCTCGAGACACTTCTCACTTTAAATCTATTCTGTCCCGTCATTGACATTTCCATGCTGTGAAACACCTCATATTTTTATACACTTTGATCATGTTTTCACTCACTTATGCCATTCCAGAGAACTGTGCCTACTCCAGGAACATTTCCTTGATTGTTGGACAATTAGGGATCACAAAAAGACACAAGGAACTGTAGATGCTGCAATCCTGAATAAAACACAAAGTGCTGGAGTAACTCAGCAGTTAATACCACAGTTTTGACTACAGAGATAAATTATTCATGAAACGATGTTACAGCGTTTCTTTGCACTATTATGACAATAGATTACAAGAGTTATGATGGAGACAGTAAAATGAATACTCTGAACATCCTGTACAATGTTTGAAGTGCCTAGTAACCTGGAACATTTTGTTTTACAACCAACTCTCATAGCTTTTTAAGAAAAGAAGTACAACAGAGCAATAAAATAGCAACAAGTGGTCAGGTACCACTGATGGATCAAAAGAAAAACTTGAATCTTATTTGGTGTGTTTTGAACAGTGGTAAGTAGCAAATGGACACAATGTGCTGAATTAACTCAGCAGGTTAGGCCACATCTCTGGAGAACATAGGTAGGTGATGGTTTGGGTCGGGATCCTTCTTCAGACTGCTGGAGAGAGGAGGAGAATTTCCTCAAAGTAGATATACCCAGAGGAGATTTTGCAGTGGAGCAGTCAAAATGTAGAAACAAGGAATCACAGATGCTGGTTAATGCACCAAAGGACACAAAGTGCTGGAGTTACACAATGGGTTAGGCAGCCTTTCTGGACGACATGGATAGGTGACATTTTGGATTGAGACCCTTCTTCAGACACTTTATTAGTAACAAATGGTTTCATGTGTGTAAACAGCAAAAATATCCCCTTGTTATTTTGGACTTTTCCATAATTGAATAAGATTATCATAGAACATAGAACAATACACCACAAAAACAGGCCCTTTGGCATACAATGTCTGTGTTGAGCATAATGCCAGGTCCATCGCTGCTTCAGACTCCTCTTTCTTCATTCTTCTGAAGAAGAGTCCGAAGAGTCTGAAGAAGGGCATTGACCTGAAACCTGACCACATCCCTTTTCTCACGAGGTGCTGCCAGGCCTGCTGAGTCTATCTTCGGTGTAAAACTTCAACATTTGCAGTACCTTCCTACACATCATTCTGGTAAACCTACACTGCACCTTTTCCAAAGCCTCTACAACCACAAAATGTGTTTAGTTACAAGTTAAATAGCTTTTAGACATGCAACGAAGTGCAAGGAATAGAGGGATATGGGTCATGTACCGACAGATGAGATCAGTTTAACAACATTTTATTTGGTACTAGCAATTTGGCCTAAAGGGCCTTTTCCTGTGCTGTACTGTTCTATGTTCTAGGGTCTATGTCCTATGTTTTATGTTTTATGTTCTATGTTCTATGTACAACAAACCTGGCTTACACGGAACCTACTGAGACATCGTGAAAGCAATCTGCCAATACTCACTGTGGATTAAGTTCATGTTCATAAGTCATAGGAGCAGAATTAGGCCATTCGGCCCTTTAAGTCTATTCCACCTTTTAATCATGGCTGATCTATCTTTCCTTCTTAACCCCATTCCCTTGCCTTCTCCCCATAACCTTTGACACCCATACTAATGAAGAATCTGTCAATCTCCGCTTTAAAATGCCCAAGGACTTGGCCTCCTCCACCGTCTGTGGCAATGAATTCCACAGATTCACCACCTTCTGCCGAAATAAATTCCACCTCATCTTCTTTCCAAAGCTACATCCTTTTATTGTGAGATGGTGCCCTCTGGTCCTGGACTCTCCCACTACTGGAAACATCCTCTCCACTCTGTTGAGGAATATTCCCAATTTTGAGGAAACCAGGGAACCCGTAAAAAACCCATGAGGTCACAGGGAGAACGTGCAAACTCCGTACAGACAGCACCCATAGTCAGGATCGAACATGGGTCTCTGAAGCTGTAAGGCAGCAACTCTACCAACTCTTTAAGTTGTACATTTCAACAGGACATAACCTGTACATTGATGGAGAGAGTCCACAGCATCAGAATCATAGAGATGCTGTAAATCATTTTAGAATGAATTCATTCGTTTATTAATCATTTGGGGTTGGTTTTGAGGTCAGCATTTTAAGGTGAAGGGGGCAAGGTTTTAAGGTGAATAGCTGGGCAAGTTTTTTACACAGATGGTGGTGGGTGCCTGAGATGTGCTGCCAGAGGTGGTGGTGACTGTAGATATGATAATGGCATTAAGAGGCTTTTAGATGGGCACGTGGATATTCAGATAATGGAGGGGTATGGTTCACATGCAGGCAGAGGAGATTTGTTCAGATTGGCAACATTTGGCACAAAGACTGTGGGCCTAAAGGCCTGTGCTGCACTGATCTATGTCCTCCATCTACGCCGCATCTGCGCTCAAGATGAGGTGTTCCATACCAGGACATCTGAGATGTCCTCATTCTTTAGGGAATGGGGGTTTTCCTCTCCCATCATAGATGATGCCCTCACTCGTGTCTTCCCGCAGCTCCTCCTTTGCTCCCCTCCTCCTAGTCTCAAAAGAGACAGAGTCCCTATATTCCTTACCTTCAGCCATCACATGCAAAACATAATCCTCCGAAATTTCTGCCACCACCAACGGGATCCGAACACATCTTCCCTTCTCCACCCCTTTCTGCCTTCCGCAGAGACCGTTCCCTCCGCAACGCCGTGGTTAACTCATCCCTTCCCACCCAAACCACCCCCTCCCCAGGTACCTTCCCCTGCAACCACAGAAGATGCAACATCTGTCCCTATACCTCCTCCCTCGACTCTGTCCAGGGACCCCAATAGTCTTTTCAGGTTAGGCAGAGATTTACTTGCACCTCCTCCAACCTCATCTACTGTATCCATTGTTCAAGATGTAGACTCTTATACATCGCCGAGACCAAACGTAGACTGGGCGATCGTTTCGCTGAACATCTTCGCTCTGTCCGCCTGAATCTACCTGATCTCCCGGTTGCTAAACATTTTAATTCTCCTTCCCATTCCCACACTGACCTTTCTGTCTTAGGTCTCCTCCATTATTAGAGTGAGGCTAAATGCAAGTTGGAGGACTGCATATTTTGATTGGGCACCTTACGGTATGAATGGTATGAATATTGATTTCTCCAATTTCAAATAACCCCAACATTCCCTCTCTCTCCATCCCTGCCCCACCCAAGACCCACCAGCTTCTCGTTTTCACCCAACAAACAGCTAACAATAACAAGGTCTGAAGAAGGGTTTCGGCCCGAAACGTTGCCTATTTCCTTCGCTCCATAGATGCTGCTGCACCCGCTGAGTTTCTCCAGCTTGTTTGTACCAACAGCTAACAATGGCCTGTTTCCTTTATCATTGTTACTTTTTTGCATATCTTTAATTCATTGTTCTTTATCTCTCTACATCATCGTCTACATATCTCGTTTCTCTTATCCCTAACTATTCTGAAGAAGGGTCACGACCCGAAACGTCACCCATTCCTACTCTCCAGAGATGCTGCCTGTCCCGCTGAGTTACCTCAGTTTTTTGTGTCTATCTTCGGCAGTTTCTTCTGACATATATGTTCTATGTTATGTTGAATTTGGGCTGAATATCTTCCTGTTACATCACAAAGAAATATGAAATGTCCTCCATTCTCTTGAGAGATACAGGTCCACCACTGATTTTCCGGCAACTGGTAGTCCGGCACCTCCTTTAATCCAGACAACATTCTGAGAGCACACTTGAAATCCCCACTGGAGGTCACCCAAAAAAATGTGACGTCAAGGCCAGGCCAATCATGACCTCACCGGGACTTCTGCAGCCGATCATCGAGTCCAATTTGTCCCCTGCGGCCGAAGGTCTTGAACTCCAGCCCAGCCAGAGCCGGCAGTTCTGTTCCCATAACTGACTTTCGAGTCCGGTATCTTGCCCCCCCCACCCCCAGCGGCCCAGGCAGACCATTCCAGTACCGTTGGACTTCTCTCGGAGGCCGTGACCTCTGGTGGTCCGGCAAAATAGATAATCCAGAAAGGCTCTGGAACCAAGGATGCTGGAAAATCAGTGGTGAACCTGTATTTTAATCCACATTCTCAAAAGGGAGTGTGTTCCCACTGAGGCAGACTGAGATGGATTGGTCAATACCTGGAACGTTTTCCCCACAAACACAGAACCAACTGATTCTGACTGACAATCTCAACCTACAGCAGGGGGAATACAAGCTGAGAGTTCATCAGCTGCATTAGATAAAGAATGGCATAGTCCCTCATGTGGTGGAGAGAGAGTCAAGCTGATGTATTGATTGACTGAAAAATACAGCATGGAAACAGGTCCACCAAGTCCACGCTGACCATCAATCACTAGTTCACACTAGTTCTATATTTATTCTGCTTTCTCATCCACTCCCTACACACTCGGGGCAATTTACAGAGGGCTGATTAACATACAAACCTGAAGGTACACAAAATTGCTGGGGGAACTCAGCGGGTGCAGCAGCATCTATGGAGCGAAGGAAATAGAGGCCTATTTCCTTCGCTCCATAGATGCTGCTGCACCCGCTGAGTTCCCCCAGCAATTTTGTGTACCTTCGATATTCCAGCATCTGCAGTTCCCTTTTGAAGCCTATTTCCTTCGCTCCATAGATGCTGCTGCACCCGCTGAGTTCCCCCAGCAATTTTGTGTACCTTCGATATTCCAGCATCTGCAGTTCCCTTTTGAAGCCTATTTCCTTCGCTCCATAGATGCTGCTGCACCCGCTGAGTTCCCCCAGCAATTTTGTGTACCTTCGATATTCCAGCATCTGCAGTTCCCTTTTGAACAACATACAAACCTGTATGTCTTTTGGGATGTGGAAGAAAACTAGAGCACCCGGAATAAACTCACACAAAGACAGTGCCTGAGGTCAGGATCAAATGTGGATCTCTGGCGCTGTGAGGCAATGGCTCTACCAGCTGCACCACTGTACCTCCCTAGTGTGTTCTATAACAAGAGGGGCAGCACAGTGGCACAGCAGTAGAGTTGCTGCCTTACAATGCCAGAGACCCACGTTCGATCCTAGCCTCAGGTGCTGACTGTACGGTTTTGTACGTTTTCCCTGTGACTGCAAGTGTTTTCTCCAGGTACTCCGGTTTCCTCCCACACTCCAAATCGTATAGGCTTGTAGGTTCATTTGCTTCACTAAAATTGTCAATGGTCCCTAGTGTGTGGGATAGAATTAGTGTACGGGGATTGCTGGTTGCTGCAGACTTGATGGGCCGAAGGGTTTGTTTCCATGCCCTAACTCTAAAGTCTAAAGTCGTAACCTACAAACCCCTACATCTTTGAGACGTGGGAGGAAGCCGGAACACCCAAAGAAAACCCACCGGGTCACGGGGAGAATATGCAAATTCCACACACACAGACAGCAACTCGAGGTCTGGATCGAACCCGGCTCCCTGGCGTTGTGAAGCAATGGTTCTACCAGATGTGCCACTATGCCACCCACGTGTCATAGAGTAATTGAGTGTGGAAACAGACCCTTCGGCCTAAGCTGCCATGCAGACCAACATGCCCCATCTACACTACCTACCTGTGTTTGGCTTATATCCCTCTAAACCTGTCCTATCCACATACCTGTCCAATGTTCTCTGAATCGTTCTGATAGTACCTACCTCAACTACCTCTTCTGGCAGCTCATTGCATATACCCCACTACCCTTTGCCCCTCAGGTTCCTATTAATCTTACCCCCTTCACCTACATCCTCTGTTTCTCGATTCCCCCACTCCGGGTAAAAGGCCTGGGGCATTTTGACTTTAGAGATACAGTACGGAAAGAGGCCCTTCGGCATACCGTGTCTGCGCCAACCAGCGATCAACCATTACACTAGCACTATCGTACACACTAGGGACAATTTACACTTTTACTGAAGCCATTCCATCTACAAACTTGCGCACCTTTGGAGTATGGGAGGAAACTAGTGCACCAGGGAAAAACCGCCAGGTCACAGGGAGAACATAAAAAAATCTGTATAGACTGTACCTGTAGTCAGGATCGAACCTGGGTCTCTGTCTTCTATAAGGCAGCAACTTTACCGATGTCCCACTGTTTCATCCCTTAAATATTTACCCTATCTATTCTTCTCATGATCTATAAGATCACCCCTCATCCTCCTGCATTCTAAGGTATAAAGTCCTAGCCAGCTCAACCTCTCCCAATAGCTCAGGACTGCGAGTTCTGCAACATCCTCCTCTGTTCTATAACGAGCAGATGTGATAGGGAAGAGGTCAGTCCCCAAAGAGTGCAATTGTTCATGGGGCCTTGTGCCCTTAAGGAGCCTAGATTGGTGAAATAGGACTGAAATAATCATTCCTCTTTCAGTTGATAGCACATGATTGTAAAACTAGCTCAGGCAATGCAGCCTTCTATCATATGTCAACAAGCCTGTACAGAAAGGAATAACCCCACCATAAAGTGTATCATTAACACTATGCTCATTGTGATCTGCTCCCAATAAGGACAAACATCAAGAGATTTTTACTTTTTAGCTACATAAAAATGCTTTTTAAAACTCACAGTTGTGGGGTTTTAATGAACCCCTCCTGTTTCTTCTCAATAAGGAAATTGATCGCCAGAAATTCAAGTGCATAGCAAGCACTTTTCATTGGTAAATTGTGCAGAAAATCAATTTCTTGCATCTTTGAATATTTTGTGCCCCAGTTTCTGGTTGAAGCCTTGAAGTCTCCATCAGGGAATTGTTCGGTGAACTCCCAGCAGTGCTATTCTTTACTTTAGGGCAGCACTGTGGCGCAGGTGTAGAGTTTCTGTCTTACGATCCGGCTTTGATCCTGACTACGGGTGCTGCCTGTATGATATCCTCCCCATGACCGCATGGGTTTTCTCCATTTTCCTCCCACACTCTAAAGGCATACAGGTTTGTAGGTTAATTGGCTTCGGTAAAATTTGTGAATTGTACCTAATGGGTAGGATAGTGGTAGTGTACCGGTTGATCGCTGGTCGGCGCCAACTTGATGGGCTGAAGGGCCTGTTTCCGCTCTGTATTTCTAAAGTCTAAAGTCTAAAGTCTAAAGACCTGTTAAGTTACTCCAGCATTTTATGTTTCTCCTGACAAGGAAAATCTTGCTCTCACTTACTGAAGATGAATTTTTGCCTGTACTTTGTTCTGAGTCCTTGAGGGAAGTTTTGAGGCAAGTAGCCTTGGTAACTTCAAGATCTTGCTGTGAAGAAGTAATTTATGTCACACCATTGACCTCAATGTCTGACAGGTTGAAACAGAGAATCGCGAGGGGGTCTCCATTATTGAATGCAAATGACACCAACGGATTATTATAAAGCAATTAGCACAGTCATAGCTCGTCAGTTTTGAAAGGGCAGATGTGACAGGGTTTAATGGTGATATTCTAATCCAGGTGTGTGATGTGTTATATATTGTCAGAGAAGTAAGCAGTCTTTGCTTGAGTGATGGCCTTTGATTAAATGAGAGCAGATTTATTGGCCCCAATGAATGAATTTCTGTCTTATGCAACAATCATTTCATCCAAAACACAAAGCGCTGGAGAAACGCAGACATCCAAGTTTCCCGGTTAATTGGTCTCTGCATTAATGGCTGCTAATGTGTAGGTTCTGGACAAGAAAATGGGATAACATGGAACTGAGGTAAAGGATAGACACAAAGTACTGGAGTAACTCAGCGGATCAGGCAACTTGGACAGGTACATGGATAGGACAGGTTTAGAGGCATAGGGGGCAAAAGCGGGCGGGTGGGGGCTAGTGTAGATGGTCACCTTGGTCGGCATGTGCAAGTTAGGCCGAAAGGCTTGTTTCCATGCTCTCTGAATATGACTAATACTCAGTGGACCAGGCAACATCTGTGGAGGGTAATGGGTAGACAACGTTTGGTGTCAAGACCTTCTTTTTTTTTTTTATTTTTTTTTTTTTTTTTTTTTTTTATTTTTATTAGAAGTACGGTAAATTACAATAACACACAACACATATATCTTAATACATTTTTTGTACCGCTTCATTTTTTTTTTTTTTAAAGCTTTAAGAAAAAGATAGAAGTAAGGAAAGTAAAGAAGGTGCGCAAGAGTTGTGAAGTGCAGAAGAGTGTTGGGAAAAGAAAGCCCCTTAGAAAAGAAGTTAGAGAAGGAAGTAAAGTAAGAAAGTAGACCCTAGAAAAGAAAGAAAAAGAAAGTAAGGACAATCGCTCTATTATAACATTAAACTCCGCAGAAAGACTACCAACCAAGTCTGTTTTTGTTGTTTTATCTCCCAATGCCAGGTCCTGATACCATTTATTTATTTATTTATTTTTTAAAAATTACTATTGCACCTCATGCTTGTAATAGGTCCATAAACGTAGACCACGTCTTTTGGAATTGGTTTGCTTTATCTGCTAAGAGGAATCTCATCTCTTCCAGATGTAATGTTTCAAACATATTTGATATCCACATTTTTATTGTTGGTGTGGGCGCATTTTTCCAGAATGTCAAGACCTTCTTAAGATTGCCTGACACGCTGGGTTCCTACAGCACTTTGCTTTGTTACAGGATTTCCTTCCTTTGTTCTTTTGCTCAATATTTTAGTATCTGCTGTCTATTGGCCTCATGTCTACAAGTTTAGTTTAGAGATATAGTGCAGAAACAGCCCCTTCGGCCCGCTGAGTCTGCACCGACCAGCGATCACTCATACACTAGTTTTATCCTGTACGCTATGGAGAATCTACAGGTGCCAATTAACCTACAAATCTGCACATTTGGAATGTGGGCGGGAACCGGAGCACACGGAGAAAACCCACGCGGTCATGGGGCGAACGTATGAACTATGCACAGCCAGCGTCTGTACTCAGGATTGAACTCAGGTCTATGGAGTGGTAAGTCAGCAACTCTACCTCTGTCCACTGTGCCGCGTCCTCTGGATCTCTGGTGAACATGTATACGTGACGTTTAGGGTCAGGACATTCCTTGTTTCGGGCATTTGGTTGGTAATCACTGGAGTGTAATGCCCCTGTCCCACTTAGGCAATTTTATAGGCGACTGCAGGCGACTAGTTTGTCGCCACATGGTCGCTGGTGTGTCGCCAGGTATGGTCTCCTCAGTCGCCCAAAGATTCATAATGTTTTTCTGGTCGCCGCTGGATTTTGAAATGTTCAAAACTTTTTGGTGACAGTCGGCGACCGAGGGCTTGTCATAGCTTGACTTCTCCTGACGGAGGTGCTGTCGTAGGTAGTCGCCAGGATGACTTGGGTTGTCGCCAGGATGACGTAGGTTGTCGCTGGTGCTGACTTTGGTGAATTCCATTGACGACTACCTACGTCAACCTACGTCAACCGGCGACAGGTACCGGCGACTGAATTGTCTTACCTTGTCGTAGTTTGTCACGGGTGGATGTAGGTTGTCGTAGGTGTGGTCGTAGGTGAACGTCCTATGGGTCGCCGGTTGTCGGTAGCTTGCCGTAGCTTGACGTCGACTAGGTGGTAGGTTGTTGTAGACATTATCATAGGCATTGTCGTAAGGGGGTCCAGTCACCGGTTTTTCAGCGACCTGCTAAGATTATGACAGTCGCCGAAATAATCGCCTGTGGGACAGGCTCATAAGCCTTGTTCATGTGCTTAAGTCTCTGGTTATTCTGAGTTGGTTAATCAAGCGCTAGCCTCTGAGTTATTGATAATAATGCAATTAAAAATTGAACACTGGAATATTGTGTATGTAGTTTCTGTCCAAAGAGTCCCCACTTGCTCATTGTTCATGAATGCAACATGTGATTTAGGAAGAAAAGTTTGCATTTACACAACACCTCTCAGACACTTCTCAAGAATGTTGTTCAAAAAATGTGTCCGATTCCTTTTTTTCCCATGGCGAAATGTCAAAGACTAGAGGGCACAGCTTCAAGGTGAGTGGGGCTAAGTTTTGAAGGAGATGTGTGTAGCAATTCTTTTACACAGGAAGAGGTGGTTGCCTGGAACGCGTTGCCAAGGGTGGAGGCAGATGGCACAGTGGTTTTTAAAATGCTTTCAGTGAGGCATATGGATATGTAGTGAATGGAGGGATATGGATTTATATGCAGGGAGAGATTAGTTCGACATAGGTATTGTGGGCCAAAGGGCCTGTTCCTGTGCTGCACTGTTCTGTGTTCCATGTGATGCTAATTCAATAATATCCAGGTCGGTAGGTTAATTGGCCTCTGTATAATTGTCCTCAGTGTGAAGGTGAGTGGTAGAACCTGTACTGTACCTTGGTATGTATGGGCAGAATATAAAAATGACATTGAAGAAAAATAAGATTAGTACAGGCAGATTAGTTCATTGGTGTGAAGAAGGGCCCTGACCAGAAACGTCTCCCATGCAGTGATGCTACCTGACCCGTTGGGTTACTCCAGCACTTTGTGATTATCTTGGGATCATTCTAACTTGGCATAAACATTGTGGGCCAAAGGACCAGTTCCTGTGTTCTACTGTTATATGTCTTATGTCTTATGTTCTATTAGTGTAAATGGGCAGTTGAGGATCGGAGACACAAGGAACTGCAGATGCTGGAATCGTGACCAGAACAAAAAGTGCTGGAGGAACTCAACGGTTCAGGCAGCATCTGTGGAGGGAATGGACAGGTGACATTTTGGGTCTGGACCCTTCTTCAAATAGAAACGTTACCTGTCCATTCTCTCCGTGGATGCTGCCTGAACCACTGAGCACCTCCAGCACATTTTGTTTTACTCAAGATGGGATAGATCATCAACATAGATGATGGGTGGCACCGACTCGATGGGGTGAAGGGCCTCATTCCCCGTAGCATTTTAACATGCATAATGTAGTCTGCATGACAGGCTTCTTGCAGGCATCCGTTGGGACAATATTTCTGCTTCAGTTGTTAAAAATAAACAGTTAAACAGTTCCCATGTTGTCCAAGAGTTAAATTAATTTTCTGTTTCTAGCCTAAAGCAAATTCTCCCAGTGCAGATGAAAGACTTGCCGAGTATTGATCTCCCTAATGTTGCAACAAACTTTGTACTCCAGGCTTTCTGAAGTTTAATCTGCTAAAACCACAGTAAAAATCTTTTTCTGTAGATTGGAGCTATCACAAAGTTGGAGCTTCACATCTTGCCTCACCAAGGCTGCAAGGGGAGGAATGCTCTAAGGTTTTGATTTGGTTCTGCTTGAAGAAATTGAACATTTTTTTACATTGGGGGTCTTCAGAGAATCATACAAATTTGCAGCACATAAAAAAGACCTCTTGCTTCATTATATCCACACCAGCCAAAAATGGATTTTGCCGCAAACCCACATCCTGTCTCTCGGTCTCTCGAGGGGTGGCACGGTGCCGCAACGCCAGAGACCTGAGTTCGATCTTAACTGCGGGTGCTGCCTGTACGGAGTTTGTACGTTCTCCCTGTGACTGCGTAGGTTTTTTTATAGGTTAATTGGCTTCGGTAAAATTATAAGTTGTAAATTTACAATTAGAAATTGTGTTAGTGTGTGGGAGTCGCTGGTTGGCATAGACTCGGTGGGCCGAAGGGCCTGTTTCCACGATTAACCTCTAAACTAAACTACATAACCCAGGAGATAATGGCCTTTCGAGTTACTGTGCCCCCATTCCCCCCGTTATTTTACCCCTCTCCTTTCTCTGTTCCCCATCAGGATGTGCCCCCATTTCTCCCACTATGCCGCCCCCTTTCCATCCCCCCCTTATTCCACCTACATCCCTTCCACTAGCATCAGCACCTCAATTCACGCCTTTTATAAATTAATAAGTTCATAGGAGCAGAATTAGGCCATTCAGCCCATCAAGTCTACACTGCCATGTAGGCGGCATGATGGCGCAGCTGTAGAGTTGCTGCCTTACAGCGACAGAGACCCAGGTTCGATCCTGACTACGGGTGCTGTCTGTACGGAGTTTGTACGTTCTCTCCGTGACCATGCGGGTTTTCTCCGGGTGCTCTGGTATCTTCCCACACTCTAAAGACGTGCATGTTTGTAGGCTAATTGGCTTTGGTAAAATTGTAAATTGTCCCCAGTTTATGTAGGATAATGTTAGTGTGCGGGGATCACTGAACTGCATGGACACAGTGGGCCAAAGAGCCTGTTTCTGTGCTCAGTCTCTAAACTAAACTAAACTAAATTAAACAATCATGGCTGATCTATCTTCTAGTCTGCTCGGAGAACTAGGATGAGGGAGGGATGGAAAGCTGAGTTCAGCCATATGTGAGCGTGATGTTCTTAGGCTGATCTCCATCCCTCGCCCATCCTAGTCCTCCGATCAGTCTGTCTGTCCCCTTGATTACATTTTATGCTTCGTTGTCACCTTCCCCAAGCTAACAGTGATCTATTTGACATTTTCCTTGAGCTTTGTCCCCTTTGATGTCTCCTTTTCACACCTTACCTTTCAATATCTCTGTCTCTCTCTCATTTGATTCTCAGTCTGAAGAAGGGACTTGACCCAAAACATCAACCATTCCTTCTATCCAGAGATGCTGCCAGTCCAACTGGATTAATCCAGCATTTAGTGTCTATCTTCGGTGTAAACCAGCATCTGCAGTTCGGTCCTACACAAAGAACTAGTGATCGATGGTCGGTGTGGACTCGATGAGCCAAAGGGCCTGATTCCATGCTATTGTGTGAATAATTATAATTTACACAATTACAGGTAGTTTGTGTTTAGAACAATCAACGTTTGGCCTTGATGTGCATGGATTAAGCGAAATGGTATATTTGTTTTTTGGTTTTATACACACGTGGTAACTCCAATATTAGGCTAATCAGAGGGAAAAATACACATGATTGCCGCACTAAACTGTCAGTCTGATTATATTCAGCTGAGTTAACTGCATTGACTTATTTGCAGTCTCTTATTCTTCCTACTGTGCCCTGTATTCTTGAAGCAGCTGTGTCTCACGAAAGTTGAGTTCAGCCGTATGTGACTATTGAGTGTGATGTCCTCAGGTTGGTCGATAGATTTGAATGCAATGATGAAAAATAACCCATTTACTACTGCTGCTGCCTATCCCTATTCACTGTTTTTTGTCATAATCTGTTGCGAGGGAAAATACCACCATTGCTAAGGGCATTGAATATAGGTGTCAGGAAGTCATGTTGCAGCTCTGAAGGATTTTGATTGGGCCACTTTTGGAGTTTAGCTTAGAGATAGAGAAACAGGTCCCTGGGCCCACAGAGTCCGCACCGACCAGTGATCCACGAACACAAACACTATACGACGCACATTAGGGACAATTAACAATTTTACCAAGTCAATTAACCTACAAACATGTACCTTTCTAGTGTGGGAGGAAACCAGAACACCCAGAGAAAAACAACTCAGGTCACGGGCAGAATGTACAAACTCCGTACAGTCACCACCCATAGTCAGGAACGAACCTGGGTCTCTGGCGCTGTAAGATGGCAATTCTACCGCTGCACCACCATTCTGCCCATTGGGTGCAGTTCTGGTCACCCCATTACAGGAAGGCAATGGGGGCTTTGGAGAGGGTGCAGAGGTTATCCAGAATGTTGCCTGGATTAGAGGATTTCAGTTATAAGGAGAGGTTGGATAGACTTGGATCGCTTTCTCTGGATTGTCGGAGATTGAGGGGAGACGATAGAACTATATAAAATTATGAGAGGCATAGATATGGTAATCAGTTAAAACCTTTTCTTCTGGAAAGTCCAACACTAGAGGGCAGAGCTACAGGTTAGATGCACAGAGTCGCTTGCCCAGATTAGGGGAATTGTGGACCAGAGGACATAGGTTCAAGGTGAAGGGGAAAAGGTTTAATAGGAATCTGAGGGGTAACCTTTGCACACAAAGGGTGGTGGGTGTATGGAACAAGCTGCCAGATGAGGAATTTAAGAAGGAACTGCAGATGCTGGAAAATCAAAGGTACACAAAAATGCTGGAGAAACTCAGCGGGTGCAGCAGCATCTATGGAGCGAAGGAGATAGGCAACGTTTTGGGTCGAAACCCTTCTTCAGTCTGAAGAAGGGTTTCAGCCCGAAACGTTGCCTATCTTCTTCGCTCCATAGATGCTGCTGCACCCGCTGAGTTTCTCTAGCATTTTTATGTTCCTGCCAGATGAGATAGTTGAGGCTGGGACTATCCCAACGATTAAGAACCAGTTGGACAGGTACGTGGTTAGGAGAGGTTTGGAGGGATATAGACCAAGTGCAGTTAGGTGGGACTCATGTAGCTGGGACATGTTGGTTGGCGTGGGTGAGTTGGGCCAACGGGCCTGTTACCACACTGTTTCACTCTTTGACTATGACTCCAGGGGAAAAGTTCAATGAGGAAGTGTGGGGCAAGTTTTTTTACACAGAGAGTAGTAGCGGCTTGGAACGCATTGCAGGGTGTATGTGGAGGCAGATACAATAGTGGGAGTTAAGAGGCTGTTACATAGGTACAGGGAAGTGCAAAGAATAGAGTGATATGGATCATGTACAGGCAAACAAGATCATTTTGATTTGGCATGATGTTCGGAACAAAACATTGTGGGCAGAAGGGTATGTTTCTGTGCTGTACTGTTCTATACAGTTTTAAACGTAGGCAAGTCGGGTTCATTGTTATATGCACAAGTACAGTGAGGTGCAGGCACAAGTACAGTGAGCTGCAGGCTCAAAGTCTGGCTTGCATCAGCATCACAGGCACAAAGACTCAGACAACACACAAAACACACATTTTACACCCTAAACAGGACACAAAGTGCTGGAGTAACTCAGTGGGTCAGGCAGCATCTCTGAAGAACATAGACAGGTGATGTTTCAGGTCAGGACCCGAAATGTGATATTTTTAGTTCTTCATAGATGTTGCCCCACATTGAAAGAACTCCAGCACATTGTGTCTTTATTTTGTAAACCAGCAGCTGCAGTTCCTTAGGTCTCAATTAGGGACATATATAGGATAGATGCACAGAGTATTTTTCCCTGAGTAAGGGATTCTGAGAGGACATGGGTTGAAGGTGAAATGGGAATGATTTAATAGGAACCTAAGGGGCAACCTTTTTTCACAGTAGGTGGTTAGACATAAGACCCAAGAGCCCAGAGGAAATAGCTAAGGTAGGTATAATAAGTACATTTAACAGACATTTGGACAGGTACATAGATTGGAGAGGTTTAGGGGGACTAGCTTTAGACAAGCTTAGATGGTGCATCTTGGTCGGAATGGAGCTGTTTTTACGAAGTTTGCACATTCTTCCTGTGACCATATGGGTTTTCTCTGGGTGCTCTTGTTTCCTCCCACATTCCAAAGACCTGTAGGTTTGTAGGATAATTGGCATCTGTAAATTGTCCCTAGTGTGTAGAATAGAATTACTGTATGGGTGATTGCTGATTGTAAGGACTCGGTGGGCTAAAGGGCTTGTTTCCATACTATACCTTTAACCTAAGCTACACTTAGTTGAGCTGAAGGGCATGTATAAAGGAGGATAGTAAAAACCTCTTTAGGTATGTGAAGAGGAAAAAATTAGTTAAGACCAATGTTGGACCCTTGAAGACTGAAAAAGGTGAATTTATTTTTGGGAACAAGGAAATGGGTTGAACAGGTACTTTGGATCCGTCTTCACTAAGGAGGACAGAAACAATCTTCCTGATGTACTGGTGGCCAGAGGATCTGGGGTGACGGAGGAACTGAAGGAAATCCACATTAGGCAGGAAATGGTGTTGGGTAGACTGATGGGACTGAAGGCTGATAAATCCCCAGGGCCTGATGGTCTGCATCTCAGGGTACTTAAGTAAGTGGCTCTAGAAATCGTGGACGCATTGGCGAGAATTTTCAGGATCAGTTCCTGTGGATTGGAGGGTAGCTAATGTTATCCCACGTTTTAAGAAAGGCGGGAGAGAGATAACAGGGAATTATAGATCAGTTAGGCTGACATCGGTGGTGGGGAAGATGCTGGAGTCAATTATAAAAGATGAAATATCCACACATTTGGATAGCAGTAACAGGATCAATCCGAGTCAGCATGGATTTACGAAGGGTTGACTAATTTTCTGGAATTTTTTGAGGATGTAACAAGGAAAATGGACAAGGGAGAGCAAGTTGGACTTTAAACCTGTGAACATAAGGGCTGTAGTAATTAATCCATTTATGGACATGGTGTGATTAGGGAGGACAGGATTTAATGCTTGTCCCTTAATGGTCTTGAACTTCGAGCCTTGCCTGGTCACTTCAGAACATAGTTAACAATGTAGGTCTGGGTTCACATATACTGTAGGTCACATGAGGTACAGTCAATAGTATTCCTTCACTAAGGATGGAGGGCTTTAACCACTCTTCTGCCGTGTTCTTTAGAATTTAGACTTTAGAGATACAGTGTGGAAAGAGGTCCTTCAGCCCATCGAGTCCAGGCCGACTAGCGATCACCCCATACACTAGCACTACCCTCCACTCTAGGGACAATTTACAATTCTACCGAAACTAATTAAACTAGGAATCCTAAGACCTGGGTTTGATCCTGACTACGGGTGCTGTCTGTACGGAGTTTGTATGTTCTCCCTTTGATCACGTGGTTTTCCTTCGGTTACCTCCCACATTCCAAAGACATGTGGGTTTGTAGGTTAATTTGACCTCTGCAAATTGCTCCTCTTGTACAGTTACGTTCTATGCAAGTAGTGTGAACGGGTGATTGATGGTCGGCGTGGACTCGGTGGGCTGAACGGCCTGTTTCAATGCTGTTTTTTTCGATCAATCAATGTGTTCCTTTGAGCTATGACATACTGTTTGAGTTATTGATGTAAAATGCTCCCATCTCTGATGAAGTGTCCTGACCCAAAACGTCATCTATCCATGTTCTCCAGAGATACTCTCTGACCCGTTGAGTCACTCCGGCACTTTGTGTCTCTTTTTTTGGTAAACCAGCAACTGCAGTTCCTTGTGCCCTATCTCTTTCTTGAGAAATTTTGTGAACCTTTTTAAGACAACAGCCGTTAACAATAATTAAAAATGAAAGATTGCCTACATATGACATGAAAGTTGAGTAGAATGTCAAAAATGTTATGTCGAAGCAACCTTCATCATTACAGAAGTCTGCCGCAAAGGGAGGTGAATTCCCTGTGAATTTTTCTCTCGCTAGGAAGATAATGAATTCAGCCTCACACAGTGACAATGCAATTCCCTCATGAAGAACGCATTTGGAAAATATTAAACTTATACCTTTGGAATTGTAACATCAACAGTATTTCATTGGGACCTGCTGAGAACAAGAAACACTGTGAAAATATAATTTTTCTATTCCCTAATCTGCAAGTTCCTTAAATCTATCAGAAATGTCTGGCTGGGGAAATATTTGGGATCACCCTCGATATTAAAGAAAGCAGAAAGCGTTCTGAATTCTGTTTTTATCTAATGTCTCCGACACACCTTTAATAAGTTCATGTTCATAGGTGAACCAGGTTCAGGAATAGCTACTTCCCCACAGCCATCAGGCTATTAAACCTGGCTCGGACAAAACTCTGATTATTAATAACCACTTTCTGCTATTTGCACTTTATCAGTTTATTTATTCATGTGTGTATATATTTATATCATGGTATATGGACACATTTATCTGTTTTGTAGTAAATACCTATTATTTTCTGTGTGCTTAAGCAAAGCAAGAATTTCATTGTCCTATACAGGGACACATGACAATAAACTCACTTGAACTTGATAGGAGCAGAATTAGACCATTTGGCCCATCATCTGCTCTGCCATTCAATCATGGCTGATCTATCTTTCCTTCTCAACACCATTCTCCTGCTTCTCCCCATAATCCCTAACATGCGTACTAATCAAGAATTTATCAATCTCTGCCTTAAAAATATCAATTGACGGCCTCCACAGCCTTCTGTGGCAATGATTTCCACAGACTCACCACAATTTGACTAAAGAAATTCCTAAAGGTACATCTTTTATTCTGAGGCCCCTGGTCCTGGATTCTCTCATTAGTGGAAACATCCTCTCCACGTTCACTCTAACCAGGCCTTTCACTCTTCAGTAAGTTTCAATGAGGTTTCCCTACATTCTTCCTAAACTTGGTCTGCACTTGGTCTAGTTCTTCCTAAACTTCTAAGTCCAGTGCTGTCAAATGTTCATCATATGTTAACCCAATCTTCCCCAGAATCATTCTCACAAACTCCCTCTTGATCCTCTTCAATGTTGGCACATCCCTCCTCAGATATGGAGCCCAAATCTGTTAACAATACTTCAAATGCAACCTGACCAGTGCCTGATAAAGCCTTAGAATTACATACCCATTTTTATATTCAAGTTCTCGTATTAAAACCTAACATTGCATCTGCCTTCCTTACTACTGATTCGACTTGCAAATTAACTTTTGGGGAATCCTGCACCAGCATTCCCAAGTCCCTTTGCACCTCCGATTTCTGAATCTTCCCCCCATTGAGAAAGGAGTCCGCACCTTTATTCCTACTTCCTAAGTGCATAATCGCACTTTGCTACGATGTATTCCATCTGTCACTTCTTTGCCCACTCTTCCAACCTGTCCAAGTTCTTCTGCCACAGTCCCTGCTTCCACAACACTACCTGCCCCTCCACCTATTCTCATATCATCCGCAAACCTGGCCACAAAGCCATCAATTACATCATCCAAATCATTGATTATACCATGTGAAGTTTAATGGCCCCAACACCAACCCCTGTGGAACACTAATAGTCACTGGCAGCCAAACAGAAAAAGCCTCCTTTCTCACTTTTTCTCACATAGCCATCATTCTTTCTTCAGTTTTAATCTAGCCCAGCACTTTTTACTGCGGTATTTGATAAATTAAGCTTATGACATGTCGAACAAAGAACATTTTTTAGCAAGTTTGAAATTAAAGGCAGATTTGTAAAAAGAAATGCGACTTCTAAGCATAAATAATTAAAACTCTTTGAAAGAAAACTTATTTCCAACCAATCAAAGCCCTATGAAATATTAAACAGCTTTTCAGTCATCAATATTAGTTAATAAAATGAGCTTGATTAATAATTAATTCTTTATCCCTGCTGCGATATAATATTCAAATCACTTCATCATTTGCTAAAATTGCTCGGCATGCTCTATTGATCAGTGTTCCAAATTATACACAAAAACAAATCATTTGTCAGAAAAGTATTGACTGTTTGTCAAACGAGTGATTTGTTAATAAAAAGGATTATCTACTTACGCACACTGTTCAATATTCCAAGTACAAAGTGAAATATGTAATTCTGATATTTAATATATTAACTTGTTTCGGTTGTATTTACTCAGACTTTGATTCCATTTATAACTAGAAAAATTTATAATACAATAAAAAGGAACTGCAGGTGCTAGTTTTACCAAAGATAGACACAAAACGCTGGAGTAAATCAGCGGCGCAGGCACATCTCTGGAAGAAAAGGATAGGTGACGTTTCGGGTCGAGAACCATCCCCACACTCTGAAGACTAGTCTAATGAAGGTTCCCGACCTGAAACCTCACCTGTCCATTTTCTCCTGAGATGCTGCCTGATCCATTGGGTTACTCCAGCATTTTGTGTGTAACTTTAGAAAAATGTATCTTGTTCATTTACATTTACAAATATAGGAGGATATTTTATAATGAAGCTGGATTTTATAGGCAGACGATAGTTTGGCAACAAAGTGGTACAGCGGTAGAGTTGCTGCCTTACTGCGCCAGAGACCAGGATTCGATCCTGTCTACGCATTCTATCTGTATGGTGTTTGGATGTTTTCCCTGTGACTGCATGGGTTTTCTCCGTGTGCTTCGGTTAACTCCCATATTCCAAAGATAATAATAATAATAATAAATTTTATTTAATGGGCGCCTTTCAGACATCTCAAGGACACCTTACATAGATTCATAGAAATAAAAACATATAATCAGAATAAAATAAGTAATAAAGACATCACAGAGACACAAATTAAAAACAGAATTCAGTCCAAAAACAGGAAATCAAAAACACAGTGTGAAGAGAGAGCAGCGGCAGCCAAAGCGCGCCAGCGTTCACTCTCCCTTCACGGCAGCCATCTTGGACACAGACTTACAGAATTACATTAGACAAAAAAATCATCCCCCCACAATGGTTACCACTGTGTGGGAAGGCACAATGTCCAGTCCCCACCCCAAGTTCACCCCAAAGTCAGGCCTATTGAGGCCACCGCAATTGCCTCTACGGAGGCCCGATGTTCCTGGCCGTTCTCACCGGGTGGTCTTGCCCCGGCGTCGGGAGAGTCCTCTCGGCGGCTGGGCCACCTGGAACGGCCGCTTTCTAGCTGGAGACCGCGGCTTCCGAAGCCGACAAGGCCGCGCCGGTTTGGAGCTCCCAGGCTCCCGATGTTAAAGTCGGCGCCGCCTCTCCGCTCCGCAGACCCGCAGCCCGGAGATGTTGCTCTCGGCGGTCCAGCTCACCAGAGCTCCAGCGCGTCGCTCCACGCGGCGACCCAGGCAAGGCATTGCCCGCTCCACTCCGCTCCGCGATAGCGCTCCAGCGCTGTGCCGCCACCGAGGCTGAGGTGGTGGGCGGTCCCCGCCAGGAAACGGCGCTCCAAGCCCGCTGGTAGGCCACGAGGACGTGTCGACGGGCAGCCCGGAGAAAAAGCTGCCACACCGACCAGGTAGGGACCTAGAAATAAAGTTGAGACCTACCCCCCACATTAAAAAATCCATATCCCCTACAAACGAAAAACAGGACTCACTAAAAACTATTTAAAAAACGAGTTAAAACGGACGGCTGCTGGCTAGCAGCCGTTCACCAAGATGGCTCCTCCTCCACCAAGATGTACAGGTTTGTAAGTTAATTGGCCTCTGTAAAATTGCCCCTAGTGTGTAGAAAGTGGATGAGAAAGAGGGATAACATGGAAATAGGAGCACCCGGAGAAAACCCACACGGTTACAGGGAGAATGTGAAAACTCCCGCATGGAGCACCTGAGGTCAGAATTGAACCTGGGTCTCTAGCGCTGTGAGGCAATGGCTCTACCAGCTGCACAACTGTGCCGTTTTTAATGTAATGTAACTATAATTCTATTCTACCTCAAGATTTAACATTACTCTCTAGTACATGCACTGTGCAGCAGTGTAAATTGTCCCCACTGTGAGGGATAAAACTAGTGTATGGGGTTATTGCTGGTTGGCGGGGACTCGGTGGGCCGCAGAGCCTGTTTCCTCGGAGTATCTCTCAACTAAACTAAACTAAACTAAGCTAGTGCGAACAGGTGATTGGTGGATGGTGTTAACTCGGTGAGCCGAAGGGCCTCATTCCATGGTGCATCTCTAAACTAATTTAACAAGTGTGAAAGCATGATCGATGAACAGTGTTAACTCACGGGGACGAAGAACCCATTTTCATGCTGTATCTCCAAAGTCGAATGGCAATCTTAATCAATTGTATATAGATACATTTAGAAACATAGAAACATAGAAATTAGGTGCAGGAGTAGGCCATTCGGCCCTTCGAGCCTGCACCGCCATTCAATATGATCATGGCTGATCATCCAACTCAGTATCCCGTACCTGCCTTCTCTCCATACCCTCTGATCCCCTTAGCCACAAGGGCCACATCTAACTCCCTCTTAAATATAGCCAATGAACTGGCCTCGACTACCCTCTGTGGCAGGGAGTTCCAGAGATTCACCACTCTCTGTGTGAAAAAAGTTCTTCTCATCTTGGTTTTAAAGGATTTCCCCCTTATCCTTAAGCTGTGACCCCTTGTCCTGGACTTCCCCAACATCGGGAGCAATCTTCCTGCATCTAGCCTGTCCAACCCCTTAAGAATTTTGTAAATTTCTATAAGATCCCCTCTCAATCTCCTAAATTCTTATGTCATTCTTTCTTCATCAGATTCCAGTTAGGAAATAGGAAATAGGAATACTTTATGTCACAAATGACTAGGCACAATGAAATTCATTGCTTGCATACCCAATGCAAACAAATAGCGGCCACCTACGGCACTGACAAAGTTAAAAAGCACACTGGCTCCTCCTTTTGTTCTTCCCCCACACACCCACCCCCACCCCCCACCCTCCACACCCCCACAGCAAGAAATTTTGGGAGTTACCTAATCTATTCGTCACGATTTTGTACACTTCTATAAGATTATCCCTCATCCTCCTGCATTCCTTGGAATAGAGTCCTCGCCTGCTCAACTGCTCCTTATGGCTCAGGCTCTTGAGTCCTGGCAACATCCTTGCAAATCTTCTCTGCACACATTCCATTTTGACAACATCTTGCCTGTAACATGGTGCCCAAATGGGATCACCTGAACGGTTAACGTGGACTCGGTGGGCTGAAGGGCCAGTTTACATGTTGTATCCTCAATCGATCAAGCATTTGCAATTATGTATATACTAAGAAAACTATGGAATAAGATTGCATAGAATTGCCTTCGGAAACAAAGCTTTGACAGGTTCAGAAAGGAGATGAGTACATAAAGATGACCTACCTGAAACAGCTCCACTTGTTATGCCTAATGGCTTTTTCCTGTTCCTTCAGACTCTTAAGCTCTTAAATATATTTTTTACATACACGTGTAACCTTTTTGTACAGCCTCTTTCCAGAGATATTAATGTTGGTCAGGTCCTCTGAGGTAGAATTTCAGCTGGGAGCTGAGGTGTTGGCATATGCAGCACTTCATATATGCACCAGACAACCAAGAAACATGGTTAAATGCATTAAACAGTGGAGGTTATATGGGCTTGGCCTTCAGAGACAGTACAGTGTTTTCCATCTAGTCATTCTCCCCTTTTTTGTCACGTTAGAAAGGTTCCTCTGCTACTCTCTATCATCCTATATTCTGCACATTAATGGTTTAGTTTAGTTTAGTTTAGAGATGCAATGTGGAAACAGGCTATTTGGCCCACCAGGTCCATGCCGACCAGCGATCCCTGTATACTTGTTCGATTCTACATACTAGGGACAATTTACAAAAGCCAATTATGAATATATATCAAACTATATATCGAATCAAACTAGTGTATGAGGATCACTGCTTTGTGTGGTGGGACATAGGACAATAAAACACTTTTGAATTAACCTATAGTAGCTGTGCAGGATGGAACTGCAGATGTTGGTTTATACCGAAAATAGACACAAACCTCTGGTGTCACTCAACGGATCAGCAGCATCTCTGGAGAGAAAGGATAGATGATGTTTCGGGTCAGAACCCTTCTTCAGTAACTCAGTGGGTCAGGTTGCATCTCTGGAGGAAAAGAATAGATGACGTTTTGGGTCAGAACCCTTCTTCAGTCTGATGTCACATATTCCTTTTTTCCAGAGATGCTGCCTGACCTCCTGAAATACTCCAGCAGTAAGTGTGTAACCTATACTACCTCCTCTGGCAGCTCGTTCCACATACCCACCACCCTCTGTGTGAAAAAGTTGCCTCGCATATTCCTATTAAATCATACCCCTCTCACCTTAAACCTATCATCTATTCAGGAATATCTATTGAGGAAAAGGAATATCTTGCTGCAATTAAAACAGAAAATTTGGCAACATGAAACATGCTTCTGTTTCTCTTTCCAAAGATACTGACTGATCTTTTGAACTTTTCCAGCATTTTATGTTTATCTCACTGGAATGACAGAGGTTGAGGGAAGATCTGATAGAAGAATATAAAATCATGGGCGGTCTCTGTTGAGGACAGACCGTTCTATGTCGGAGAAAGGATGCTGAAAATCCCTGGAGTCTGAAGACAAGATTCTGACTCGAAACGTCACCTATTCCATTTCTCCAGAGATGCTGCCTGACCCGCTGAGTTCTTCCAGCATTTTGTGTCTATCTTTGGTATAAACCAGCATCTGCAGTTCCTTCATACACACCTGGATTTTCATGTTCAGATCTATGGATTGACAGATAAAGATAGAGCACCCAGGAACCTCTGCTAATTGAAAGGTGCTTGCGAAGTACAAGTTGTTACAATGGGTAAGAACAAGTAATAGTTTAAAGCCAAAGAACATCTTATCCAAATATCTTCATTTGTCTCTTCCACAATTTCTCCAAGGGTTGTACATCATTCGCTGCCACAAAACATGAAACCGGTTTATATAGAAGAGATATATGACTTAATTACATGGAGAGCAGAAAGGTAATTTTGATCTTCATGACTTATAACCAGTTAATAGAATCTTAAGATTAAATGGAACCCATTTCAATATCAGCATTTTCCTTAGAAACATGATTTATATAATTCCTTCCTTCCTTCCTTCCTTCCTTCCTTCCTTCCTTCCTTCCTTCCTTCCTTCCTTCCTTCCTTCCTTCCTTCCTTCCTTCCTTCCTTCCTTCCTTCCTTCCTTCCTTCCTTCCTTCCTTCCTTCCTTCCTTCCTTCCTTCCTTCCTTCCTTCCTTCCTTCCTTCCTTCCTTCCTTCCTTCCTTCCTTCCTTCCTCCCTTCCTCCCTTCCTCCCTTCCTCCCTCCCTCCCTCCCTCCCTCCCTCCCTCCCTCCCTCCCTCCCTCCCTCCCTCCCTCCCTCCCTCCCTCCCTCCCCTCCCTCCCTCCCTCCCTCCCCTCCCTCCCTCCCCTCCCTCCCTTCCCTCTCTCCCTTCACTCCCTCCCCTCCCTCTCTTCACTCCCTCCCTCCCTTCCCTCCCCTCCCTCCCCTCCCTCCCCTCCCTCCCCTCCCTCCCCTCCCTCCCTTCCCTCCCTTCCCTCCCCTCCCCTCCCCTCACCTCCCTCCCTTCCTCCCTCTGTCCCTCCCTCCACGTGTCAAGCAGCATCTCTGGAAAACATGGAAAGGTGACATTTCAGGTAGAGACCGGGTCTAGATATTATACTTTGGAGGCACAGTGTGGAAACAGGCCCACCGAGTCCATGCCGACCAGTGATCATCCCGTACACTAGCGCTATTCTACACAATAGGGACAATTTACAATTTTACCAATGCCAATTAACCTGCACATATTTGGCGTGTGGGAGGAAATGCTGCCTGACCTGCTGAGTTACTCCAGCATTTTATGTCCTTTTAGAATAAAATGGTTTTGGCTTCCCCAATATTTGGTCAGTTTTAGCACATTAATATGGTATGTCTTGGACAGAATATATAACTTTAATACTTCTGCCATATTGGTTTACGTATTTTCTCTTCATTAACATAGCCTCACCTTCTGCTCCCTACATAATGGATTTGACACTGTAAATGGCCTAATGTTGATTGTTCACCGGAGAGCACCATGGTCAGGATCGAACTCAAGTCTCTGGTGCTGTAAGGCAGCAACTCTACCACTGCGCCACTGTGCCACCCATTCTCTCTCTCTAATTAGCCCCATTAGTCAATCAACCAGTTGATATAATTTAGATTGTACTGACACCCAACCTGGCCTCACCCTGTCATAGATATTCCCTTTGTCCTATCCCTCTCTCCACCAACCTCCTCAATAACTTATTTTATCTCTTTCCAGTTCTGATAAAATTAATATTAACTCCTATTCTCTCTTTTTCAGATACTGCCTGACCTGCTGAGTGTTTTACAGCATTTCTGATTAAAAGAAACAAGATAGAAAACAGGCACTTCAGCCCGCTGAATCTCTGCTGACTATTGATCACCTCTTCACACCACTCCACTTTTGCTTCTACTCCCTTTCAGATTTTATTTCAGATTTCCCGCAACTGCAGGATTTTATTTTTATTAATGTACATATATTCCTAAAATCCTCTTGCCTGTTTGTTAGACAAAAAGTTAATTTAATGGGTTATCTTGATCCAGATTTCTGTGAAAGAAATGTCACCCTAATTTGTTATAACATGATTTCATCTGCTTTGAGTTAGTAGCCTTTTATTCATCTACTATCTTTGAATTCTGATCATTCAAAAATATTTGTGCTCAGAATATTAAATCAGGAACATTTGCCTAACGAGAATTTTTATTTAACTTTCTTCAGTAAATTCAACTATGAGATTTACCAGCCAGACATATGCAGGTGTAGCATTCTGCTCCTGAGTAAACAGACAAAAGAGAGTTATTGAATAGCCATCCTTCACACATTCCACCCACAACAAAACAAATTCTAATTTGATGTTCACAATGGGATAAAGTCCACCCACTAATAAAATCAAAAAAGTATTGTGCAATACAGTAAAACTCATTAATCTCTATGCATAGAGTGGTGCATGGTGGCACGCCGGTAGAGTTGCTGCCTTACAGTGCCAGGGACCTGTGTTCAGCCCTGACCATGAGTCCTGTCTGTCCCCTCATTGGAGACCTTTGGACTATCATTAATTCGACTTTATCGACTTTATATTGCACAAAAAGTTATACCCTTTATCCTGTATCTGTACACTGTGGACGGCTTGATTGAAATAATGTATATTCTTTTAGATGGCTGGATAGCACGCAACAAAAAAGCTTTTCACTGCACCTCAATACAGGTAACAATAGTAAACTAAAGTAAACTTATCTGGAACAAGATGCCGGTGGAGGTGATAGAGGTAAGGACTATTGCCACACTTAAAAGGTATGTAGGCAGGTACTTGGATGCAAAGAGCTATGAGGGATATTAGTTTAGCTCAGTTTTTAGCTTAGAGTTGCCCCGCGGCAAAGGCCCTTCGGCCCACTGAGTCCACAGTGACCAGTGACCCCCGTACCATGGCACCATCTTACATACAAGGGATCATTTTGCAATTTTATCGAAGCCAATTAACCTACAAACCTGCACGCCTTTGGAGTATGGGAGGACACTGGAGCATCCAGAGAAAACCCAGGCGGTCACAGGGAGAACATACAAACTCTATACAGACAGCACCCATAATCAAGATCGAACCCGGATCTCTGGCACTGTTATGCAGAGCCTCTACCGCTGCACCACTTGTGCCGCCCAGTCCAAATATGGGCACCACTTTTCCTTGATCATCGTTGCTGGCATTGATTTGCCCTTTTGCATACTTTTCCTTCATTTGTTCTTTGTACCTTTGCATATCTCTAGTTTCCCTTTCCCCTGACTATTAGTCTCAAGATCCAAAACATCACCTATTTCTTTTTTTCAGAGATGCTGCCTGACTCGCTGAGTTACTCAAGCATTTTGTGTCTATCTTCGGGGCAAACCAACACCTGCAATTCCTTCCTACACATAAAGAACTGCAATTTATTTTTTTGGTTGACCTGATCTTTTTGTGAAAGGTTTTGTTCCTGATCACTGTGTTTTGTTGGGCCCATCTCCCTGTCAGGAGAGCTGAAGCAAATCAGGCGGAGGTGCTTTGAGTGTGTGTGACAATTCAGCACACAGGAGGCTGCCGAGAAGTGTGATGGAGCTGCCAGGGGCAATTTATATTCACTTGTGCCATGCCAGGCCGTGTAAGCTTCTGGAAATGTCCCAGATGCTCCTTGTTAGCTGCAAAAACAAAATTATTGCACAGTAAGTATTTACTGCAGGGGGGAAGCTCGGAAGCCGCCGAGCTTGGCCCCAAAGACTGGGGGCCGAGGAGGAGGGAGCTGCTGGCGATGACGGATGCGAGGACGGGTCGGCAGGAGCGGAACCGGGGTATTGCCTCCAGCGTCTTCACGGTCGACGAGGTGAGGAGAGGGACGTCTGTTTGTGGGCTGAGCTGGTCGAGGGTGACGGAGGAGGTCCTGCAATGGCATGGGACTTACCGGCATCGGGAGCCGCTCCAGTACATCGAGGGGGCAATCTTGAGCAATATTAAACCTAAGCCCAATTAACACATGAAAATAATACACTAAACTGAATGAAATAATTTAGACTTCAGACCTTAATGGGAGGCTCAGTGGCGCAGTGGTAGAGTGGCTGCTTCACAGCGCCAGAGGCCCGGGTTCATTCTTGACTAAAGGTGCTGTCTGTATAGAGTTTGCACTTTCTCCTTGTGACCGCGTGGGGTTCCTCTGGGTGCTCCGGTTTCCCCCCACATCCCAAAGACATGCAGTTTTGTAGGTTAATTGGCGCCGGTAAAAATTGTGGCCACCATGCCATGCCCACTTCTTTTTTGAACAATGTATTTAAACAATAGTGAATGGGTGATCGTTGGTCGGTGCAGACTCATTGGGCCAAAATGCCTGTTTCAACGTTGTATTTCTAAATTAAAGTAAACTAAACTAAATAAAACCTTTTCCCATATGAATTGCATAAGACTGAATCTGAAAACAGAGAAACTAATTCATTAATGTCAGTCTTCACTACTCCCCAAATATTGAACAAGGCTTCATTGCAATATGTTGTGATGACAGCGACTGGATAAAATTGGACAAGACATTAAATGTTGGTAACTCCAACATGTGAAAGAGTTTCTCCTAATGAGCCATCAGTCAGCAGTAAGAGGTACACAACACACTGTGCAATTTGCAAACTCCCGGATGATTCCAGAATTAATGAGACACCAGTCTTAAAGTTATTGGTGTTCCTGTTGTACAATGTGCATTGTTTCCTTGGAAGGATTTAATATGCCAGGTTCTGCCTCTCTTGTCTTTTCCACTGAAGCATGGAAAGCTTTCACTTGTAGACAGGTAAACAGAATGATAGAGTACAGGTACTGAGTCTGCACAGTGGTGCAGCAGTAAAGTTGCTGCCTTACATTGACTGAGACCTGGGCTCCATCCTGACTTTGGCTGCAGTCTGTCCGGGGTTGGTACGTTCTCGGAGTAAATGCTTGGAGTCTAAACCTCTAAACCTGTCCTATCCATGTACCTGTCTAAATGTTTGTGTGAAAAGGTTACCCCTTAGGTTCCTCTCCACCCCCCCCCCCTCTTAAAATGATGTCCTCTGGTTCCCGATTCCCCTTCTCTGGGTAAGAAACTCTGTGCATCTACCCGTGTTAATCCACCCATGATTTTGTACCTCCATAAGATAACCCCTCATCCTCCTGCGCTCCAAGGAATAGAGTCCTGGCCTGCTCCACCTCTCACTGTAGCTTAGGTCCTCGAGTCTTGGCAACATCCTCGTAAATCTCTGCAACCTTGAAAGTGGTTATAGAAGTACATAGAGTGGCGTACGCTCAGCCCCCTGTGCTACTCTCTCTCTCTGGCATGACTGTGTAGCAGTAGCATACACGGTAGCTCGTCTTGCGATGCAAGTCCAAAGCCCCCTGAAAATAGCAACACAAATTGATTCAGAAATCATAGGGTCAAAGAGACTTGGGAGTGTCAGTGTGGGATTCCCAAATGGTTAAATTGCAGGTTGAATCAGTCGTAATGAAGACAAATACAAGGACCATAAGACGTAGAAGCAGAATTAGATCATTCCGCCCGTTGAGTCTACTTCACCATTCAAACATAACTGATCTATTTATCCTAGCTAGCAATCATTTCAAGAGAACTAGAATATAAAAACAAGGATGTAATGCAAAGTGTTTATAAGACAGTGGTCAGACCACATTTGGAGTATTGTGAGCGGTTTTGGGCGCCATATCAGCTGGCATTGGAGAGGATCCAGAGAGGTTAATGAGACTAATCCCGGGGATGTTTGGGTTGATGTATTATGAATGTTTGGTGCTCTGGGTCTGTACTCACTGGAGTTGAGAAGGATGGGGGGGCTCATAGAAACACCATATAATCCACCAAAGACATACACGTTTGCAGGTTAATTGACTTTGGGGAAATTGTAAATTGGCCCTTGTGTGTAGGATAGTTCTGATGTACAGGGATCGCTGGCTGGCATGGACTCGTGGGCTGAAAGTCCTGTTCAGCACTATATTTCTAATACTCAAACTAATGAAAGGTCTGTGTAATCTTGGGATTGCTGAGAGCCTGGGAAAAGATGTAGTTGAATTTTCTTACAGCAGCGAAGGTTATGGGAGAATTAACAGTCATGATTGGAACCACGAAGGGCTTTGACGGAGTGAGTAAGGAGAAACTATTTCCAGTGGGAGATGGGTTGATGAACAAAGAATGAAGATAAATGGCAAAGGAACCTCAGAAGGCATAAGGAAAAAAAAAATATCTTCATTAATGAGCTTTTTTTGATTTAGAATGTATTGCCATAAAGGATAGTGAAGGCAAGTTCACTAGAAGTTTCTAAAGCAGCACTGGATACATACTTAAATGATGAAATGATATTGGTTTTCATAGAAAATGAAGGGAAATAAAAATGGGTGTCACAGAGGGGTATCTGGTAGAGCTGCTGCCTCACACTGTATTTGGCTCTCATGTATATTGTTTCTTTTATACAACTTGACATACTCATATCTGGTCTTATTTGGAGACACAGGAAACTGCAGAATCTGGAATCCTGAGCAAAACACAAAGTGCTGGAGGAACTCAGCAGGTCAGGCAGTATCTGTGGAGGGAATGGACAGACAATGTTTCGGGTAGGGACCCCCGTTCGGGTCCCTGCCCAAAACGTAATCTGCCCATTCTCCCCACAGACGCTGCCTGACCCACAGCGCTCTTCATTCATTGATATGATTTTCCTGGATAGCAAGCAAAGCAACATTCTTCACTGTACCTTGCTACACACACCAAGAATAAAATTCTGAAGAAAGGTGCTGAAAGACAACGCTATCCATGTTCTCCACAGATGCTGCCTGACCCGGTGGGTTACTCCAGCACTTTGTGTCTTTTTTTAAAGAATAAACCAATAAGTACTGGTTTATAGCTGCTCTCTCTCTGCCTGTTTGTACGTTCACGTGAGTGTACGAGATAGTTTTAGTTCTTGTTTCTTGCCCTTCAGCCCACCAAGTCAATGCTGATCAACGATCACCCACCCATACACTTGTTCTGTGTTATCCCAGTTTCACATCCTACACACAATTTACTGAATCCAATTAACCAACAAATCTATCACCAGCTGGAGAGCGATCCTTAACTCCTGTCTACCTTATTGGAGACCTTCGAACTACTCAATCAGATATTACTGGACTTTATTATGCACTAAGCATTACACACTTTATGCTTTATCTATACACTGTGCACGGCTTGATTGTAATCATGTACTGTATTGTCTTTTCGCTAAATGGATAGCACGCAACAAAAAGCTTTTCACTGTATCTCGGTACACGCGACAATAACGAATTAAACTAAACTAAACCCACACGTCTTTGGAGAAGATTTGTTCATTTGGAATGTGGGAGGAAACTGGAGCACACAGAAGAAACCGACCGGGAGAACATACAAACTCCGTGCAGACAACACCCGAGGTCAGGATCGAAACAAGGTTTCTGACACTGTAAGGGACCAGCTCTACCACTGCGCCGCTGTGCCATTCCTTTGAATGAGTCAACAGAATTCATAGAAATTGTACCCTTTTTTAGTTTAGATTAGAGACACAGCGCAGATATAGACCCTTTGGCCAACCGAGTCTGCGCCTACCCCCCGCAAACTAACACTACCCTACACACACTAGGGACAATGTACAATTGTACCAAGTCAATTAACCTACAAACCTGTACGTCTTTGGAGTGTGGGAGGAAACCAGAGCACCCGTTGAAAATCTACGCGGGTCACGGGGAGAACGTACAAACTCCGTACAGACAAGCTGTAGTCAGGATTGCGGCAGTGATGGGATCCTCGGCGATGGCGATGGGAGCCTGGACGGCGGTGGGGCCTCGACGGAACCAGGTGCCTCAGTAGTATGGGGGGGTCTCGACGGTAATGGGAGCCTCGGAGACCGACAATGGGGGGCCCTCGCGATCGACCCACGATCAACGGTCGATGAGCATGGGGGGGGGGGGGGGAGGAATTGAAGACAATGGAGACCCGGCGTGGGGGGACCACCGTGAGGGATGGTGGGAGAACAAAGGGGGAGCTGGTGTGGGGGAGGGGGGTGCACTCTAGTTTTAGAATACTCTGTCCAAGGGATAAGCCTGCGTTCATTTGTTTATTTGTTTGTTCGTTCTGGTTAAGGCGCTGTGCACACGGCAGCCAGCCTATAGTCACTTGTCTTTTTCTTTTCGTTTTCAATTTTAAGTTTTTGTGTACCTTGTTGTGTACTGACTGTTTGGCAGACCAATTTCCCTCCGTGGATGAATACAGTTTGAATCGTATCATATCGTAAACCAGGGTCTCTGGTGTTCTAAAGGGCCTGTCCCACTTGGCGACCTAATACGCGAGGTTCACGAGATTGATCCCTGGGATGGCGGGACTGTCATATGAGGAAAGATTGAAAAGACTAGGCTTGTATTCACTGGAGTTTAGAAGGATGAGGGGGCATCTTATAGAAACATATAAAATTATAAAAGGACTGGACAAGCTAGATGCAGGAAACATGTTCCCAATGTTGGATGAGTCCAGAACCAGGGGCCACAGTCTTAGAATAAAGGGGAGGTCATTTAAGACTGAGGTGAAAAAAAACTTTTTCACCCAGAGAGTTGTGAATTTATGGAATTCCCTGCCACAGAGGGCAGTGGAGGCCAAGTCACTGGATGGATTTAAGAGAGAGTTAGAGCTCTAGGGGCTAGTGGAGTCAAGGGATATGGGGAGAAGGCAGGCACGGGTTATTGATAGGGGACGATCAGCCATGATCACAATGAATGGCGGTGCTGGCTCGAAGGGCCAAATGGCCTCCTCCAGCACCTATTTTCTATGTTTCTATATTTCTATGAGGTCGAAGGAGGTCTTCTACATAGTCGAAGGAGGTCTTCAATATGTCATTTTATCAAACTCTTCTAATTATGTCGCCCAAGTGGGACAGCCCCTTGAGGCAGCAACTCTGCCGCTTTACCACTGTGCCGTCCTTTTCAATAGCAACACACAGAGGGTAAAACGACTGGATGATTGTGCATTTGTACATGGATCAACGCACAAACATAATCGAAGGACTTTATATCCATGCAGTTTTCCACTCACCAATGTAACATGGTGCATATATTACCATATTTATACAAAACTGCTGAGTAAGGATTATGAGCCACTTAAATTCTCTATTAAAACAGCAGCCCCAGTTATGTCTTGCAGTGGTGTTAAATATTGGTACGCTAATATTCACAACCTGTAAAAAGAAAGCATTATGAAATAAACATCAAAGAGGTTTGAGGTCTTTATTAAGAAAAATCACCCAACCAAAATATAATACATCATAAACTAAAATAATTTTGTTTCAGTGTTAGAGGACCATTTAACACCTGCTTGAACAGTTGGGCATCTGAATTTCTACTTAGATGCTGTTTGCAGCACTTTGAGACCAAGTCATAAAATAGAAGGCGCTTGTGAAATGTGAAATTTTATTACCCTGCAGAGTGTGAGAGATGGGACATGCTTGTTAATAGACAAGCAATCCAATGGTTTGGAAAAAAATTGTGAAAAAAAACTTTTAAAAACAGGTCCAAAGATGTGAGTTCACAATCCCACCATAACAGTAGAATCTGGACATCTGAAATTAAAACAGAAAATGCTGGAAATACTCAGCAGTTCAGGCAGCAGACCATTGAAAGTATACTTCTGAAGGATTCTGACCCAAAATGTCGCCTATTCCTTTTCTCCAGAGATGTTGCCTGACCCGCTGAGTTACTCCAGCATTTTGTGTCTATCTTAGGTTACATCACAGCTTGGTTTTGGAATAGCTTTAGACTTTAGAGATACAGCATGCCAACCAGCTATTGGCTGGCCAGCACTATGCTAGCACTATCCTACACATTAGGGACAATTTACAATTTATAGAAGCCAATTAACCTATTTATAAGCTTGTTCGTTTTTAGAGTATTGTAGGAATCCGGAAAAAAACCATGGGGTCACAGGAAGAATGTACAAACTCCGTTAAGACAGTACCCGTAGTCAGGATCAAATCTGGGTGTCTGGCGCTATAAGGCAGCAACTCTACCGCTGCGCCATTGTGCCACCCCTACCACTGCTCCATTTTTTCCACTCTGCCAATGACTGCAAGAAATTGGGCAAAGTGGTAGTGGTAGCCCAGTCTATCACGTGGACCAGATTTCCCATCATCGACACAGATTTTTATTTAATCTTTTCCCTCTCACCTTCAACCTATGTCCTCTGGTTCTTGATTCCCTTACCCTTGGTAAAAAGATTGTGTATCTACTCTGTACTTTCACACTGTCTATTCACCTCATGATCTCATAAGACCAATCTCCTGTACTCCAAGGAATGAAATTGTATCCTGCTCAACCTCTTCCTGTAGCTCAGGGTCTCAAGTTCTTGTAAACCTTTCCTGCACTTTCTATAGCAGGACGACTAAAAGTGAATGCAAAACTCTAAATGGCCTCACCAAAAGTGGTGTGTAACATAACATTCCGACTTTATACTCAATACCCTGAGTATTGATGAAAGGGAGCGTTCAGAAAACCTTCTTGACCAGCCTATGTGATCCCACTTTCAAGGAAACATGTACCTGCACTCCAAGATCCCTCTGCTCTACAACACTCCCCATTGTTAATTAATCGGTTAATTGCTATGATGGGTAATTTTTTGGGGGCTTATGCAAAAGTTCAAAATATTTTTTTTTTCTACTCTTCGTTTGGACTAACTTCAAGCTTGCGTCTCTAGATCGTGTAACCAAGAACTTGCTGTCAGAGATGGATAGAGTGTTGGTTATGTCCCTTTATTAAAAGAATAATAAAGGGAGTACAGTAAACCCTCACAATAATGGACCTCCATATAGTGGATTTTGGTTATGGCAGATCAAGGCTTCTGTTCAATGGAGCTTAATTTGTCATATGTGCAACTGCACAGTAAAATTATTTTTGCATATTTACACATCTTTTGGCGCCGATTCCAAAATCCGGTTCACCCGCACACTCAGTCTACTGGAATGGCTCCCGATCCAGGTCCCTCTCCTCGCCCGGCCATCCTTGTGCCCTGGGGGTGCGTTCTGCAGCCGACCTTGAAGGCACTGGAGGCATTACACTGGTTCACCCTCCTACCGGCTCTTGGTCTTCATGTCCGACATATCCAGTGGCTCCCTCCCGGTACCTCGGTCTGCAAAAGCTTTGGGTCCTCGGGGTGGGTACCCGGACCACTGCACCGCACCCTACTTCCACCACTCACCCAACGAGCTGGTGCCATGTGACGTGCTTCCGGTTGCAGGAGCGGGAGGGCTGTATGATTACTGGGCCCGTCCCCAGCGCACCGCATGTGGGGCCGGGGCTCAGCAGCTCCCCGCCCTGTGAATTCTCACTGGTTTAACCCCCCGCTCTTCCATCACTGCATTTCTTCCCTCCCGGCCTTGGGTTAAACTTCACTCTCCCTAGTCGGTTATAGCAGACAGTCAGCAATAATGGATAACTCTTGATTAGTGCGGGTGTCAGGCATTATGGGGAGAAGTAAGAGAATGGGTTTGAGAGGGAAAGATAAATCAGCCATGTTTGAATGGTGGAATAAACTTGATGGGTCTATTGGGCAAATTCTGCTCCTGGAACTTATGAACATGTGAACCCATAATCCAGATATCATTCTGATGAAGAAGACACAAAGTGCTGAAGTAACTCAGCAGGTCAAGCAGCATCTTTGGAGAACATGGGTAAGTAACGTTTTTGGTCGGGACCCTTCTTCAGACTGAAAGTGGGGTGGGGGGAAAGTATCTTATCGGGATGCATCGCAGCCTGATTTGGGAACAGCCCCATCCAAGAACGCAAGAAATTACAGAGGGTTGTAGACGCATCCCAGACCATCACACAAACCAACCTCTCATTCATTGACTCCATTTACACACACCTCGGCAAGGCCGCCATCATAATCAAGGACCAGTCTCACCCCGGTCACTCCCTTTTCTTCTCTCTCCCATCAGGCAAGAGGTGCAGAAGTTTAAAAACACACACTTCCAGATTCAGGACCAGTTTCTAATAAACTAAACCTAGATAATAAACTAAACCTAGAAAATTAAACAAGTCATAGGTGAATGCAGGGCAAAGGCCAAACATGTGCCTATCAAAAGTCTATGAAAAGCTTTGTTGTGTTTCCTGCAAGATGGCGTTGGAGTATGGCAAATCTTTACATGCTTTTTGTAATAAAATCGAAACAAAATCAGGCCAATTCCGGATCACACAGCTAGCATCTTCCTAGGTTCTTTTATTTTTTTAACTTTCTGCATTTCTGTAAAGTTAAATCTAACACCCTTGCGTGATTACAAAAGATTGTAGGCAGGTTGCCATGGTGATTTGAAGTACTCAAAAGCAAACCTGCTCTGTCTAGCCTCCAACTTAAGCACATAAATGTTGCAAAGGAAGACTGTGGCAAAAAGAGATGGTGGAGTGGAAATAATTGGATGGTAAATTGCCAAAAAATAAAAAGGTCAAAGACCTCCTTTATTGTTATGTGGGCAGGGAGGGTAGAGATGCAGGAGATTACTTTAGAGATGCAGCATGGAAACAAGCCCTTAGGCCCTTCGAGTTCACACCGACCATCGATCAATTGAACCTTAGTTCTATCCTACGCACTAGGGCAATTGACAGAGGCCAATGCATTAACAAGCCCGTACATCTTTATGATGTGGGAGGAAATCGGAGCACCCAGAGCAAACCCACCTGGTCACAGGGAGAACATACAAACTCTGCAATTCTGGCTCTTGACTCCCTTGGTAGTCCTCTTTCCAAAGTTTGCTGCTACTGATTTATTCCCTGTCCTCAAAGCTAGCCTCCATCCTTGATGCCCCAAACTTTAACCATGAGGTTATCATCTCCATTTTCCCCATTGTGATTAGTTTGTGTAATTTAGTTTAGTTTCGAGATAAAGCATGGAAACAGGCCCTTCAGCCCACCGGGCGTATGATGACCATCGATCACCCGTTCACACTCGTTCTATCCTACACACAAAGGATCATTTACAGCAGCCAATTAACCTACAAACCTGCACGTCTTTGGGATGTGTGAGGAAACCTGACCACCAGGAGAAAACCCTCGCGGTCACAGGAACTCCATACAGACAGCAACCATTGTCCGGATTGAACTCGGGTCTCTGCCGCTGTAAAGGAAGGAAGGAAGGAAGGAAGAACCTGTAACAATTAAGATAATATAGCATTTTCTAATTTTATTCAGATTTCCTGTATTGGGACTATTTTATATCCACAGGATCTACAATAATTGAGCTGTTGAATAATGATCATTCATGCTGCACTCTAATTGTTATTTAAACATCTTATCATTCCCTGTTTTATTGTAGATGACCTGATAGAGCTGGATGGAGAATTTGTTCATGGAACTGGTATTTTAACCATTTATTTTCCTTCCTCCCACTCTCCTCCCCCTCTCCTGCCCCCCCTCCTCCTCCCCTACCCCTCCCCTACACCTCTCCTCCCCCTCCCCATCCCCTCCCCCTTTCCTCCCCCTCCCCATCTCACCCCCTCTCCTCTCCCTCACCCCCTCCTTCCATTCCTCCCCACTTCCTCTCCCAATCTCTTCTTCCCACCCCCTCCCCAACCTCCACCCTCTCCCTCCTAACCCCTCCCCACTCCTCCTTCGCACCTTATTTTCTCCCTCCACCATCCCTTATCCGTTCCCCACCCCCCACCATTCCCTCCACCCCACCTCCCCTTCCTCCAATACCCCCTTCCTCTCCATACTCTCATCCTCTCCTCTCCCACACCCCCTCCCTTCCACCCTCACACCTACATCCCTCCCTCTGCCACCCACTCCCCACCCACTCTCACCCCTCCCCCATCTCCTGCTCCCCCTCCCCCACCCCCTTCCTTCCCCACCCCACCACCTCTCTACAATCACAGCTGAACAAAATTAAATTGCCTTGAAAAATGATCAAAACAACATGAGTAATCAATGAGGAAGAGTGATTAATACTAACCGTTTCGGTTTGCAAAACCGACGTGCCTACTCATCTGACTAATACAGTACACATGAATTGATGGTGTACAGTATGTCCTCCTTATCCGCCCCTTGTCTTGTTTTTGATGTAAAAATTAGCATTATGAGGAGAGGATGTTTTGCTAACCAGTCTATTCTAGGGCTCCACATCAGCCTCCTCCCTCCCTCATTTAACTCTCCCCTAAAAGCTTACCTCTCCTGTGGTGCCTAGAGTAATAGATTCAGAATTAAATATCACATACAGTCCATCACAGTTCCACCTTCCCTTCCACACAGATATCTAATGAAACCCACACTCTTTCACATTGCCCAGTATTTAACTTTCATAGAACATAGAACAGCGGAGCTCAGGGGTGGCACAGTGGCACAGCGGTAGATTTACTGCCGTATGCTGTTAGATACCCCGGTTTGATCCTGACTACGGGTGCTGTGTGGACGTCTGGAGTTCGTACGTCTTCCCTAGTGAGCATGTGGAGTTTCTCCGGGTGATCCGGTTTCCCTCCCACATTCCAAAGAGGTACAGGTTTGGAGGTTATTTGGCTTTGGTAAAATTGCAAATTGTCCCGAGTGTGCAGGATAGTGTTAGTATGCGGGGTGGTCGCTGGTTGGCGCGGAGCTGGTGGACCGAAGAACCTGCTTCCACGCTGTATCTCTAAACTAAACTGTCTGATTAGCCTAATCCTCTTGTAATATCTATATCAGGTTAAAATTCTCTATCTCTAATAATGTCCTAAATTACTGAATTCCTAAAGAAACGTTTCCTGAATTACTCGACGGGCCCTGCTCGCAAATAAAGTCCTCCAATCCACTGTTGTAACAGTGCAGGAAGCCATGGATAGACAAGTCAGCGTGGGAGTGAGATGGAGATCTATATTGGCCGACAACAGGAAGATCTGAGTCGACCTTAGAATTTAGTTTTGAGATACAGTGTTGAAATAGGCCCGTACACTAAGTCTCTGGCGCAGTAAGGCAGCAACTCTGCCACGGCGCCACCCCGCTGACCTGATTCTGGAGGCACAATCTCTTCGAAAATAGAAGGGAGAGGAAGATGTCCCTGGTGGTGGAAAGTTGTTAAAACTCACAGAAAGCAGGAAGGTAATCCATTGAATGCAACGCTGGTGGGGTGGAAGGCAAGGACATGGGGAAATCAATCATTTTTTAGTGTTAGAGATATCCTTGCTCCTTCCTGTCGGAGAGGAGGGTTGGAAATAGGAGGTGCCATCGAGAATGAAGGGGGGATCAGGTGAGGTGGGGTCGAGATCGAAGGGGGGACCCAGCGGGGGTGGGGCCGAGAATGAAGGTGGAACCAGCGGGGGGCCGCCTGCTGCCACGTACAGGTAGCAGATAGGACAGTTCGGGGAACTTTGGTAACTTTGCCAGAACCAGACACATGACGACACTTGTGTACAGCCAAGGTGAGGCCTGCTCTATGATATTACCAGGTTGTATGCAAAACATGTGACAATAAAGTATCATTGAGTTGTTGAGGAAGACATCACTATGGATCAGTGCAAATGCACGGAGACAGAGTAATTGGGAAAAACAAACAAAGCCCTTACAGAAGCGAGGATGGGAGGAATAATCATTGAGAAAGCTGGGAAAGATATAGGCTGGTATTAGATGTTGGCCCCTAGTCTGTTCCTTGGAAAAGAGATGGTGAGATTCAGAAAGGGAAGGAAAATTCATACTATTCATCTCAGTCATTCCAAGCGATTGGACATTACACGTTCTCACCACACTCTTTCTGACTATAATTCAGTCTGAAATAGAGAAAGATTTCTGCTATTTGATAGCCATTAATGTCAAACATTTAACTCAGCTGAACAAAGAAATATAGTCCACAGCCAGTCAATCTCAAAGCTATGTATTACATTTGAAAGGCTATAATACCAGAACACTTTACTTAGTTTAGGTTAGAGATACAGTGTGGGTTTTCTCCAGGTGCTTCGGTTTCCTCCCACATTCCAAAGGCGTACAGGCTTGTAGGTTGTGACTTCTGTAAATGCCCCTAGTGTGTAGGATGCACCCTTCAGCCCATTGAGTCCATACCAACCATCAATCACCCATATACTAGTTCTATGTTATCCCACTTTCACATCCTACACACTAGGAGCAATGTACAGAAGCTAATTACGCTACGAACCTGCGTGACTTTGCAATGTGGGAGGAAACCAGAGCACCCGGAGAAAACCCACACGGCACAGGGAGAACATAGAAACATAGAAAATAGATGCAGGGATACGCTATTCGGCCCCTCGAGCATGACCACCATTCAATATGATCATGGCTGATCATCCAGAATTAGTACCCCGTTCCTGCTTTTTCCGCATATCCCTTGATTCCATTAGCCCCAAGAGCTATATCTAATTCTCTTGAAAACATCCAGTGAATAGGACTCCACTGCCTTTTGTGGAGAACGTACAAGCTCAGTACAGACAGCACCCTTAGTCAAGATCGAACCCGGGTCTCTGGCTCCGTAAAGCAGCAACTCTACTGCTGCGCCACTGTGCTCCCTTTACGATTTACAGTTTATTCAGGTTCGGGTTTGAATCATCTTTGAGATAAACAAGCTCAGATGAGGGACAAAAGGTGACTACCACAAAGGGTGGTCTGAAAAAATAACAGAAAAATAGACAATAGACAATAGACAATAGTCAATAGGTGCAGGAGTAGGCCATTCGGCCCTTTGAGCCAGCACCGCCATTTAATGTGATCATGGCTGATCATCCCCACTCAGTACCCCTGTTCCTGCCTTCTCCCCATATCCCCTGACTCCGCTATTTTTAAGAGCCCTATCTAGCACTCTCTTGAAAGCATCCAGAGAACCTGCCTCCACTGCCCTCTGAGGCAGAGAATTCCACAGACTCACAACTCTATGTGAGAAAAAGTGTTTCCTCGTCTCCGTTCAAAATGGCTTACTCCTTATTCTTAAACTGTGGCCCCTGGGAAAGCAGGAAATTCTCAGCAGGGTGATGAATATCTGTGCTGAGCAAAACAGAATTAACATTTCAGGTTGATGACCTTTCAAATGAGAAGAATTAGAAATCAAACAAGTCCAAGTTGTGTTATTTACGTTTGATTTTTCTGGTAATTAGCCAGCTGACTTCACTGCAAATGCATTATAATACTTAAACACTTTCATATTGAGCTCATTGTTGGTTTATTTAGCTGTTTTAAGTGAAAACTTTCTTTTCTCTTAAAGAAATTGCAGAGAATTGGGGCCGCAGCCCTGAGCATCATTCAAACCAACCTCCTTGCCATTGACTCCATCTACACTTCACGCTGCCTCGGCAAGGCCACCAGCATAATCAAGGACAAGTCAAACCCTAGCCGTTCCTTCTTTCCCCTCTCCCATCAAGCAAAGGTACAGAAGTGTGAAAAACGCACACCTTCAGATTCAGACACTGTTTATTCCCAGCTGTTATCAGGCAACTGAACCATCCTACCAACAACTGGAGAGCAGTCCTGAGCTACTATCAACCTCATTGGATACCCTTCGACAATCTTTAATTGGATTTTAATGGACTTTATCTTGCATTAAACGTTATTCCCTGTATCCTGTATAGTACACTGTGGACGTCTTGATTGTAATCATGTATTGTCTTTCTGCTGACTGCTTAGCACACAACAAAAGCATTTCACTATACCTCAGTACACGTGACAATAAATTAAACTCAAACTCAAACTAAACTAAACTCAGAAACAGAACAAAACAAAGATAGAATTATCTTTAAATGGTCCATTCACAAACTCAAAACTAAAGAACACAGGGATTCTTGAGGAAGAGATTACATAAGCAGGGAGATAATGCAAATTGATTCAGAATCTAGCAAACCATTTTTCCATATGTCGAACAAATGGGCGCAATAGAAGTCACTACTTGCTGGTCTGTTTTATTGTCCTTGGTTTATTTTACTGCCCCCAATGTTTATTATAACTAACCCAAATACCATAATCAATCTATTTATTGCCTCACTAACATCCTTAAGTTCCCTGCATTGGCCTTTTATCCCATCATGGTTCCTTAGTATGGAAGGCCTTGAGGTAAACATATTACAAACTACACATCATCCTTATCATTTTCAGAATTTCCTACATCAGATAAGGCATCTTGATTGGTATGGACGAGTACATAAATTCATAAGTTATCGGGGCAGCATTAGGCCATTCGCCCAATCAAGTCTACTCTGCCATTTAATCATGGCTGATCTATCTTTCCCTCTCAACCCCATTCTCCTGCCTTCTCCCCATCACCCCCGACACCAGTATTAATCAAGAATCTGTCAATTTCCGCCTTAAAAATATCCATGGACTTGGCCTCCACAGTCTTCTATGGCAATGAATTCCACAGATTCACCGCCTTCTGATTAAATAAATTCCTACTCATCTCATTCCTAAAGGTATGTCCTTTTATTCTGAGGCTATAGCCTTGGGTGTCCCCATGATTCCGAGAGTGATGCCATTGGAAGCACCAGCTTCTGGTAGGGCCACCCATGGCGGTAAGGTCAAGGATGAGGGTCCAGACTAAGAACGATCCAACCTACAAGACCTCAACAGTGGACCAGGCAGACAAAGTTATCTTGAACTCAATGGCTGAGAAGGCGGATGAAGGCTGCAACAGATCTATCAGCTCCAATCATCTTGGAATAAGTTGATTGATTTGTGAAGGACCGTGTGCTTCTTGGAGTGCAACATCAAGTACACGTTAAACAAAGACACGCACAGGCATCTTCGTTCTGTGAGCAGCACAAAACTTATAGCCTTTGGTCCTAGACTCTCTCAAGAGTGGAAGCATCCTCTCTACATCCATTCTATCCAGGCCTTTCATTATTCAGTGAATTTCAATGATATCTCACCAGTTGGCCACAAGGATCTGCCTCTGTGTTGTATGATTCCGTGAGTCAGAACAGGGTGGCACAGTGGCGCAGTGTAAGAATTGCTTCCTCTCAGTATAGAGATACGGGTTGGAAACTGAGCATGGGTGCTATCTGTATGGAGTTTGTACATTCTTCCTGTGACCGCATGGGTTTTCTCCGGATGCTCCGGTTTCCTCCCATGCTCCTCCCAAAGACGCACAGGTTGGTAGGTTAATTGGCTTCTATAAATTGTCCCTAGTGTGTAGGATAGAACTAGTGTACGTGTGATCTCCGGTTGACGTGGACTCCGTGGGCAGAAGGGCCTGTTTCCAGGCTGTTTGTCTAAACTAAACTAAGCTAAAAGACAACATGCACATAAGCTTAAAAGAAAAGATTTAAATCAAAATGGAAAAGAAAAAATTGTGACATGTTATAAGATGTAGTTATTGCAGTGGAAGTCTAGAGCTTTTAATTTTCAGTTGTATACTGACCACAGAACAATGACTTTTGGGAACAGCATAAAAAAGGTCCATTCAAAATTCTGATAACAATGAGGAAGAGGTTGTTCCTGAGTCTGTGGTACAACCTTTCAAGCTTTTATAAATTCAGCCCAATGGGAGAGGGGAGAAAAGGGAAAGATCGGGGCGTGTGGTCCTTGAATATTTTGGCTGCATCACTGTACCACCCTGAAAATGATCGCTTTCAAAATGCAAATGGTTTCTGATTCCATCACCCTTTCAGTTCGTGATGTTCAAAACCTAACCTCCCTCAGGAGCAAAATAAAATATATTTTTCTCACCTGCAATCCTCCCACCAAATTAATCTATGTTTGAGTCCTCATAGTTAATTATCTCACCGCCAAGGGAAATAGATTCAATCCATCCGCACTATCTAGGCTCATTTTAATTTTATATTCTGCAATTAAATCTCCACTCAGCCTCTCCTTTTTCCAAAGAATTCAACCGTAACCCATTCATCCTCTCATCTCAGCAGAAATAAAATATGCTTTATATATCATTATTGGCAGTTATGCATTAATTAATAGAATTGATGTTCAAATCTTCAGTTATGTTAATTTAAAAATAAATTCTTGTTAGAAAAAAGCTCATTGCTCATTTAAAAGTGTTTGAAATGCTAAAAGATTTATTTTAACTGATCACTGTGATACGTCATTCATCCAATTTGTACAATGGCCTAAAAGGTTAAGATATTTCCATTGGCAGATCAGTTGAACAAGTAAAGAAGAGAGACAGCGTGGAAAAAACAGCCCTTCATCACACTGAGTCCGCATTGACCAGCAATCCCCGTAGACCAGCATTATCCTACACATCGGAGACAATTTTACAATTTTACAGAAGGCAAATAATCTACAATCATGCATATCTTTGGAGTGTGGGAGGAAACCGTAGTACCCGGAGTAAACCATCCTAGTCACAGGGAGAACCGTACATGCACTGTACAGACAGCACCCGTAGTCAGCATTGAACCCGGGTCTCTGGCGCTATGAGATAGCAACTCCACCGCCGCGCCACGGTGCGCCTTGTAACCTGCAGTTCTTTGTTTCTTCCATTCTAACTTTTCCCGTTTCCTGTGTAAGGTCATTGATTCAAGAAGTTAAATCTGTTTCTAAAACTGTAAGATGTACAAGCTGATAATCACACCCTCAAAAATAAATGCTTTCCTACATTATTAAAGTTTAGCTGTGAAACAGACTGTTTGTAATGATGTTCAATTGCTTTAAGGGACAGAATTTTTGTGCCTCAATATAATTTTGCTGAATTAATACTTCCCGTAATTTATTTTCCAAGCTGATGAGGTTTTGTTAATGCTGATGACAAATCAGCAAGCTCTTGTCTAAATTGGATAACAACTAATAGAAATTGCTATCCAACAGCAGGATTTACTTTCAACAATCTTATTCACATCCAAACATTTTTTTTGTTGAAACAAAGTGAAATGATGCAGTTGCTAGAAAATTAGAAATAATAGGATGGCACGGCGGTGCAGCAGTAGAGTTGCTGCCTTACAGCGCCAGAGACACAGGTTCGATCCTGCCTCCAAAGGTGTGCAGGTTCGTAGATTAATTGGCTTTCGGTAACAATGGTAAAATGTCCCCAATGTAGGCACACCGACTCTGCGCCAACCAGCGTTTTCCGTACACCAACCCTATCCTACACACTAGGGATAATGTTACAATTTTATCAAAGCCAATCAATCTACAAACCTGAGATAGACACAAAATGCTGGAGTAACTCAGCGGGACAGGCAGCATCTCTGGATAGAAGGAATGGGTGACGTTTCGGGTCGAGACCCTTCTTCAGACTGGTTAAGGATAAGGGAAACGAGCGATATAGATGGTGATGCGGAGAGATAAAGATCAATGAATGAAAGATATGTACAAAATTAACGATGATAAAGGAACCAGGCCACTGTAAGCTGTTCGTAGGGTGAAAATGAGAAGCTTGAGCGACGGGTGGGTGATGGAATGCCGGGGCGACCTGAAGTGAGATAAATCAATATTCATACCACTGGGCTGTAAACTGCCCAGGTGACGTATGAGATGCTGTTCCTCCAATTTGCGAGGACAAAAAGATCTGTGTAGATCTCCACCCCTTTCCGCCTTCCGCAGAGACCGTTCCCTCCACAACTCCCTGGTTAACTCATCCCTTCCCACCCAAACCACCCCCTATTCAGGTACCTTCCCCATCAACCGCAGAAGTTGCAAAATCTGTCGCTCTGTCCAGGGATCCCGATAGTCCTTTCAGGTTAGGCAGATGTTCACTTCCACCTCTTCCAACCTCATCTACTGTATCCATTGTTTGAGATGTGGTCTCTTATACATCAGCGAGACCAAACGCAGACTAGGCGATCGTTACGCGGAACACCTTCGCTCAGCCCACTTGAACCAACCTGATCTCTCGGTTGCTGGACACTTTAATTCTCCTTCCCATTCCTACACATAAGAAGGGTCTTGACCCGAAACGTCACCCTTTCCTTCTCTCCAAAGATGCTGCCTGTCCCACTGAGTTACTCCAGCGTTTTGTGTCTATCCTACACAGACCTTTCTGTCCTTAGTCTCCTCCATTGTCAGAGTGAGGCTAAATGCAAATTGGAAGAACAGCATCTCATATTTCGCTTGGGCAGCTTACAGTCTGAATAATGATTTCTCTCACTTCAGGTTGTCCCGGCATTCCCTCTCTCTGTATCCCTCCCCCACCCATGTTGCACTAGCTTCTCATTTTCACCTTACAAACAGCTTACAATGTCTGGTTTCCTTTATTATCGTTACTTTTTTGCATATCTTTCATTCGTTGTTCATTATCTCTTCACATCACTGTCTAACTCTCATTTCCCTTATCCCTAACCAGTCTGAAGAAGGGTCTCGACCCAAAACGTCACTCATTCCTTCTCTCCAGAGATGCTGCCTGTTCCGCTGAGTTACTCCAGCTTTTTGTGTCTAGCTTTCGTTTAAACCAGCATCTGCAGTTCCTTCTTACACAATCTATAAACCTGCATGTCTTTGGAGTTTTTGGAGGAAACCGGAGCATCTGGAGAAAAACCCACGTGGTCATGGGGAGAATGTACAGACTCCATACAGACAGCACCTGCAGTCAGGATCAAACCCATTATGTCACCCTAGATTCTATGTTCCTCTCCTCTAGTCATTGCTGTATTGATATCCAACGCAACATGGTGAAGATCAATATTTAATATGTCTAAGAAAGAACTGCAGATGCTGTTTTACACCGAAGGTAGACACAAAATGCTGGAGTAACTCAGCGGGTCAGGCAGCATCTCTGGAGAAAAGTAATAGATGACGTTTTGGGTCAAGACAGAAGAAGGGTCTGAAGAAAGGTTTGAAGAAGGGTCTTGAGCCAAAATGTTGACTGCTCCTTTTCTCCAGAGATGCTGCCTGACCCGCTGAGTTACTCCAACATTTTGTATCCATTATCAATACTCACTAGTTGCCAGATAGTCACAGAGTATGTGGGAACTGTGTGCCTGAATAATTTCTATCCATTCAGTAACATTTGAACATTCCACAGATCATCATTAGACTTTAGACTTTAGAGATGCAATGTAGGAACATGCCCTTTGGTCCATCGAGTCTGTGCCAACCAGCAATCACCCAGTACACAAGCACTTTCCTTCACACTAGGGATAATTTTACTAATTTTACCAATGCCAATTAACCTACAAACCTGCACATCGTTTGAGCGTGGGAGGAAACAGGAGCACATGGAGAAAACCCGCACGGTCACAGGGAGAACAATTAACTCCATGCAGACAGCACGCAAGGTCTGGATCAAACTCAGGTCTCTGGCACTACAGCTGCACCACTGTGCCACCCTAGACTGAATCCAGAGAAAGTTACAACAAATAAGTAGCCACAACTTTATGAAATCCTGAGAGTTATGGAACTAATTGTATATCCCACAGGAATTGTATTATATTTAGAAGGGCCTAATGAGCTCTCAAAGGGCAAGTTAAAGCTCCTACAACCTCGTTCTGTTATGCTTTCTGCCTGATTAAACCTGTGAATTGTTGCACACATCATTTAAGTTAACGTTTGAAATGTTGATTCTTGTTCCTTATTTCAGCAATCACCAACATCACAGCATTGCAAGGCAGTAATCAATCATCAGTTAATCTGAAACGTAACTACATTGGGTCCTTTTGCAAGTGAATTATTGAATATAAAAATGGGAATGTAATGAAAAGACTTTATAAGGCACTGGTCAGACTGCATTTACAGTATTGTGAGCAATTTTGGGCCCCATATCTGAGAAGGGATGTACTGGCATTGGAGAGGGTCCAGAGGAGGTTTTTACGACAATGATCCCGGGAATGAATTGGTGAATGTATGATGAGCATTTGATGGCTGATCCATCTTTGCCTCTAAATCCCATTCTCCTGCCTTCTCCCCATAACCTTTGACTCCCTTACAAGTATCTGTCAATCTCCGCCTTAAAAATATCTGTTGACTTGGTCTCCACCGCAGTCTGTGATAATGAATTCCACAGATTCACCACTCTCTGATCAAAGAAATTCCTCATCATATCCATTGAAAAGGTACGTCCTTTGATTCTGAGGCTGTGCCCTCCGGTCCTAGACTCTCCCACTAGTGGAAATATCCTCTCCACATGCATTCTATCCTGGCCTTTCACTATTCTGTAAGTTTCAGAGGTTTCCCCTCAGCCTTCTAAACTCCAGTTGAGTACAGGCCCAGTGCCATCAAACACTCATCATATATGAACCCAGTCATCTCTGGGATCATTCTCATCAATCTTATCTGGGCCATCTCCAATGCCAGCACATTCTTCCTTAGATAAGGGGCCCAAAACTGCTCACAATACTCCAAATGTGGTCTGGAATAAGTCAGCGTGGCAGGCAGCATCACTGGAGGACATGGATATATGACATTTCAGGATGGGGCCCTTCTTCAGACTCTTCAGATTCCCAAAAGATTTTGGGTGGCACAGTGGCACAGTGGTACAGTGGTACAGTGGCACAGCTGTAGAGTTGCTGCCTTACAGCACCAGTAGTAGGGGAGAAAAAGCTGAGAAAAAAGTGGGGCAAGATAAGGCTTGGGAAGTGATAGGTGGATACAGGTAATGGGGGGGGGGGGGGGGGGGGGGTTATTGGCAGATGGGTGGACCAAGGCCAGAGATGAAAAGAAAACACAAGGCTGTGAGATAAGGAGAGAAGTGGTGCAAGTTGTGAAGCCACACAAAGGGATATGGGTGGAAAGGAATGGGGAGAAGGAGAATGGCGAGAAGAGGGCAGAATAGAAACATAGAAACATAGAAAATAGGTGCAGGAGTAGGCCATTCGGCCCTTCGAGCCTGCACCGCCATTCAATATGATCATGGCTGATCATCCAACTCAGTATCCTGTACCTGCCTTCTCTCCATACCCCCTGATCCCTTTAGCCACAAGGGCCACATCTAACTCCCTCTTAAATATAGCCAATGAACTGGCCTCAACTACCTTCTGTGGCAGTGAATTCCAGAGATTCACCACTCTCTGTGTGAAAAATGTTTTCCTCATCTCGGTCCCAAAAGATTTCCCCCTTATCCTTAAACCATGACCCCTTGTCCTGGACTTCCCCAACATCGGGAACAATCTTCCTGCATCTAGCCTGTCCAACCCCTTAAGAAGTGGGAGAACCCCTTAATAGTGGGAGAACTCAGGGAATGGACAGGGTGGGAAGAAATTGGGTTGATTCCCAAAAGATTTTGGGTGGCACAGTGGCACAGTGGCACAGTGGCACAGCAGTAGAGCTGCTGCCTTACAGCACCAGAGACCCAGGTTCGATCCTGGCCATGGGTGCTGCCTGTATGGAGTTGGTAGGTTCTCCCTGTGACTGTGTAGGGTTTCTCTGGGTGCTCCAGTTTCTTCCCACTTTCCAAAGGCGTGCAGGTGATCGCTGGAAGGCGCAGACTCAGTGGGCCAAAGGGCCTGTTTCTGCACTAGATCTCTGAAGTCTAAACTAGTGTATGGCTGATCGCAGATCAGCGCGGCCTCAGTAGGCCGAAGGGCCTGTTGCTATGCTGTATCTCTAAAATCTAAACTAGTGTATGGGTGGTCGCTGGTTGGCACAGACTCGGTGGGCTGAAGGGCTTGTTTCCATGCTGTATCTCCGAACTAAAATTGGAGAACTCCGTATTTGTACCATTGAGTTGCAAGCTGCCCAAGTTGAATATGACATCATGACCTAAAATGACAACTCACCTGTCTCACCTGCTGAGTGTTTCCTGCATTTTCTGTTTTTTTAGTATAGATTTCTCTGATGCAGATTTAAAAAGCAGTTTGGAATTTGGGTTGCAAACACAGACACACTCTGTACTACTTTGAAAACCAGAGATGGATCAGATAAGGAAGCACCTTGGGCACTGACCTAAATCTCCCTATAAAATAATGTCATCGAAAGTAATTACAGTCTCCATTCTGCATGTTGCCTTAATCAAAACAGGATCATAATATAAATGGAAGTTGTGAATGATTACCTAATATCCTTAGAGGATTTTCATAACCTATCTTGTCAAAAATAGTGAATTTTAAAGTCTAGCACATTCACAATTTATTATCCAGCTGACTTGCTGAAAACATCTTAAATTATGTATTAATTTCTATTTTTACGTCACATTTTCTGCAGTTTATCAATAGAAGTGCTAATAAATGATTATTCTGATCATTTTTCATTAAGCTGAAAATTATTAAATCTTGTCAAAGGAAGTCAAAATCAAAAATCTTTTTTAAGAAGTTATTTTGGATGGTAAATTGCTGAGAACAATTTCTTAAAAGGGAAATTTGCTTTCATGCATTCCGTCATGTCTTTTGCGCACACAGTTTGGAGATCTCAGTCGATTCTGATCTCAGTTGATGAGAGGGAGTAGACATACCCCAGGCATTATTTTGAACTTGGATTCCCACAGCCCGGAGGGGGCCTGCAAATACATTTCCTGAGCAGACTCCCGAACAGCAGGTACTATTGCAATGGGACATGACAGGAATAGATCGGGTAAACTCACAGGGTCTCTTGTCCAGAGTAGAGGAATCGAGATCCAGATGACATAGGTTTATGGGTAGGGGGCAAAGACTAAATAGGGACTTCAGGGATAACTTTTTTACACAAAGCGTGGTGGGTCTACAGAATGAGCTGCCGGAGGGGGTAGTTGAGGCAGGTACAATTCCCATGCTTAAGCAACATTAAACAGGTACATGGATAGGACAGGTTTAGAGGAATGTGGGCCAAATGCAGGCAAGTGGGACTAGTGTAGATAGGACATGTTGACCGGTGTGGGCAAGTTGGGCCAAAGGGCCTGCTATATCCACGCTATATGACTCTATGACTATGATCTTTGTGTGCAAGCACAGAAATGAAAAAAAAGAAAATGTTTAGCTTGAGACTTTACATTAGACTTTAGAGTTTAGAGAAACAGTGCATAGATAGGCCCTTTTGCACGTGGCCTTACTGTTGCAATGTCCTCAGAGAAGGCCTAAGCCAGGTCACCAACATTTTGATTCCACAAATTGTTTTCCCATCCAGCTTTTCCAATACTTCCTCCTGACATTGATAGCATTCTTTTTCATAAGAACTTGGACGGTGCAGTGGTGTTTTGGGTGGCATGGACCATCGATCATCTGTACACTAGTTCTATGTCATCCCACTTTTGCATCCAACACACTAGGGGCAATTTACAGAAGCCGTTTAACTTACAAACCTGCACATCTTAGGGATGTGGGAGGAAACCAGAGCACCCGGAGAAAACCCACATGATTACAGGGAGAACGTGCAAACTCCACACAGACAGCACCCATGGTCAGGATCGAACCTGGGTCTCTGGCCCTGTGATGCAGCTGCTCCACCACTATGCCACAGTGCCACCTCAGTCACAGTTCAATCCTTACTGCAAAGTTCAACCCTTTCACTGCTCTCTTCATTACAAGACTTTGATAAATATAGTTGGAATGCAGATCAAATAAATTTGTACTGATATGACACTAATACTATTTATTCATGAGGTGCTTAGAAAATAGAGGCATTGAGTTGTAGAGTGTGGAAACAGACCCTTTGGCCCAACTTGCCCCACAACAGTCAAAATGTCTCATCTGCACTAGTCCCACTTGCCTAAACCTGTTGTACCCATGTACTTGTTTAATTTCTTCTTATACATTGCAAAGTCCCTGGCTCAACTACCTCCTCTGGCAGTTTGTTCCATGCACCCACTACACTTTGTGTGAAAAAGTTATCCCTCTGATTCCTATTAAATCCTAGTCCCTTCACCTTAATCCTATGCCCTCTGGTTCTCGATTCCGCTACTCTGGGCAAGAGACTGTGCATCTAACCCCATCTATTCCACTCATGATTTTATACACCACTATAAGATCACCCCTCATCATCCTGCACTCCAGGGAATAGAGTCCCAGCCAGCTCTCGACATTATAAATATCACTTGTCAGAATTAACAGCAGGAATTCTGCATGCACAACAATTTAATCCTGAATATGAATCAGATTTTGTAAATCTGTTTTACAGGCCTCGTAAGATTTTTTTTTCTAGGTTGCCTGGGGCAAAATATGACTCATTTCTCACCATTAATGTTAGCTTTCTGTGGCAATTTTGGTGATTTTCATCATAACATTGGTTTTGCTCTTATTTGTCATAGTCAATATGTGCATAAGTGTTAACAAGTGACTGTTATATTAAGGGTTAAACAGCAAGGGTTAGGCTATATTATTGTCAGTGTTAACCTCTGTTAGTATCAAAGCTGAACTATTTTGTTATGGTCAAACATTCAGTAGAGTCAATAGATTTTTTTTTGTTTTTAGTTTTTTTTGTTTTTTTACTTTAATTTTTAGAGATACAGCGTGGAAACAGATCCTTCGCCCCACGGAGTTCACGCTGACCATTAATCACTCATACCCATTCTATCCTACACACTAGGGGCAATTTACTGAACCCAATTAACCTACAGACCTACACTTCTTTGGAGTGTGGAAGGAAACCGGAGTACCCGGAGAAAACCCATGCAGTCACAGGGAGAACGTACAAACTCCGTACAGACAGCACCCACAGTCAGGATCAAACTTCTGGTTCCCACAAATGGAAATGTGATTTTTTACAAGGTTATAGAAGATCTGGCCAGAAACAATAATCATACCATTCTTTATAATGGCACCATTGTATCTATTAACAGTAAGTTGCACTATCCATACCCAAACACAAGGCTTTTCACCGTATGTCAGTAAACTTAAGCTCAACTCAAGGCACTAGTGATTAAAATAATATGTAACTGTATAAGACATTGTTTGGCCACATTTGGAGTATTGTGTGCAGTTCTGGTCATCCCATTACAGGAAGGATATGGAAGCATTGGAGAGGGTGCAGAGGAGGTTTACCAGAATGCTGCCTAGATTAAAGGGTTTCAGTTACAAGGAGACGTTGGATAAACTTGGCTTTTTTTTCTATGGAACGGCAGAGGTTGAGACCAGATTTAATAGAAGTATATAAAATTATGAGAGTCATAGATAGGGTAAGACAGTCAGAACTTTTTTCCCAGGGTGGAATGTCCAACCCTAGAGGGCGTAGCTATAAGTGAGATGGGAAAGTTTAATGGAAATGTGTGGGACAAGTCTTTTAGACAGAGTGCGATGGGGACCTGAAATGCATTGCCAGGGTTGGTGGTGAAGGCAGATACAATAGTGGCATCTAAGAGGCTTTTAGATAGGCACATGGATGTACAGGGAATAGTGGGAAATGGATCATGTGTGGGCAGGGGAGATCAGTTTAACGTCATCATGTTTTGCACAAACGTTGTGGGATGAAGGGCTTGATCCTGTGCTGCAATGTTTCATGTTCTAATATATTTGCCACTCAATATTTTATTCTGCTTTTACTACTACAAAATGTATATGTTATATTAAAAGGTTAGCTCTGTAACTTGCCCATAGGATCATTTAACTAGAAGAACAAGATATTTTCCATCTCACATTGGTTGAAAAACTGGAGGGCATTAGGTGAGAGTAGGAGGTTGAAAGTGGATCTGAGAGGCAAGTGTTTAACACAGTGAATGCTGATGACAATATAGAGCGAATTTATGAGGATGTTGCCAGGACTCAAGGGCCTGAGCTTAGACGGGGCATCTTGGTCAGCATGGACAAGTTGGGCTGAAGGCTCTGTTTCCATACTGTATGACTATATATTATGTATGTATGTATTGCATTTAGAGACCAGTTATGCTGCTGCTAGTGTTAATATTGAACAAATTAAAGACACTATAAAATGGAGGATCCCTGCATCTGTAAGACTTGCTTAACCTTTGTCTGTGGAAAATTACAGGCTGTGAATGGAGCCAGCTAGTCTGAGCCCTAGATTGATATGCAGGAAAGATCCAGATATCCTCAGCTATTGTTAAAATGTATGAGGACTGCAGAGAAACTCCAAGGTGTTATGAATGCATTCTTTTGATTGGATAGCTGCAAAGAAATTGGAAATGCTGTTAATAATGTTGCAAAGGGTTCTTACCGCTGTTTGATGATTGGCTGAAGTGTGAAGCCTTGTTTGACTTGTTTACATTACCCGGGAGAATGTTGCGTTATTTGATTAATTGACTTCCAGAAGCTTTTGTAGAAACATTGTATAGGGACTCTTTGTAATTGGGTTGGGGAACTGTCAATAATACTTTGGTGTAATTGATATGTGTGATTGGCTTGTAAAGAGCACCACCCCTATGTAGTTCGGCCCTGCAGGGTTCGTTGACCTATGAGGTAGCCCCCACTAGGATTGTTGTCGATCTTCTGGAAGGGCGCTTGGGACTGATCAGGCAGAGATAAGGATCAAACCCGCAGTGGTTAGGTATCGTATAGGGGATTCGTTGTTCGTTCAAAAAATAACGTTTAGTGGTCCAGTGTTTGACTCAGTGTTTCACTGAATTAGACCAAGGGAGGTAAGCTTTAGGAGCATAATTACATTGGGGGCTCATCCAAGATCTTAACAGACCCCCTCAACAAGTTTGCAATCAAGGGTGTTGAGCTGTTCCACATCGCGAGGGGGAAAATCGGTGCCACGGTGCGGTTTTCGCATCAGTTTTCCCCACTTCGCTAGTCGGAGCAGATCGATCATTCGTGAACTTGGGTAGGGGTCCCAACGAGATCATAGAACAAGTCGTCTAGCAAGCACTGAGGGCATCCTTGCCTTTCGAGGTTCGTGGCCCCCTTTTCTGAGGGTTGGGTTCGATGCCCTATCCTTTGGGTTCAAGGCCCATAAAACTTAGCCAACAGCTGCAGCTGCTGCTAAGACCAACCGTCAGGTACCATTGAGTTGACCTGACATTGAGAATAACTTAGTGGTTTGAGGCCCTGTCCAGAATTGGGTATTACAGACACGTGATTGTTCGGCCAGGCGTTCGTATCCTTCCAATCTCTGTGTCAGGGGAGGGATTGTTCCATTGGTTGAACATACCATGAGGAGGGATTAAAATATATTGTGATCTGCTTTTGGAAATGTACAGTTAACGAATGCAATATTAGACAAATGCTTGTAGTTCATATAAGAGTGTGGTTTTGTATGGTAATAATAAGTGGTATAATTTCTTGTCTGTGTACGATTTTGCTTGTGTGTTTGGAGCTCATTTGCTCATGTGTTTGAATTAAGGTTGCTCTGGGTATAGGAAACGGGCTGCGGGAACATGTTTGATTGTGTTTGACTGTGTTTGATTGTTCCCTGGAGCACAACCTTTGGATGATTAAGGATTGTTAAAATTATAGGAGTTGAAATTGTGTGGATTTGTGGGAGACAGTAGAAAAATGTGGATACTAGATTGAAAGGATTGATTGTGCAAAAGTGTGCGAGAAGTGCGAGACTCCTGGCATGCTCCAGAGCTTTTGGCCATTGTTCGGGACCGAGCTTGATAGCCTCGGAGATTGTAAGGGAGGTGTGAATTGTTAAGAAGGTTTGAGTGGCTTAGAAGTTCCTTCCATTGTCTAAAAACATGGTGAATCACGTGGAACGAGATATGACCGCTGATTCCAAAAGTCCGTTGCAATTAATATGCAGTGAATTCCCACAAAGAACTGAACGATTGAGAAACTTTCCTGGGGCATTAAATAAAGAATTAGGGGACGAATTATGGCCCGAGGGAGGCGTTGGGACATTGAAGGGAGTGAAATACATTGAGTAGGTCTCGAGCTTGAGGACCTGACATTTGGCATTTGTTTTGAGGGGGATGATGATGAGTACTTAGAAGATTAGGAAAGTGTTAAAATTAGAAATCCACGGCCGCCACCTTATTATTGTCTCATCACCGGGGGTGAGACAATAATTGAAGATATTGAGATAGATCTTGATATGGCAGAAAGTACGAAAACGAAACAAATAACTCGTAGACAGTTCCCTGCCAGGGAAATGCCTAATCCCTCCTTTGATCCGGCCAATGCAGTGAGTGTAAATAATCCCCGTACAATAAGAGTTTATTCCCCATGGAAGCCCAATGAGATAATGGCCATTTAAAGTCAAATACCCGATCGTAGAAAATCACCTGCTTCCTTTGTGGATCATCTCAGAACTACAAAGCACATGCCGTATATCACGCAGACTCCCGAGATTTATGGGCAGTGATCCAGCAAATAATTACCCCAACCGAACAGACCCGATTCCTAACAATTCTAGGACATCCGACACATGAAGCTCTAGCAAATATAATAGCAGACAATAGTGCAAGAGAAGAGGCAGTTTTAACTACCCTTGCTAATACCCTTCAGAAAGCAATTGATCCTGGAAGTAAGACCAAAAAAGGAAGAGGGAGCAGATGAATTTTTGGAACGATTCTCAGAATTACTTATGGACCAATCGGGTGACTTAAATTATCGAAACAGAGTAAATTCCCCACAATACTGTGCCATCTTATTGAACTGTCGTCCCACTAATGTAGCTGAATCCATTAAGACCATAACATGGACTGGACAGAAAATAGTGCCAGTCAAATAGCTCGGGCAGTAAGATATCACTGGAGGGATATAAAAAAAGCAGGAGATTCAGCCTGCAGTAAAACAAAAGACCGAATATGTTATCAGAAAAGAAGTGCTAAAACCTAACCCTGAACCATGGATCCCCAGAGTACCAGCAAATTACGGATTGGAAGAAATTAGGGTTCTGGAATATTTAGATCGATAGCATAGAGAAATACCTACTCTAGAGCCAGTCTCCCAGAGACCAAGTTTGAGGAGACACCGAGCATCAGGAGTAAGCTAGTGTTATACTTGTGGAGGAATGGGTCACTGGAGTAGGGAGTGCCAACCAGTGATAGGAATGAAAGAGGGGATCACAGAAGAAATGTTCAGGATCTGAGAGAATGGAGAGATCCCAGAGATCCACAGGATCATAGAGAGTACAGAAGGAACTGGCTGGAAAATCAAGAATCAAGAGGGCAAATCTCCTTTTCCCAGAATAACCCATTCACACATCTATGATTAGCAAACCTAATGGTGACTGGATGCAAGTCTGACGAAGAACCTATATTGTCACTATAGATAGCAGGAAAAACCTGCACCTTCTTAGCAGACACAGGTGCATTCATGTCATCTTTTCAATCAATTTACAATCTCCCCGAATCAAAAGATGTTCAGAACTGTCCAGTTTTCAAGGACAAGTCTGCCAGTATCCCATCTGCTAGTAGCCCATCTCTGAGCCGGTTGAAGTAGTATATGGAGGAAAAGTAATCAAACACAGATTTGTGATAACGACTGCATTAGATTGCAATTTAATGTCTAGAGATTTGCTCTGTGCTTTCCAATTAAAAACAGAATGTGGTGATAGAGGCATAGTAGTGACCACGTGGGCACCCTTATGGCAGTGTTACTCCATAGTGACCTTCCAATGGTGGTCCCTAGATCTGGACGAAGAACCCCCACTCCATGTTATACTGGCTTATGACAGGAGTGGGAAGAATAAAGAGCTGGAAGCCTTCTTTAAACCACATGAAGGACAGGATTGGGAGGTAGAAGTGTTGGCACTAGTTGAGGGGAAGGAGCCGCAGAATACACCAAAAATACCAGTCCAACTATGGAAGAGAACTGCACGGGTAGCTCCTCACATTACCCGAAAGGTGAACTACCCGGCGAGTGCTAAAGACCTAGGAGCAATGGTAAGAAAGGCAATCACCATGGCAGACCCAAATAATTACCAAAAGCAAAATTTGTCTGATCAATATGTTGTTGAATTTTATCAGTCCCCAAGGACAGTTGTTATCCACTTACATCATCATCAGGGGGGTGAGGTATGCGAGTATGTGGACCCTCAAGTGTGGGCAGAAGACACAGCTCAGGTAGGATGTGTGAACATCAATCCCATCCAAGTAGCTCTCCAGAAAGGGGTAACACTTCTTTCAATACAACAATATCCACTAAAACTACAGCACTGACAAATTAATTTGGGGATTGCTAGAAGAAGAAATAATGGTGACATACCAATCGATTTGTAACACCCCTATTCTTGCAGTTCCAAAATGGGGAAAGGAGGGCCAATATAGACTTGTGCTAGATCTGAGAGAAATCAACTCCGTTGTGGAACCACTCCATGCCCTAGTGCCAAACCCTGCCCATGCCCTAGCCCAAATACCGGCTGAAGCAAAAATCTTTTCGATAGTCGACTTGCAACATGCATTGTTTTCTCTGCCTCTTCATAAGGACAGCTAATATTTGTTTGCTTTCACACATAGGAGCCAGCAATACACCTGGACCAGATTGTCTCAAGGGTTTATAAATCCGCCTACTTGATTTTCCAGGTGTCTACAAGAACAATTGAGTATTTTAAAATTCAAAATGAATTCAACATTAGTGCTGTATGTCGATGATTTATTAGTGGCCAGCAAAAACAAATCCAGTAATCGGAAATTACTGCACAACAACTAAACCATCTAGCTAATTTAGGAAATGTAGTCTCCCAGTCAAAAGTACTCATGGCACAGGAAAAAGTGATTTTTTTGGGATCATAATTTCGGCAACTGAAAGGAGTCTCGAGAAAAGCAGACTTAAACCCATCTGTAAATTCCCAGTTCCAAAAGAAGCCAAACAAATGAGGCAATGGCTTGGCATGGTCAATTATTGTAGACCTTGGATCCCTTACATAGTTCTAGAAACCAAGGAGCTAACACCCTATACCAGTAAGGAGGGTGAATTTAAATTAATCAAGAAAGCACAAGAGGCCTTTGAAAATTTAAAAAGATCACTCATGCAAGCTCCGGTATTGGGAAGACCATTATACGACCGACCTTTTCAGCTCTACTGCACTATTTTATCCGAATGTGCAACATCAGTTCTGACTGTGGGGTGAGAGATTGTCTGGGTATGCAATTGTTCATCAGAAAGCGGAAATTGTAGAAGCAGCTGCCTTTGAATCACCCTATTCAGCACAGCGAGCTGAATTATTTGCTTTAATTTGGGCTTGTATTATTGGTGAAAATTCAAAAGTAAATATTTACACTGATTCTCGGTATGCATTCGAAGTGGTGCATGATTTTGGACCATTATGGAAGAATAGGGGATTTCTAACTTCCGCAGGAACTCAAATTTCAAATGAACAATTAGTGATAGATTTATTGAAGGCCTTAATGCTACACAGCCAAATTTCTGTTATGAAATGTAGAGCCCACACTACAGGACAGACTCCAGTAGATATCGGGAATCATAATGCCGATTTAGGAGCAAATAAATTATCACAGGAACATAAGATGGTGGTGCCCCAAATGACGAAGAAGACTAAAGTTTAATTAACAAGATCGCCTCGGAAAGACTGATGCCAACCGTCCAAGAAATTGTTCAATTGCAGGAGGAGGCTACAGAAAGGGATAAAGAATGATGGAGACAAGGGTGTTTACTGGATTGTATGACTGGACTATGGACCACTCCAGCAGGGCAGACTTACATGACAGATTCATTGGCGGTATGGGTTATAGAGTACATGCACTATGCAGCCCTTGTGGTGCAAGAGCAGTAGGGGACACTCTATTGGCTATTTGGTGGCATCCAGAACTTTAGCTCAGAAGTTAAGCCGTAATTGTCTGGTCTGCCAGAAATACAATCCAGGGAAAGGAATAGGATGTGAAGAGGGAAATACACCGTTGCCTATGGGCCAGTTTGAGACATTGCAGATGGACTATATCGAATTAGAAAGGTGCCAGGGGTACAAGTACATACTTGTCATAGTCGATGTATTCAGCCGGTGGATCGAAGCATACCCAACCCTTGATAACAAAGCGGCTACTGTTGTCAAGGTATTAATGAGAGAGATTGTCCCTCGATTTGGTATCCCTATTTGATTTAGTTCTGATAATGGTCCACACTTTATTGGACAAATCAGTAAAGAGATTTGTGAACAACTGGGGATCCAGCAGCAATTGCACCATGCCTGTCGTCCACAGGCTGCTGGACGTATAGAAAGAGCAAATCAGACCCTTAAAACTAAATTAGCTAAATTGAAGGCGGAGACTGGACTTGATTGGATTAAATTACTTCCCATAGCTTTATTTCAGATGAGAGTCACGCCTGTCGGGAAATATAGACTGAGCCTAGCTGAAATTATCTATGGTATACACTTGAAAACACTTTGCAACCACCTTGCAATAAAAAGAATCAACTTCCACCATGTGACTGCGGAGATGACTGACTACATTCTAGCTTTGACCAAAGCATTGAGGGACTCGCACTGTAGAGTAAGAGCAGCCTACAGCGAGATGCCTTTGTTAGCAGCTCCAACTAAAGTGAAACCTGGAGACTATGTCCTTATAAACAATTGCATATGGAAAGGATTAGAGGTTCGCTGGGAAGGACCTTACCACGTTCTCCTAATGACCCCAATAGCAGTAAAAGTGGATGGAAGGAATGCATGGGTACATCTCCACCATTGCAAAATCATCCACGGAAATGGGGATTGCTAAATTACTTTATTCCAGATTCTCTTAGGATCTTCATAATCTACCATGGATCAAGCACAAATTTTCTTTTTTTTTGAAACATAGAAAAATAGGTGCAGGAGTAGGCTATTCGGCCCTTCGAGCCTGCGCCGCCATTCAATATGATCATGGCTGATCATCCAACTCAGTATCCCGTACCTGCCTTCTCTCCATACCCCTGATCCCTTTAGCCACAAGGGCCACATCTAACTCCCTCTTAAATATAGCCAATGAATTGGCCTCAACTACCTTCTGTGGCAGAGAGTTCCAGAGATTCACCACTCTCTGTGTGAAAAATGTTTTTCTCATCTCGGTTCTAAAGGATTTCTCCTCTACCCTTAAGCTGTGACCCCTTGTCCTGGACTTCCCCAACATCGGGAACAATCTTCCTGCATCTAGCCTGTCCAATCCCTTAAGAATTTTGTAAGTTTCTATAAGATCCCCCCCTCAATCTCCTAAATTCTAGCGAGTACAATCCGAGTCTATCCAGTCTTTCTTCATAAGAAAGTCCTGACATCCCAGGAATCAGTCTCGTGAACCTTCTCTGCACCCCCTCTATGGCAATAATGTCCTTCCTCAGATTTGGAGACCAAAACTGTACGCAATACTCCATGTGTGGTCTCACCAAGACCCTCTACAACTGCAGCAGAACCTCCCTGCTCCTATACTCAAATCCTTTTGCTATGAATGCTAACATACCATTCGCTTTCTTCACTGCCTGCTGCACCTGCATGCCTACTTTCAATGACTGGTGTAACATGACACCCAGGTCTCGTTGCATCTCCCCTTTTCCTAATCTACCTTCCCTGATTTATTATTTTGCCAAACTGGGATGAACAATTGTTGTAGTTCATCCATGCAGTCTTTAAATGCCTTCCATTGCATATCCACCGTCAACCCTTTAAGAATTAATTGCCAGTGAATCTTGGCCAATTCAAGTCTCATACCCTCAAAGTTACCTTTCTTTAAGTTCAGAACAATTGTTTCTGAATTAACAATGTCACTCTCCATCCTAATGAAGCACTCAACCATATTATGGTCGCTCTTGCCCAAGGGGCCACGCACAACAAGACTGCTAACTAACCCTTCCTCATTACTCAGTACCCAGTCTAGAATAGCCTGCTCTCTCATTGGTTCCTCTACATGTTGGTTTAGAAAACTATCCCGCATACATTCCAAGAAAGCCTCTTCCTCAGCACCCCTGCCAATTTAATTCACCCAATCTATATGTAGATTGAAGTCACCCATTATAACTGTTTTACCTTTGTTGCACGCATTTTTAATTTCCTGTTTGATGCCATCCCCAACTTCACTACTACTGTTAGGTGGCTTGTACACAACACCCACTAGCGTTTTCTGCCCCTTAGTGTTTCGCAGCTCTACTCATATTGATTCCACATCCTCCAAGCTAATGTCCTTCCTTTCCATTGTGTTAATCTCCTCTCTAACCACAACACTACCCCAACTCCTTTTCCTTTATGTCTATCCTTCCTGAATATTGAATATCCCTGGATGTTCAGCTCCCAGCCTTGGTCACCCTGGAGCCATGTGAAATATCAAGATTGATGGAAGGGATTCGCGCCCACAAAAACTCAGGTGAAGACTCATCACATGGAACTCATGAAGCTACACCCACGAAAACTCGGGAAGCTTGATGAAATTCTGGGAAAATACATCAGCATCGTTTGATAGGATATCTGTGAGGGTGAAACAGTCTTATTGTATTTTGGTTATCATTAATGATGAGGATTATCATAATGATAAAATGGAGGAATATTAATATTGACCAAATTAAAGACACTATAAAATAGTAAGATTAAACGAGAACTTACCAGTTTGAAGTTTGATCTGTATTTTATGAGGAGTTACGATGAGGGATTACGTGAAGAGCCCGCTCAGCACGCATGTGCGGCATACTTCAAAGCAGCGGTGTGGAATCACAGAAGACACAGTTATTGAAGTAAACATAGTAAAGACAAGGAGACATCAGTTTATCAGTTTGACCCATATTATTGAGGGTGGGAGCAGAGGGCACGTAATCCCTCATCGTAACTCCTCATAAAATACAGATCAAACTTCAAACTGGTAAATTCTCGTTTAATCTTACTATTTTACTTCGGAGTCACGTGAGTGATTCCATGAAGACTTCAAAGCTCTGTGATTTCAAACCGTGTAACAGGTATTACTTCACGCACTGCCGAGGGAGGAAGTGTGTTATCGTAATCAACCAATGAATCTGTTTGTAGAAAAACACAAAGGTATTTTTTAACAATAACAACAAAGAAATTAAATTGCTCCCCTGGGATTAAATTAAATATTTGCCGTCTGTAAAATATTTCCTGCAAATAAACAGGTTTTGCCAACGGCTTATTATAAAATTTCTGAACTGTCTTACCCCCCACCATCCTGCTGTAGCCAGGATGTGGTCTATAGGCACGTCTATTCTTTTAGCCGTCGACGTGGATGCTGCCCTGGTGGAATAAAATAGTAAGATTAAACGAGAACTTACCAGTTTGAAGTTTGATCTGTATTTTATGAGGAGTTACGATGAGGGTATTACGTGAAGAACCCGCTCAGTGCGCAGGCGCGGCATACTTCCAAGCAGCGGTGTGGAATCACAGATAGACACAGTTATTTTGAAGTAAACATAGTAAAGATAACGAGACATCAATTTATTAGTTTGATCCATATAATGAGGGTGGGAGCGGAGGGCACGTAATACCCACATCGTAACTCCTCATAAAATACAGGTCAAACTTCAAACTGGTAAATTCTCGTTTAATCTTACTATTTTACTTCGGAGTCACGTGAGTGACTACGTGAAGATTTCAAAGCTCTGTGATTTCAAACCGTGTAACAGTTTCATTTCACTCACTGCTGAAGTTCTTGAGGGAGGAAGTGTTATCGTAATGAACCAATGAGTCTATTTGTAGAAAAACACAATGGTATTTTTTAAACAATAACAACAAAGAATTAAGTTGCTCCCCTCGGCTTAAATTAAATATTTGCAGTTCGTAAATCTTTACTGCAAATAAACCAGGTTTTGCCAACGGCTTATTATAAAATTTCTTAACGGTCTTTTCCCTTCCCACCATCCTGCTGTAGCCAGGATGTGGTCTATAGGCATGTCCATTCTTTAGCCGTCGACATGGATGCTGCCCTGGTGGAATAGAATTTGTACATGTTAGTGTTTATCCCAGCAGTTTCTAGCACCTGCTTGAGCCATCTCGCAATGGTTTGGCTCATACCCCACCATAAGGTTTTTGTGACTGACCCACAAGGCTTTTCATCTCCCTCGAATATTCTGGTTGTGTCTATGTAGGATAGTAGGTGGGTCATAGCACATAACCGTGGTTCTGGTGGGTAAGCCACGACTGGATTAGGTGTTCCTGGTCTGCTCTGTTTGACCAGTCGCTGGATAACGACAGATCTGGTCTGGAGCTGTGATCATGTTGTCCAGTCGCAATAGGTGTAGTGACTGGACCCTCTGAGCGGATACAAGTGCCATCAACATGAGCGTCTTTAGTGTAGCTTGCTCGAGGACGGGGGATCTGGCTGGTGGCCATTCCCTGAGATATGTCAGGACCACACTGATATCCCAAATAAGGGTATACCTGGGCTTAGGGCTTGATATTGTAAATGCCCTTCATCAGTTTTACCACCAGTGGATGGGATCCCATCGCCTGTTGTCCTGGCGCTGGTTTGAGATAAGCAGAAAGAGCACTCTGCGCTGTGTTGATGGCACTGTAGCTGATCCCTACATCGTGGTGTAGATGGCCAGGAACTCCAGTATGTTGGTGGCTGTAGCTGTTGCGTATGTTGTCCATGTTTCCTGGCAGTACTTCTCCCTTTTTGATGCTGGTTAAGTACTGCCTCTTGGTGGATGTTCGAAGGGATGCCGACATGGTGGTGATGGTTTGTTTGGACAATCCCAGTTCCAGGTAAGGTCTGTTCAAACTTGCAACCCAGGTGTTTAATTTTCTCATGGCATGGGTGTTTAGCTTACCTGGTAGGTAAGTAGCTGATAGCCAAATATGTCTTTCGACATACCATTGCCAAATCATGTTGACCAATTTGTCGCATGATAATGATTTTATGCCACCCATATGGTTAATATAAGCCATCACCGTAGTATTTATCAATTTGTAACCGAACATGCAAGTGCTGCATATTAGATACATATGCTTTTAAACCATAAAAGGCGCCCAACATCTCTAGATAGTTAATGCCCAGTGTAAGTAGTAATGATGACTCTAGTTTAGTCCATCTACCACTTGTGCTGGATATGGAGTTAGTCGCTCCCCAGCCTTGAGCACTGGCATCTGTTTGAATAACTAAAGTAGGGTTAGTGATAAAGATAGGGCTGAAACTATGCCAAACGTTTTCTGCGCACCACTGTAGCTCTGATATTGCTTCAGTGGGTAAGTTTATGACACGATCATAGTGACCTGTATGTCGTTTTATTGCCCGTACCTTTGCTCTCTGTAAATTTTTTGATAGTGCAAAGGTCCGAATTGTGTAGCCGGAAATGCTGCTACCATTTCCCCAATTACTCTTGCTACTTGTCGAATAGTTGGTCGCTCGTTGACCATTAATTTGTTGAATGATTGTGCTAATTCAACCATTTTTGCCTTTGGCAAGGTAACAGTCATATGGACTGAGTTAATTGTGAAGCCCAGGTAGTCCATGATAGTGGATGGCTTCAACTTAGATTTATCTGGATGTAGGACAAACCCCAGAGTTTCGAGGAGCTGTTTTGTAGCTGATACTGCTGCCACAGCCAATTCCATCGTTTTCCCTACTATCAGAATATCCTCCAGATATGCCATGACAATATGTTTTTGTTTTCTTAGTATTGCCATGGCTGGGTTCAATATTTTGGTGAATAATCTTGGGCTGAAGTTCGCCCATAGGGCAATGCTTTGTACCATCCAGATAAATTTTAGTTATCTGCGATGATCCTTGTATATGGGTACTAGATAGTAAGCATCTTTAAGATAAATGCTTGCCATGAAGTGTCCTTTGGAATTCAGTTGTTTGGCAGTAACATATGTCTCCATTTTGGAATGTATATACTTAACAAATTTGTTTAGTGATGTTAAGTCAATGATGATGCGACAGACACCATCTTTTTTGGTTTTAGTGAATATATTCGATACAAATTCCAAAGGTTCATGTTTGGTCTTTTCGATGACCCCCTTTGTGATAAGTCTCACCAGTTCAGCTTGTCCCTCACGTTTCTCTTTGACGGAGGGAGAAATACCCTTTGGGGCCATTGTTGAACTGGCGGCGCTTTTTCTGACATGAATTGTATTTTATATCCTGTAATGTTGTTGAGTATATACTTGTCACTCGTGACCATACCCCATGCTTCTTTAAACAAGTGTAATCTCCCCCCTGTTAATAAAGCACCCTTATTCTCTATATGCTGGTAGGGACCAGACCCACCTACCTCCATGGTTATTGGCGATTCTGTTTCTTCATTTTCCTGAAGATTTTGTTCTGACGTGCTGGCGATGTTGGGGGGAGGCGCATTTTCCAGAGGGTCCGCTGCGGGCCCTGATCTAAAAGATCTTTGGGGATAATGTGCGGACCCCAAGCGTTCACCAGTCCCATATTGCGGACGTCGACTGGTGGATGCCGTGGGGTGCTGCCGCTTGGGTATCGGAGGTCTTGGTTTGCTCGTCCCGGGGCCTGCCCTCATTAGGCCGAAGGTTTTTGATGCTTCCTGCATCTCCTTCAGTTTTTTATTGAAATCTTTCCCAAATAGCAGCGCGTCCGTCTCCGCAACTGGGGCTTTACACAAGCCAGCAAATTTGGGATTTAGGGCAGGTCTTATGTTTCCCTCCGGAGATTGTTGATCTCAAATTGTGTGGTACACATTAATGCCAGCACATCCTGCCGGCAGGTATCCATCTCCGTGGTCTCCACGGAACGAGCAAAGGCTGTGATGGCCGACGTCAGGAGCCTTAGGATCCGCTGTAGCTTGAGTTCTTGGGTCCGGATGTATGACCAACATGCCCCCAGATTTGGCTGTTGACACTTTTTACTTTGAGGCCTCACCGTTTTCTGGTACTGTGTTGTTTCAGCACCTCAGCGAGCACCTTTTCCAGTAATGGTTGATGCTGGCCGCCATTCTTGGTTCCAGCGGTGCTCCAGCCCGTGGGGTTGCTACAAGCGGTCCATCACATCCAACAGCTCTTCATGTTCCTGCACCCCTGGCATACTCCCGAATTCGTCCGCCTGCCCCTGTTCCAGACCAGCCCAGCCCTGGTCACCAATGCTAGCCTCCAGTAATGAGGGAGCAGAGGGCAGTGCATGAAATACTGTGGAGGGGGTGCCTGACCTCCCTCCGCGAGAGCGCTCTTTCTGCGCATCTCGCTGGAGCTGCTCCAATTGCTGTTGGATGCAGCTCAGGCGGCTGTCTCTCCTCCATTTAGGTGGAGACATGTCCCCGTCCGATGAATCGCACGCCACCGGCCGGATGCCTGTTCGGATGGCTAGACATCCAGCCCGCAGTTCAGGAACTAGCGGGACTGGGCTCGGCGCGGTGATGGGGATAGCGGAGCGCCCGGTAATTGTTCCTACCGCCTTCTTCTGGAGCTTTTGTGCCTTGTAGTAGCGAGAGCGCCCCTCAAGCAGCGCGTCTCGCAGGCACCTGCTCCGTGAGCCGCTCCAGCGGCTCAGGCGGCTCTCTCTCCCCCCGTGCGGGTGGAGAGACGTCCCGTCCGACATTGGGAACACCTGCCGGATGCCTCTCGAGTGGCTATGCGTCCAGCCCGCTGCTCAGGTACTAGCGGGCTGGCCTCGGCACGGTGTCGGGGAATTACGGAACACCGGGTAATGCTCCTACCGCCTGTTGCTGCCCCCCTCCCCAACGGGAAAACGGGGGACAGTTTTGTTCCAGAGCCTTTTTCTCTGCCTGTAAAAAACACAAGCAGAAAAAGGCTCACCTGTAAAAGAAAACCCGACCTCAGGGTACTCACCTGACAGTCCGGTTCATTCTGTAACGGGAGAGCCTAACTCCCGTGGCAGGCCGCTGTTGCACTGCTGGCGTAATGCCGCGCCTGCGCACTGAGCGGGTTCTTCACGTAGTCACTCACGTGACTCCGAAGTAAAATTTGTACATGTTAGTGTTTATCCCAGCAGTTTTTAGCACCTGCTTGAGCTATCTCGCAATGGTTTGGCTCGTCACCCGACCATAAGGTTTTTTATGACTGACCCACAAGGCTTTTCATCTCCCTCGAATATTTTGGTTGTGTCTATGTAGGATAGTAGGTGGGTCATGGCACATAACCGTGGTTCTGCCGGGTAAGCCCGGAATTCCACGACTGGATTAGGTGTTCCTGGTCTGCTCTGTTTGATCAGTCCCTGGATAACGACAGAGATCTGGTCTGGAGCTGTGAGCAGGCTGTCCAGTCACAATTGGTGTAGTGACTGGACCCTCTGTGCAGATACAAGTGCCATCAACATGAGTGTTTTGAGCATAGATTGTTCCAGGTTGAGGGATCTGGCTGGTGGCCATCCCCTGAGGTATGTCAGGACCACACTGACATCCCATGTATGGGTGTACCTTGGTCTAGGGGGTTAGAGTTGTAAATACCCTTCATTAGTTTGACCACCAGCGGGTGGGACCCCATGGCCTGTTGTCCTGGAGCTGGTTTTAAATAGACAGGCAGGGCACTTCTAGCTGTGTTGATGGCTCTGTAGCTGAGTCCTTCATCGTGGTGAAGGTTCACCAGGAATTCCAGTACGTTGGTAACTGTAGTGGTTGAGTAGGTGGTCCCTGTATCCAAGCAATACTTCTCCCATTTCTTGATGCTGGACAAGTGCTGTTTTTTAGTGGATGTTCGGAGGGATGCTGACATGGTGTCGACGGTTTGTTCTGATAATCCCAGTCCCAGAAGTGGTTTGTGCAGAATCTGCAACCCAGGAGTTAGATTTTTTCATGGCACGGGTGGCTTGTGCCCGACACTGGGTGTTAATAACTCTGGGTCACTGGGGAATACCATCGGAGTTTCAACAACCATGTCATGGAGTATTGGGAACCATGGCTGCGTAGGCCAGTCGGGTACTATCAAAATACCTGAAGCTGAGTCCATTTGTATTGTGCGTAGTCCCCAACTGATGAGGCAGAAGGGAGGAAATGCATAGAAGAAGAATTTCCCCAATCCAGCGCGAACGCATCTACCGCTGCTGCCTCAGGGTCTGGTTCCCAAGCGACATACATAGGTACCTGGTGATTTAGCCTTGATGCAAATAAATCGATATCTGGCGTGCCATATTGCTTGATAACTTTTGCAAATTTTTGGGGTTTAACATCCATTCGATGTTGTCATTAAATTTACGTGACCTGGTGTCTGCCACTGTATTTAGCTTACCTGGCAGGTAAGTTACTGATAGCCAAATATGTCTTTTGACACACCATTGCCAAATTGTGTTGACCAACTTGTCGCATGATACCGATTTTATGCCACCCATATGGTTAATGTAGGCCACCACCGTAGTATTATCTATTTGTAACCGTACATGCAAGTGATGCATATTTGTGCATATGCTTTTAAACCATAGAAGTCACCCAACATCTGTAGATAATTGTTCAAGAAGGTTCAAACTCAGCGGGTGCAGCAGCATCTATGGAGTGAAGAAAATAGGCGACGTTTCGGGCCGAAACCCTTCTTCAGACTTCTTCTTCAGCCATCTGTAGGTAATTAATGCCCAGTGTAAGTGGTAACGATGACTCTGGGTTAGTCCATCTACTACTTGTGCTGGATATAGAGTTAGTTGCTCCCCAGCCTTGAGCACTGACATCTGTTTGGATAACTGACATAGGGTTAGTGATGATAATAGGTTGAAATTATGCCAAACATTTTTTGCCCACCACTGTAGTTCTGATATTGCTTCAGTGGGTAACTTCATGACACGATCATAATGACCTGTATGTCATTTTGGTGCCTGTACCTTTGCTCTTTGTAAGTTTTGACAGTGCAAAGGTCCGAATTGTGTAGCCGGAAATGCTGCTACCATTTTCCCAATTACTCTGTTACTTGTCGAATAGTTGGGAGTACGTGGACCATTAAATTGTTGCATGATTGTGCCAATTCAACTGTTTTGTCTCTTGGCAATGTTACAGTCACGTAGACTGAATTAATTGTGAAGCCCAAGTAGTCCATGATTGTGGATGGCTTCAACTTAGATTTATCTGGATGTAAGACAATCCCAGGGTTTCGAATAACTGTTTGGTAGCTGATACAGCTAACATAGTCAATTCCATGGTCTTGCCTATTTTTTAAGATATCATCAAGATATGCCATGACAATATGTTTTTGTCTTGTGAATATTGCCAGAGCTGGTTTTAGTATCTTGGTGAATAATCTTGGGCTGATGTGAACCCATTGGGTAACGCTTTAAACTGCCATAGCTGCCCCATCCAGGTAAATTTCAGGTATCTGCGATGATCCTTGTGAATGGTACAAAATAGTAAACATCTTTAAGATCAATGCTTGCCATGAAGTATCCTTTGGAAATTAGTTGTTTGGCAGTAACAACCGTTTCCATTTTGAAATGTATATACTTAACAAACATATTTAGTGAAATTAAGTCAATGATGATGCGACATCCACCTTCTTTTTGGGTTTAGTGACGAATATTTTATACGAATTTCAAGGGTTCATGTTTCCCATGATACCCTTTGTAATTAGTCTCACCAGTTCAGCTTGTCCCTCTCGTTTCTTTAACGGAGAGGGAAAATACCCTCTGAGGTAATGTTGAACTGGTGGCAATTTTTCTAGTATGAATTGTATTTTGTATCCACTAAAGCCATTGAGTATATACTGATCACTCGTGATAGACTCCCGTGCTTCTTAAAACAGGTGTAATCTCCCCCCTGTTAGTATTAAGCCCCTATTTTCTATACGTTGGTAGGAACCAGACCCACCTACCTCCATGGTTATGGGTATTCTTCTGTTTCCTGCCCGTCCAATGAGTCTTGCACGTTGGCTGACGTGGTGGTGATGTTGGGGGGTGGCGCATTTTCCATGGGGTCCGCTCTGGGCCCTGGTCTAAAGAAGACTTCCGGGGATAGAATGCGGACCCCGAGCTTTCACCAGTCCCATATGGTAGACGTCGACTGATGGACGTGATGGGGTGCTTCTGCTTAGGAATTATTGTTTTTGGTTTGCTCATCCCGGGGCCTGCCCTCATGAGACCGAAAACTTGTTAAGGCCTCTCCATATCCTTCATATGCTTTGTGAGGTTTTTGCCAAAGAACAGTGGGTCTGGCTCAGTGGCTGGGGTTTTGCACAACCCCGCAAATTTAGGATTTTATGGCAGGTCTTATGATTTGTTTGCGAAGGTTGTGGCCATCTCCGTATTTGTCCACGCAACGAGCAAACGATGTGATGGCTGACGTCAGGAGCCTGAGGATCCGCTGCAGTTTTAGCTCCTGGTTCCGAATGTTTGCCCCAACGTGCCCCCACTTTTGGCTGTTTACAGCCGGCACTTTAAGGGACTCACCGTTCTCTGGAGCTGTATACGCCTTATTGACCACCTCTCCTGTAGGGCCTTTAACGGCCTCCTGCACGTGGGGGTGCCACGTAGCGGTCCTCCACACCTAGCAGCTCTTCCTGTTCCTGCACCCCTTGCATACTCCCAACATCTTCAGCCAGCGTCCCCTCTTCTTGACCAGCCCATCCTGGTCACCAAAGCTACCCTCGGGTAAGGAGGAAGCAATGGACAGTGCATTAGACATTGTGGAGGGAGTGCCTGAATTCCCCCTGCGAGAGCGCCCCTCACAAGCACGTCTCGCTGGAGCTCCTGCTCCAGGAGCTGCTCCATGCGGCTCACGCGGCTGTCTCCCCTCCCCGTGCGGGTGGAGAGACGTCCCCGTCCGACAAGTCGGAAGCCACCGGCCGGACGCCTCTTCCGTGGCTTTACATCCAGCCCGCTGCTCAGGCGCTAGCGGGCTGGGCTCGGCACGGTGTCGGGGAATTAGCGGAGCGCCTTGTAAGCGGTCCTACCACCTTGTTGCTGCCCCCCCCAGATGGAACGCTCCTCCGTGGAGTCGAGCGGGGGACAGGTATTTTCTGTTGCTGCCCCCCCCCCCCAGATGGAACGCTCTTCCGTGGAGTCGAGCGGGGGACAGGTTTGTTCTAGAGCCTTTCTTCGCTGTCTGAAAGCAGAAGGCTCTCCTGTGAAATAAAAATCCGACCTCAGAGCTTACCTGACGGTCCGTTTCTTTCACCCCGTAGCGGGAGCGCCTGACTCCCGATGCGCCGCTGTTGCAATGCTGGCGTTAATGCCGCGCATGCATGCTGAGCGGGCTCTTCACGGAATCACTCACGTGACTCCGAAGTAAAATAGAGGATCCCTGTATCTGTAAAACCTTCGTCTGTGGAAAATTACAGACTGCGAATGGTGCCAGCTAGTCTGAGCCCTAGATTAATATGCAGGATGGGGAAAGTTCCAGATGTCCTCTGCTATTGTTAAAAAGTATGAGGACTCTGCAGAGAAACTCCAAGGTGTTGTGAATGCATTGTTTTGATTTGATATAATTTATTTACAATAAATTGTAAATACTGTTAATAATGTTGCAAAGTGTTCTTACTGCTGATTGATGATTGGCTGAAGTGTGAAACCTTGTTTGAATTGTTTACATTATCTGGGAGAATGATGCGTTATTTGATTAATTGACTTCCTTCCAGAAGCTTCTGTAGAAACATTGTATTGGGACTCTTTGTAATTGGGTTGGGGAACTGTCAATAATACTTTGGTGTAATCGATATGTGTGATTGGCTTGTAAGGAGCACCACCCCTATATAGATCAGCCCCGCAGGGTTCATTGGCCTATAAAAGTTAGCCCCCACTAGGATCGTTGTCGATCTTCTGGAAGGACGTTTGGGATTTCGTGACCTTTTGGAAGTGTCTGCTTGCACGAAACTGAAGGGCTTGGCCAGGCAGAGACAAGGATCAAACCCGCGGTGGTTTGGTATCGTATAGGGGATTTGTTGTTCGTTCAAAAAATAAAGTTTAGCGATCCAATGCTTGACTCGGTGTTTTACTGAACTAGACTAAGGGGGGGAAGCTTTATGAGCTTCATTACACTAGCAAGAATTTCACTGTTCCTTTGTAGGCACAAATGACAATTGAACACTCTTGACTCTTGATCTCTCTCTGCCTTTTACTTTTGTTAAGTTTAGTTTAGAGGTACAGCATGGAAACAGTGGAAACAGGCCCATCGGGCCCACCGAGTCCGCGCCGACCAGCGATTCCCGTACATTAGCACTATCCTACACACAAGCGACAATTCACAATTTTTACTGAAGCCAATTAACCTACAGACCTAAACATTTTTGGAGTGTGGGAGGAAACCGGAACACACAGAGAAATCCCACGCAGGTCACAGAGAGAATGTACAAACTCCATCCAGACAGCACCTGTAGTCAGGATCGAACCCGGGTCTCTAGTGCCATAAGGTAGCAACTCTACCACTGCCTCACCGTGCCACCCAACTTGTGAATATACCATCGTAATCCTCTCCAACCATTTGAGAGGGCAGTGACTTGTTGATTTAACACCCCATCTGAGAGCTCAGCGAATTCAGTGATTGTTCAGTTACTCAATTAAACTTGAAGTTTCTTATTGCAACCCCAGAATAAATGCAACCTTCTGTATTAAAATCCATCAGGAGCTTGCTCAATGCACAGGCCATTAAAAATACTGAGCACATCACAAGTTTAAATTAAGTTCTTCAAACATATGATTCTATTGGGGATCAGTAACTCCCCTGCTACTAACCAATCAGATAAGGATTAATTTAACAATAAATGAGATATGATTCTTGAATGATTCGTTGTAACGAGCAATTATATACAGGTGTCTAAAACTGAAAATACTGAAAATGAAGACAACTAATTATAGTGGATCTTCATACTGTATATTCCTTGTGCCAGCCTGATAGAGTTAGTGAGATACAGTTTTGAAACAGGCCCATTGGCCCACTTTCACACTGGCCGCTGATCACCTATTTACACTAATCATACACTAACCTAATCCAACTTTATTATAAACACACAGCGTGGAAACAGGCCCTTCAGCTCAACTTGCCCCCACAGACCAACTAGCCCCATCTGCACTAGTCACACCTGCCTGTATTTTGCCCATATCCCTCTAAACCTATCCTATCCATGTATCTGTCTAAATGTCTTTTAAACATTGCGATAGAACCTGCCTTAACTACCTCCTCCGGCAGCTCGTTCCATACACCCACAACCCTTTGTGTAAAAAGGTTATCCCTCAGGCTTCTATTAAATCTTTTCCCCCTCACCTTAAACCTATGTCCTCCGATTCCCGATTACCCTGGGCAAGAAACTGTGCGTCAACCCGATCTATTCCTCTCATGATAGCACATGATAGAACCCTCATCCTCCTGCGTTCCAAGGAATGGAATCCCAGCCTGCTCAACCTCTCCCTACAACTCAGGTGCTTGAGTCCTGGCAATATGATCGTAAATCTTTTCTGCACACTTTCCAGCTTGACAACATCTTTCCCATAACATGGTGCCTGAAACTGAACACAATACTCTAAATGTGGCCTCACCAACATCTTATAAAACTGCAACATGACCTCCCAATTTCTATACTCAATGCTCTGACTGATGGTCAATGTGCCAAAGCATTTTTGAAAACCCTAACTAACTGCAATGCAACTTTTAAGGAAATATGTACTTGTGCTCCTAGATCCTTCTGTTCTACAACACTCCTTAGAGCCCTACCATTCACTGTGTGGGCCCTGCACAAGTTATATTTCCTAAAATGCAACACCTCTCACTTCTCTGTATTAAATTCCATCAACCATTCCTCAGCCCACCTGGCCAATCGATCAAGATCCTGCTGCAATTCTTGACAACCATTTTCACTATCTACAATAACACACACTTTTCTGTCATCTGCAAACATGTGCGTTCTCATTCAATTCATTGATGTAGATGACTAGGGATATTGTTTGCCTTTTTCTTGAGGCATCACCTCCTTTAGATCCCTTTGATGGTGGAGAGGTCAGTACCTGTGATGAACCAGGCAGTGTTTACCACTCTCTGTAATCTCCCTCATCTCTGGGCAATCGAGTTGCTGAACCAGACCCTGACCAGACAATATGCTCTCTATCGTTCAAGATAGAATTTGTCAACGTACCAAATCTCTTCAAACCTCCAAATAGGCTGTGGGCCGAGGAGCTTTATTCCAGTGTTTCGTGACCCAAGTCACAGAACTACATGAAATTTTCACATATTGTTTAAAAATATTATATAATCACCCCTGAAACTCGTCAAGAACAAAACTTGCCCATTTTTATTAGATTAGAGTAAAACCGGAAAAATTTCGTGTATTTTTAGTCCAATCAAAGCACGTTTAACATTGAGTTGTATGCCAGTTGGCCAATCACGCACTTTGCTTCAGGCTAGCACACAACATGGCTGAGAGGACTTCACTGATGCCTGTTTTACTGGAGATTCCGATGAAGGTTCTTTGTTGTTCTATGGAATACATGTCGTGGAAACTTGCAGCAGGGTAATTGAATTTAGTGAGAAAAGCATTAAGAAGTCTGAAGAATGTGCAGCTAAGTGGATAGAAGTGGAAGAAAGCCTTGAAAGCAAAGTCCCTGCTGAGGTGCTGCAACACAAAGTTGTGAAACTTTGTGAATCAACTCAAACTGAAAGGTAAGATCTAAAGTCTGAATTTATGAAAAATTAATCTGTATGGACTTTAATTAATTTAATTGCACCCTTTATAATGTGAAAAAATGAGATTTGGAGGCTGTACATTCACTCATTTACTCATTCATTCACTCACTCATTCACTCACTCACTCATTCTCTCATTCATTCACTCATTCATTCACTCATTCATTCACTCACTCACTCATTCATTCTTTCACTCATTCACTTATTCATTAATTCATTCACTCATTCATTCACTCATTCATTCATTCACTCATTCACTTATTCATTAATTCACTCATTCACTTATTCATCCATGCATGAAGTTGAGGGCCTAAACTATATGTATCAATAACAAGGTAAATTAAACGTTTTCACTAATGCCAGCTTGTTGCAGAGTAATAAATTTTAACCATCTAATCTCGGAGCTGCCTGCGATAACTTACCGGGAAAAGGTGCTCCGATCGCGGGGCCTATGTATTTAACATAGTGAAGCCGCGGTCTCAATTAAAAAGCGGCCGATTTGCGAAAGCGGAGCCGCGGATCGTCTCCGCAGGGGGGGCTGTACATAGTGCCATCTGTAGCGGCCGTTTCCATTATTCATTGCACTTTATAGGCTGCCATTGGAGTGAGAAATGGTAAGAAATGGCTGATGTTTATGTAGAAATGAATTGGTGTATGTGAAACATAGAAACATAGAAACATAGAACTTGAACTAATTTATCTATGGTAGTAACAGTGTTATTCTCATTGTTACGACTCCCGAATGCAAGTACTTCAGAGCCACGTAACACAAGTCAAAAACCAGGTTCAGGTTCAAAAAAGTTTTAATTATTCATTGGAACCCAAAACTCAAACCTGATTTAAACAACCCAGTCAGGGATATGGATAAACCGACAAACAATTTAACAATGCTCCAGCCAGCCACTCCATGGGCCGTCGAACCGGAGATTCCAAAACCTGCCCAAAGAGATACAACCCTGAAACCAAAATACACGAAAACTCTAAGGTCAGCCCTTATCCGTCCCAATTCAATATATGTTAACAAGGAATGGTAAAAATACACAAAGTTCTATGCCATGTGGTCCGGCTTCCTCGACCCCACACCAGCACTGCTCATCAGTCAGAGTCTACGACGAAGAGAGGAGAATCCTGGGAAGCTCTCGTATTTATACTTCAGATGAGTCACCCGTCACCTGACGCAGCTGGGCCAATCGGGTACAGGAGCCTTTAACCCCTCGATTCCAGACTCACAGCCACGAGGCCTGTGCTTGGGAGAGAAACAGAGAGGTAAGTACATAGCATTCACCAGGGGGGGGAAGCGCCTAACACCCCCACCCAAAGATACTGAATAAGTTTCTGAAAATGAACAAAAAAAACACCACCAAATTTCAGCAACTATTCAGTAACACAGACATCACTGGCGCGACAATGCATAAGCCAATACATCATCCTTGCCACGGATATGCCAGTCAAATGAGACAACCGCAAGGGAAGCGTCTCCAAAGCCTCAAGAGTTACTCAGCTTTCCCTGCGTTACTGCCACAGACAACCGTGCCTCCCCCACATCACCACCCGTGTCAGGGGGCAGCACCACTGCAGCCAAAACAGGCTTAGAAGGACATAGCTCCGACCCATCAACCTCCACAGGCTCCTGCTCATGGTACTGTTTCATCAGGACCCTCAACGGACCACGTACAGTATGCGCGAACACCAGGTCAGCAGGACTGAACCCTAAAGACTCCTGCACGACCTCACGCACCGCAAACATAACTAGATGAACCCCCTCATCCCAGTCTTTTTCAAACTCCAGGCAGTAAGTCCTCAACATAGATTTCAAAGTCTGGTGAAACCTCTCGAGAGCTCCCTGGCTCTCAGGATGATACGCACTGGAGTAACAATGCTTAATATCTAACAACTTCATTACCTGACTAAAAACCTTCGACATGAAGTTGGTACCTTGGTCACTTTGCACAACCTTGGGCAAACCGAACAACGAAAAAAACTTAGTGAGAGACTTAACAATTGCAGGGGCAGTAATTCTACGCAAAGGGACCACCTCCGGAAAGCGGGTAGTCGCACACATAATTGTTAATAAAAACTTGTTGCCCACCCTTGTCCGAGGTAGAGGGCCCACACAATCAACTAGAATCCGCTCAAACGGCTCACCGACCACAGGGATTGGATATAAAGGCGCAGGAACAATCGATTGGTTCGGCTTTCCTGCCACCTGGCAAATGTGACAACACCTGCATGCTGTTTCACGTCCTTTTTCAACCCTGGCCAAAAAAAATTCCGTAAGATGCGGTCATACGTCTTATTGACCCCCAAATGTCCACCCAGAGGACCATCATGAGCCAAACAGAGTATCTCGTCCCTATACCGACGAGGCATCACAATCTGATCAACCACGCTCCAATCATCATGCCCAGATATATCCAAGGGAGACCACTTTCGCATCAGTAAGCCATCCCTTAGAAAATACCCCTTTGCTGTGGAATCCATATCCCCCTCAGGCACTGCGCAGTCGCACAGATCAGATAAACCTGGATCACTCTTTTGCTCCTCAACCAGCTGGTCACGTGACAGTGACACCGGCACATTTCCAGACACTATCCCATCTTGAGATGGAGAAACACCCTTCACAACACAGGATCTATCATCCTGATCCCCAAAAATGCTCTCACTCAGGTCCACCACATCCTCAAACTTCGCCTGGCTCTTAGCCATAGCCCTCGTGACAGCACAAGCTGCGAAGACCTTTGGATGCTGCATAGCCAATCTATCAGGACTCTGCAACCATCGGAACAGCCGTCACCTCAGGAGTGACTAAAACTCTCACTCCTGCCAAGTCATTCCCCAAAATCACAGAAACTCCCCCAACGGGAAAACACGGCCGTAACCCAACAGTTACCCGGCCTGAAACCAACTCGGACTCGAGACGCACGGTATGCAAAGGCACTACCATGTCATCCATCCCGAATCCTACCACTGGGACACTTGACCCAACCGATGATTCCCCAGAAAACGGCAGTACACCATCCAATATAAAGGACTGAGTAGCACCAGTATCACGCAAGATGGATACTGGAACTCTATCACCCCCATCCTCTAGAGAAACAAAACCATTCATGATGAATGCAGAATAATTCCTACACTCATCAGACTCAGGCACCTCAGGTACGACAGGTGCCTTCTGTGCACCCACCAAAGCCACAGGCTTTGCATTTTTCTGCTTCAGAACGGGACACGACTTTAACATGTGCCCTCTCCTTCTACAATAGTAGCACACAGGACCTTCATCAGTCCTTACATTTCCGTCAACCTTATCAGCTCGGACCTCCCCCTGTATCAACGTGCTGCCATTTGCAGGCACAGAAACAGCTTTGACACTGCCACCGGCGACACCACCACGATCAACCGGCCGTGCACCAAAACTATAGGATCGCCCAACAAAATCTGATTTATGAGTCAATACATACTCATCTGCCAACACCGCAGCCTTAGACACCTCATTCACCTTCTGCTCATTAAGGTAAGTAGTAACCCTCTCAGGGAGACAGTTCTTAAAGTCTTCCATAATTATCAAGGCCTGCAGTAGCTCAAAATCCTTCACTCCTTGAGAAGCGCACCACCTGTCAAAAAGTGCCTCCTTCTCCCTAGCAAACTCCACATAAGTCTGACTATCAAACTTCCTAAAGCGCCGGAACTTCTGCCGGTACGCCTCTGGAACTAATTCATAAGCCCTTAACACTGTAGACTTCACACACTCATAGTCCAGACTGCTTTCAACAGATAAAGACGAGTACACCTCCCGTGCTTTACCCACAAGGACACACTGCAATAGCAAGGTCCACACGTCCCTAGGCCACTTCAAGGACAAAGCCACCCGTTCAAACACTGTGAAATACTTGTCCACATCCTCCTCACGAAACGGGGGAACCAGGCGGATGTTCTTGCTCATATCAAACTCCCGCTCCCTAGAAGAAACCCGGGAATTATCTATTTCTTTTTCCCGCAGCTGAAATTCAGCCCTTTTGGTTTCCTCCTCAAGCTCAAGCCGTTTCATTTCAAGAACATGCATGAGCTCTTTCTCTTTTAACAAAGAGGCAATTCTCTGTGACTCAAGCTCCATCTCCTTCAGTTTTATGACGGCCTCCATGTTCTGACCAGGCTGAACAGAAGGTGGGGGACTGTCTGTACCACCAGGCAAAACCCCAGCCTCCACCAACGCAGCCCACAACTCCGATTTAATGGAGTGTTTCTTTGAATGCTTGTCAATAGTCACGGCATAGTTCTCAGCCAGCAAAATCAAATGCTCCTTCGTACATCTATCAAACAACTCCCGACTAGGAGCCTCAACAAATTCTTTCACCTTAAATTCCATTTTCTAATGTAGCCCCAAACCACCAGCTAAAACTTGGGCCTTAATGCTACCACAAACAGGGAAGAAAAAATTCCCTCTCAACACACAGACTTCCCCAGTCCAGAAGCCTACCAAAAAAAACCCCTAAAAACGTCTAGGGTCCTCAAAACTTAGGACGAGCCCCCATTTTGTTACGACTCCCGAATGCAAGTACTTCAGAGCCACGTAACACAAGTCAAAAACCAGGTTCAGGTTCAAAAAAGTTTTAATTATTCATTGGAACCCAAAACTCAAACCTGATTTAAACAACCCAGTCAGGGATATGGATAAACCGACAAACAATTTAACAATGCTCCAGCCAGCCACTCCATGGGCCGTCGAACCGGAGATTCCAAAACCTGCCCAAAGAGATACAACCCTGAAACCAAAATACACGAAAACTCTAAGGTCAGCCCTTATCCGTCCCAATTCAATATATGTTAACAAGGAATGGTGAAAATACACAAAGTTCTATGCCATGTGGTCCGGCTTCCTCGGCCCCACACCAGCAGTCTGCTCATCAGTCAGAGTCTACGACGAAGAGAGGAGAATCCTGGGAAGCTCTCGTATTTATACTTCAGATGAGTCACCCGTCACCTGACGCAGCTGGGCCAATCGGGTACAGGAGCCTTTAACCCCTCGATTCCAGACTCACAGCCACGAGGCCTGTGCTTGGGAGAGAAACAGAGAGGTAAGTACATAGCATTCACCAGGGGGGGGAAGCGCCTAACACTCATTAACATTAAGAAGAGGTTGAAATGTTATGAATTGAAGTCCATGCAGACTTAATGACTTTGAGATGTTTTTTTTGTATCCTCTGCCTGACCCTCCACAGGGGATGGTCTCCCCTGCCGTTAATATATATATATAGGTATAATAATATATAGTTTAAATGGACTCCAACACGGAAATAGGCTGCCCATCGTGTAATATGGGCATTGGCCACTAGATGGCGATTACTTTCCTGATCTCATTTTCTAATTAGTTTAATTAATTAATGTGCAACTTTCGGCAATGACGAGTTATGACTTCCTTCTCAATTATATTTCATCTAAATCTGTGGAAAATTTCATAGTTCTGTGACTTGGGTCACGAAAACTGATTTCTAGACACATTTTTGATGCTCGGCCCACAGCTTACAAAGAAGAAGAGGCATTGGTGGGCTTTTTTTGTGATTTCATCAATGTTCTGGGTCGAGGACAGACCTTCAGAGATATACAGGGCCCCAAACTTGATGTTACTGAGACCATAAGAAATAGGTTGGGTGAAATCTTAGGTTGAGACTCTTCTTCAGACATTTATTACTAGACTAAGTGGGACCCATTGGGTCCCATTCACACATGGGAAGCCTGGTCTCCCAATGCAATATTCCACCTCTTCACCAATTCCAATATTCCACCACTCACTCATAGCCCCCAACCTCGCAGGCGCGGCTGACGGGTTCCCATTGTGACGCCCCTGATCCCCCCTCACTCCCCCACTCTGCCCCCTGCCCTCCCCCACCCCCCCAACCCCCCCCCCCCACGCACTCACTCCATCCCCCCCTCCCCCATCCACTCTTAGCGGATCTCTGGCGGCACAGCCATTACCTCCTATTGGGTTTCCATTGTGACATAGAACACGTAGGTATTACTGCGCAGGTGCACCTGATGGGCACAGCAAGTGGAAAAGGGATTTATCTATACTATTACTAAAGCTCTCATCTTGCCGACTTCCAGTCTGCGTTGTATTTAAAATTTGTGCAAAAACGATGCCCCATACCACTATGATTTTTCGCCACCTTACTCACCACTTTCCTCTGCTGCAAGTCAAATAAGTTTTGTTCCGATCGGTGAAATAGTACAAACGTCATGAAGGATTAAAAATCGTAAAAACCTCCCCTTTCCTGAACCCGCTGTCAATAACGTGGCAAGGAGAATAAAAGCTGAAGGGACGCAGTGTGTTGAGCAGCCCGTGGGGAGTGCCCAGCCTGCGGACTGCTTCTGCTGCGACCAGCATGACCAGCCGGAAGCTACTGATTTGAACCGGAAGCCTCTGAGTGAAGCCAGAGTGGGACCGGGATCTGCTTCGTGAGGCCGAAAGCTCAGGATCTGCAGCGTGAGTGCTTCTGCTGCGACCACCCCCCTCCACACACCCACCTACCCCCTTCCCCCCCACCCCTCGTTCGCCCGCCCCCCTTTCCCCACATCCCCCCTTTTCCCCCCCTTTGCCCACACCCCCCGTTTGCCCCCCCCCCATTTTCCCACCCCCCCTTTCCCCACACCCCCCCCTTTCTCCACATCCCCCTCCTCCCACACCCCTTCTCCCACGCCCCTTGTGGGGGGGTGTGTGATAGGTGATAGGGGGTGTGGGTGGGGGAAGGGAGGTGGTGTGGGGGGGGTGGTGTGGGAGGAGGGAGGGGTGGTGTGGGAGGGGGGAGGGGTGGTATGGAGGGCAGGGGGTGGAGTGGGGGAGGCAGGATGTGGTGTAGTGGGGCCGGGGGTGATGTGTGGGGTGGGGGGGGAGGGTGTCGTGGGGGGGACGGGGTGGTGCGGGCGGGAGAAGCTGGTGTGGGGGGTAGGGAGAGGTGTGGGGGGCAGAGGGGGGGGGGGTGTGTAGGCACAGTGGCTCCCGGCCCCGGCTCCGGCTCCGACCGCACTCACTGGTGCCAGATGCACTGACCGGCTCCCATCACCGGCTGCACACATTGGCACCCTGGTCGATGTGGTGGTTGCCGCCCCCGATCACAGAACACAGCCCCCGCTCACAGAGCACAGCCCCCGCTCACAGTTTGCTTCAACTTTATTCTCTCTGCCGGACAGTGGGTTCCGGAAGGGGTGTTACCTTCTTGGTGACAGACAGGCGAGAAGACCAATCTGCTTATCTCATGATTTTTTAAACCTTCATAACGTTTGTAATACTCCACCAATCGGAACAAAACATGGTGGGCTTGGAGCAGAGGAGAACGGGGAGTAAGGTGCCGAAACATTCCTAGCGACACAAGGTACCGTTTTTGCACAAATTTAAAAACAACACAGACCAGAAGTTGTCAAGGTGAGAGTTTTAGTAATAGTATAGATATTATAAATTCATAACTAGAAGTTATAGGAGCAAAATTACGTCATTCACCCCATCTTATAACCCAGCGGTATGAATGTTGAAGTTAGACTCAAAATGTTGGAGTAACTCAGCAGCTAAGAAGGAACAGGTGACGTTTCGGGTCAAGATCCTTCTTCAGACTGAGATTCAGTGGAGAGGGAAACTAGAGGTACAGAACAGAGAGCCAGCATCGATGACTAGAGAGCCCACAATGGTCCATTGTTGACTGTGGAATAGGTGATGATGAGTGGATAAAAACAATAAAACTAGCAGGATGAACAAGGTGGAGGAGGAATGGTGGGAGAGGGGATGCAAGAGTTATTTGATATTAGATAAATCAATATTCATATCACTGGGTTGTAAGCTGCCCAAGCAAAATATAAGGTGTTGTTGCCATATGTTTACTGGAATGGAACAATGAAATTCTTGCTTGCAGCTGCACAACATGTTTTTAAACACAGATTCTTGATTAGTTCGTGTGTCAGGGGATATGTGGAGAAAGCACCAGAATGGAGTTGAGAGAGAAAGATACATCAGCCGTGATTGGATGGCAGAGTATGGGCCAAATGGCCTAATTCTCCTCCTATATCTTATGAACATGAACATAATATAATAAACAAGCCTGAAGAAGCGTCTCGACTTAAAACGCCACCTATCCATGCTCTCCAAACATGCTGCCTGACCAGCTGTGTTAACTCGGCATTTTGTGTCCTTTTGTGTATTAATCAGCATCTGTAGTTCCTTGTTTTTACCAATACTAATACATTCTGATGTGAGAGAGCTAGCCCAGGAATGATTGAATCCCTCAAGAGTCAAGAGTCAAGAGAGTTTATTGTCATATGTCCCAGATAGGACAATGAAATTCTTGCTTGCTGCAGCACAACAGAATATTGTAGGCATAAATACAGATCAGATCAGTGTGTCCATATACCATAGAATATATATATATACACACATAAATAAACAGATAAAGTGCAATAGGCTGTTATAGTTCAGAGTTTGTTTGACGTTGTGTTTAATAGTCTGATGGCTGTGGGGAAGGAGCTGTTTCTGAACCTGGATGTTGCAGATTTCAGGCTCCTGTACCTTCTACCTGATGGCAGCGGAGAGATGAGTGTGTGGCCAGGATGGTGTGGGTCCTTAATGATGCTGGCAGCCTTTTTGAGGCAGCGACTGCGATAGATCCCCTTGATGGTAGGGAGGTCAGAACCGATGATGGACTGGGCAGTGTTTACAGCTTTTTGCAGCCTTTTCCGCTCCTGGCCGCTCAGGTTGCCTTTATGATTGCATTAATGTTCTGGGACCAGGAGGGATCTTCAGAAATATGCACGCCCACAAATTTGAAGTTCTTGACCCTTTCCACCATCGACCCGTTAATATAAACGGGACTGTGAGTCCCCATCCTACTCCTTCCGAAGTTCACAATCAGTTCCTTGGTTTTTCTGGTGTTGAGAGCCAGGTTATTGTGCTGGTACCATTTGGTCAATCAGTCGATCTCACTTCTATACTCTGACTCGTCCCCATCAGTGATATGTTCCACATCAGTCGTGTCGTCGGCGAACTTGATGATGGAGTTCGCACTATGTCCGGCTACACAGTCATGAGCATAGAGTGAGTACAGCAGGGGGCTGAGCACGCAGCCTTGAAGTACTCCCATGCTGATTGTTATCGAGGATGACACATTTCCACCAATACGGACAGACTGGGGTCTGTGAATAAGGGAGTCGAGGATCCAATTGCAGAGGGATGCACAGAGACCCAGTTCTGAGAGCTTGGTAACCAGCTTGGAGGGGATGATGGTATTAAATGCCGAGCTGTAATCAATGAATAACAGCCTGACATATGAGTTTTTGTTGTCCAAGTGGTCCAGAGCGGAGTGGAGAGCCAGTGAGATCGCATCCACCATTGATCTGTTGTGGCGGTAAGCAAACTGCAGTGGGTCCAGGTTTTTGTCGAGGTATGAGTTGATTTGCGCCATGATCAGCCTCTCAAAGCACAATCACCACAGACATCAGTGCCACTGGTCGATAGTCATTGAGGTACATCACCTTGCTCTTCTTGGGCATCTGTACTATTGATGCCCTTTTAAAGCAGGTGGAAACCTCAGACCTCAGAAGTGAGAGGTTGAAAATGTCCGTAAAAACTCCAGCCAGTTGGTCTGCATGGGTTTTTCAAACACGCCCTGGCATGCCATCAGGTCCAGGCGCTTTCCGAGGGTTCACCCCTCCGAAGGATCTTCTGATGTTGCTGCTTTACAGTGCTGGAAATCCAGGCTCGATTCTGACTACGTTCTCGCTGTGACTGCTTAGGTTTTCTCCGGGTGCGTTGGTTTCCTCCCGCACTCCAGACGTTCAAGTTTGTAGGTCAATTGGCTGCTGTGAAGTGTAGTGTGTAGGATTGTGCTACAGCACGGGCTCGGTTGGCCAAAGGGCCTGCTTCAACACTGTATCTCAAATGACTAAAGTCTAAAGTCACATCTTAGAAATTGCTGCAGATCAGGAAATGGGAGAATTTCAGGAAAATGACTATCATCGAGGAAATTAGACTGAACAAATTGTTGGGAGAGAGCGCTGAGAAACACAATTTCTCTTTTCCTAGCCTTGGAAACATCTTCATAAATCCCCCTTTTCTCTCCATTCATCCATTCATCATCGTTGAAAACATTAGCGATGCAATAGTGCTGGTTTCCAATGGGAACGGTGACGGAGGTACCACACATCTCTGTCCGCCAGTTCCTGCGGATTTCTGCCGCTGGAAGTATAGGATTTTGATGTGTGTGCTTTATCATCATTCCTTACAATGCCAAGTACGACAGTGATCGCAACTTCTACTGAAGTGTGGATGGCCGTTGGCTCGCTAGAAGCTCATCTACCCTTTAACAGGTCTTGTTTTTGGCCCTGCTGGGGGTCCACAACACCCTCCTCACCTAGCAAACCAGGTGGGGGAGACGGTTTAGTCGCTGACTATCCAACCAATGATGCTAGTATAAACCTATTGTAATGTGGTCATCTGTGCTGTGCATAGCGTCTAACCTCGGTCCAGATTTTTTTTGCTTGTAGTATAGTTATGAGTATCATGAGCATTGCCAACAATTTCTCTGCACAATAGAATTACCCATGAAAAGGTGACATACCTTCATGAACCATTATTGTAGATTTGCATGGCGGTGGTGATCACCCTATCTATGCCCTCATGATTTTATACACCTCTGCCCTCAAGGTCGGCACAATGGTGCAGTGGTAGAGTTGCTGCCTTACAGCACTAGAGATCTGGATTCAATCCTGACCGTGGGTGCTGTCTGTACAGAGTTTTTAAGTTAGTTCGGTGACCGCATGGGTTTTCTCCTGGTCACCCGGCTTCCTCCCACGCTCATAAGATCATAAGTGATAGGAGCAGAAATAGGCCGTTTGGCCCATTAACTCTATTCCACCATTCAATCATGGCTGATCTATCTCTCGTTCCTAACCCCATTCCCCTGCCTACACCCCATAAATCTCTGAGACCTGTACTAATCAACAATCTATCTATCTATCTATCTATCTATCTATTTATCATAATCTATCTATCAGTCTGAAGAAGGGTTTCGGCCCGAAACGTCACCTATTTCCTTCGCTCCATAGATGCTGCTGCACCCGCTGAGTTTCTCCAGCATTTTTGTGTACCAACAATCTATCTATCTCTGCCTTAAATATATCCACTGACTTTGCCTTCTGTGGCAAAGAATTCCACAGATTTTGTTTATAGAATTTGCTCCTCATCTCCTTCCTAAAAGAACGTCCTTTAATTCTGAGTCCTAGACTTTCCCACGAGTGGAAACATCCTCCCCACATCCACTCTATGTGCAGGTTTGTAGGTCAATTGGGTTCTGCAACATTGTAAATTGTCCCTAGAGTGTGTAGGATAGTGTTAGTGTACATAATGATCGCTGGTCAACATAGACATGGTGGGCCGAAGGACCTATTTCTGCACTGTATCACACCTTGGAGCTTCAGAGACTGAGGTGTGATATTTTAGTTTAGTTACAGCTTAAACTAAACTAAGCTAAACTAAACTGAAATATCACACCTCAGTCTCTGAAGCTCCAAGGTGTGTTGGGCTATATCAGAGAATGCTTAAGGGTCACCTCCATCACTGTGTATTGCAAATTATAGACTAGATTGGATAAGGAAACCAGATTTCTGTTCATAAAAATTGTTAGTGCGGACATTTTGATCGGTAATACCAAGGTTGCCTGCATTTAATTTAATTCTGGATGTTTAAATCCTGATCTATTTAATTAATGTAGTTTAGATTTCCCCAGTGGGGATTTCAGCTCGCATCTCTATCTTGTACATCCAGACACCTGGTGCTTTTCCAGTCCTAATGGATGCATCAGGCCAAATGCCAGATGTATATTTCAACACCTGGTTGGAGTGGTGGGTATGTGGAACGAGCTACCAGAAGAGGTAGTTAAGGCTGGTGCTATCACATCATTTAAAAGACATTTGGACAAGTATATGGATAGGAAATGTTTAGAGGGATATGGACCAAATATGGGCAAATGGAACTAGCATAGATAGGGCATTTTTGATGGCATCGACAAGTTGGGCCAAAGGGCCTATCTCACTGATGTATGACTATGGCACTATGACACCACTTGTTACCTACATGAGACGGACTGCAACCGCTCAACATGGCAGCTCCTCAACACCTTCTCAAGGGGAATTAGGAATGCGCAATAATCAGAAACAGAAGAGATCACTGATACTGGAATCTGGAGCAACAAACATGGTATTGGAGTTAAAAAGAATGCTCTCGTCAGGGCGGAGCTGTACAAGACCGGACCTGGCGGCTGCAATGAGCAAAGAAATGGCATCTGATGGGTACAAGGACCTGGCAGGCCACTGCCTGCAAGGGGATGGTTGGAAGCCACAAGAGTTGAAGAGAAGGGAGCCACTGGCAACAATGGACATGAGGAATGGGCCAGTAGGAGAGGGACTGGGGTGTTGCCTACAAAGCTTTCAAGGTCAGCTGCGGGAGGTTCCCATGAGACACTGAGGTGGTCGGGCGAGGAGGGAGACTAGGGGTTACCTGGACTTACCTGTATCTGGGGCGCTCCAGTACTTCCAGCATGTGGACTGGACTTTGGACTTGCACTTAGACTTCATCTTTGTAAAAGGTGCCAAAATATGTCGGCTGTGCATTTGTGGTTGTGCTAAAGAATTTCACTGTGCTGTGCATACGTGACAATAAAGAACCATTGAACCATTACAGATACAAAGTGCTGGAGTAACTCAGCGGGTCAGACAGCATCACTGGAGAACATGGATAGGAGAGGTCTAGCGGCGGGACCCTTCTTTAAACTTTGGCCTAACCCTTCTCTCTTCTAGCTTTCTTCAACCCCCCCCCATCCATCCCCCACAATCACCATCAGGCTGAAGAAGGGAACTGAGTGCAAAAACATCACGCACCCATTCTCCACAGATGCTGCCTGGCCCACTGAGTTACTCCACCACTATGTGTGTGTTTTAAAAAAAATAAACCAGCATCTGTAGTTCCATGTATCCACAAGCCACTGGAGGGAATCTGCCGATCAAGCAGCATCAGTGGATGCAGAGGTAATGCAGCCTTGTCAGTTTTGCAAAGATCATAAAGCATGAAGTAAATAAGAGGTTCTGCTGAATATTTCCAATGTTTTCTGTTTTATGTCTGATTTCCAACACCAGTGTGTTTTTTTCCTCAATGCGCAACTAGATCTGCAATCAGGTTTGGGCGAAGCTGTCATGTCAACTTATGTCAACTCTGCTTTTCCTGCCCATCTCCTTAAATCGGTGTCTGATGGTTCTTTATAAATTTGTGTCCATATACAGTGTGTTGTTTAAAATGTCATCGTGGGTGGCACGGTGGCGCAGTGGTAGAGTTGCTGCATTACAGTGTCAGAGACCAGGGTTCGATCCTGACTACGGGTGCTGTCAGTACAAATATTGTACGTTCTCCCAGGGATCGTGTGGGTTTTCTCCGGGTGCTCCAGTTTCTCCTCTCACTCCAAAGACGTACAGGTTTAAAGGTTATTTGGCTCCATAGACTAGGTGGGCCAAAAGCTGTATTTCTGAACTAAACTCTACATTGCCATGTAAGAACATATTGAGAAAAGCGTTAACAGTTGGGCAGAGAAATGCTGGCTTTAATGAACTATGAACTATTATTCTGTTTGCTACACAAAGACCACCCCCCCCCCTCCCAAGTCCATGCTGACCATAGATCGCCCAGAGTAATCAAGAATCTGTTCATCTCTGCTTTGAAAATATCTATTGACTTGGACTCCACAGCTGTCTGTGGCAATGATTTTTTAATGAAGTCCTCCATCATCCTCCTAAACTCCAGCGAGTACAGGCCCACTGTAACCCAATCATTCCTGGATCATTCTTGTAAACCTCCTCTGGACCCTCTGCAATGCCAGCACATCCTTCCTTACATATGGGGCCCAAAACTGCTCAAGGTACGCCAGAGGTGATCTGACCAGTCCCTTATAATAGTAAGATTAAACGAGAACTTACCAGTTTGAAGTTTGATCTTGATTTTATGAGGAGTTACGATGAGCGATTACGTGAAGAAGGGCTGTCCATCTGCGTGCGCGTCAATCTTCAAAGCAGCGGTGTTAAATCACAGATAAAAAAAGAAGACCTGAGAATAGTAAGATTGAAGAAACTAGAACTTCCATGTGACCTTGATAGTATGAGGGTGGGAGCGGTGGGCACGTAATCGCTCATCGTAACTCCTCATAAAATCAAGATCAAACTTCAAACTGGTAAGTTCTCGTTTAATCTTACTATTTTACTTCGGAGTCACGTGAAGATTTCAAAGCTCTGTGATTTTACGCCGGTTACGAATCCAGGCGTCACACACTGAATGGATTGACCATGGATGCGTGTAATCATTAAAGCATTCAGACATTACGTAGTTAAGTAAAGAAACTGATGCTTTAAATGAAAGAAAAGTTTTAAAAAAAGTTACCCCTCCCAACCTTGGGGGGGAAACTAAGGGACAGAACTTAAAATGGTACGTGCAAACACCCCCAGTCCGGTTATAGGTTTGTTATAAAACCGGTGGACCGTTATTTCATTCGTCCATCCTGCAGCCACTAGGATGTCGTCAAGGGGCACGTCCATAGCTCTTGCTGCCGACGTAGATGCAGCCCTGGTGGAGTGAGATTTAACCATATAAATGTTTATTCCTGCTACCGCCATTACCTCTTTTGACCATCATTTGGTTTGAGTTGACACCTTTTGGTGTGTTTTTTTTTTTATGGCTGATGAGGACCGATTGTTCTGTGCCTCTGAGATTCTCCGTAACTCTCAGATAGTGGTGTTAGTATGTTACCACCCACACAACCGTTGGTCCTCTGGATATGCCAAGAACTGGATCTCCATCCCTGGCATTCCTGGCCTGCTCTGTTTATCAGGTTCCTGATTAGGAATGTTATGTTGTTCATATTGGTGGTCATGTAGTCCAACCGTAGCTTTTGCAGTGTCTGGACTCTTTGTCAGCATACCACCTTCAGGGTTAGTTATAGGCGGTCCCCACTGTCAAAGTAGGGCTTGTACCATGCTCACATCCCATGTGTCAGTGTACCTTGGCCTTGGAGGTCTTAAATTGTAAATTCCCTTCATGAATTTTGTTGTAAAGGGGTGCGTTCCTATCGAACTGTGCCCTGCTTCCGGCATCAGATTGGAGGAGAGTGCGCCTCTGGTACTATAGATGCACTATAACTTAGTTTATAGTTATAGTACAGTTGCTAGGAACTCCAAGACATCCGTTATCCGAACTGTGTTGTATTTGTTTGGACAGTCCTATGCCTTGAAATGGCCTCCTCAGAATCTGCAGACCAACAAGTTATACGTTCATGTAGTGGATGATTGCTCCCTGTAACTGGGTTCACTAGGAGGTCCCTGCTCTTGGGTACAGCCATTACTGGCTGGACTATAATTCCCAACATTTTCGGGGACCAGGCTTGAGTAGGCCAATCTGGCACTACCAATATGCCTGTGGCTTAGTCTTGCTTGATTTTTGTCAAGCATCGGTTTGTGAGACAAATTGGCGGAAAGCATACATAAACATTCCTCCACAATTGAGGGAGAAAGCATCCACTGCCTTGCTCCTGGATCCAGCTCGCAGGACACATATCTGGGTTACTAATGGTTAGTCTAGATGCAAACGGATCAACATCTGGTATGCCAAATCATGTAGTTATTTTGTTAAATACTGTCTGATTCAACATCCATTCTGTGTTGTTATTAAACATTCATGATCCAGCATCTGTCACCGTGTTATATCTCAGCGGGTGCAGCAGCATCTATGGAGCGAAGGAAATAGGCGACGTTTCGGGCCGAAACCCTTCTTCAGACTGATGGGGGGTGGGGAAAGAAAGAAGGAAAAGGGGAGGAGGAGGAGGAGCCCGAGGGCGGGCGGATGGGAGGGTGGGAGGAGACAGCTAGAGGGTTAAGGAAGGGGAGGAGACAGCACGGGCTAGCCAAATTGGGAGAATTCAATGTTGATGCCATAAGGACGCAAGGACCCCAGACGGAATATGAGGTGCTGTTCCTCCAATTTCCGCTGTTGCTCACTCTGGCAATGGAGGAGACCCAGGACAGAGAGGTCGGATTGGGAATGGGAGGGGGAGTTGAAGTGCTGAGCCACCGGGAGGTCAGGTAGGTTATTGCGGACTGAGCGGAGGTGTTCGGCGAAACGATCGCCCAACCTACGCTTGGTCTCACCGATGTAAATGAGCTGACATCTAGAGCAGCGGATGCAGTAGATGAGGTTGGAGGAGATACAGGTGAACCTTTGTCGCACCTGGAACGACTGCTTGGGACCTTGAATGGAGTCGAGGGGGAGGTGAAGGGACAGGTGTTGCATTTCTTGCGGTTGCAACGGAAAGTGCCCGGGGAGGGGGTGGTGCGGGAGGGAAGGGAAGAATTGACGAGGGAGTTGCGGAGGGTGCGGTCTTTGCGGAAGGCAGACATTGGGGGAGATGGGAAGATGTGGCGAGTGGTGGGGTCACGTTGGAGGTGGCGGAAATGGCGGAGGATTATGTGTTGTATTTGCCGGCTGGTGGGGTGAAAGGTGAGGACCAGAGGGACTCTGCCCTTGTTGCGTGTGCGAGGATGGGGAGAGAGAGCAGTGTTACGGGGTATGGATGAGACCCTGGTGTGAGCCTCATCTATGGTGGCGGAGGGGAATCCCCGTTCCCTGAAGAACGAGGACATTTCCGATGCCCTGGTATGAAATGTCTCGTCCTGGGAACAGATGCGGCATAGGCGGAGGAATTGGGAGTAGGGGATGGACCACTCGCCACATCTTCCCATCTCTCCCAATGTCTGCCTTCCGCAAAGACCGCTCCCTCCGCAACTCCCTCGTCAATTCTTCCCTTCCCTCCCGCACCACCCCCTCCCCGGGCACTTTCCGTTGCAACCGCAAGAAATGCAACACCTGTCCCTTCACCTCCCCCCTCGACTCCATTCAAGGTCCCAAGCAGTCGTTCCAGGTGCGACAAAGGTTCACCTGTATCTCCTCCAACCTCATCTACTGCATCCGCTGCTCTAGATGTCAGCTCATTTACATCGGTGAGACCAAGCGTAGGTTGGGCGATCGTTTCGCCGAACACCTCCGCTCAGTCCGCAATAACCTACCTGACCTCCCGGTGGCTCAGCACTTCAACTCCCCCTCCCATTCCCAATCCGACCTCTCTGTCCTGGGTCTCCTCCATTGCCAGAGTGAGCAACAGCGGAAATTGGAGGAACAGCACCTCATATTCCGTCTGGGGTCCTTGCGTCCTTACGGCATCAACATTGAATTCTCCCAATTTGGCTAGCCCGTGCTGTCTCCTCCCCTTCCTTAACCCTCTAGCTGTCTCCTCCCACCCTCCCATCCGCCCGCCCTCGGGCTCCTCCTCCTCCTCCCCTTTTCCTTCTTTCTTTCCCCACCCCCCATCAGTCTGAAGAAGGGTTTCGGCCCGAAACGTCGCCTATTTCCTTCGCTCCATAGATGCTGCTGCACCCGCTGAGTTTCCCCAGCAATTGTGTGTACCTTCGATATTCCAGCATCTGCAGTTCCCTTTTGAACACCGTGTTATATCTACCTCGTAGATTTCCCAAATATTCCTCTCGATACACCAGTGCCAAATGAGGTTCGATAATCTGTCGTAAGATACAGATTTTACACCACCCTTGTTAATGGATATATGCCACCGCAGTGGTGTTATCAATCTGAATTTGAACAAGCACCAGTTGCATATCGCTACAGAGAACCTTGAGTCCATATTGTGCCCCCAACAATTCTGGGTAAATGATTCCATGTGTTGGGGAATTACAGACTCCTGCTCATTCCATCTGCCCCCACAGCTTTAGACTGTGTTGGTGTCTCCCCATCCTTAGCCGCTTGCATAGGTCTGAAGAACCCTCGATGGCTTTTGAGCAAAATTTCCCTGAGCTGTCTCCCATTCGTTATCCACCATAGTTATTCAACAATGGCCTCTGCTGGCAATCCATAGTTTGCCAATTCGGCCTGCATATAATTTGAGTGTTCATTCCTTTGCTTGCTGTAAGTTCTGGTAATGCAAAGGCCCGTACTGCTGGGAATGCAGCTACTATTTGCCAATTACACTCGCTGTTTGCCTGATAGATGGCTAGAATTTGACTATCAGGTCATTGCAGGCTTAATTCATATTGTCGTTTGCCCCTAGGCAAAGTCACCAACATATTTACTGTTTTTGATAGTAAATTCTAGGTAATCAATTACCCTTGTAGGTGTCAATTTTAATTTAACTGGATGGATGAGGTAACCAATTCTTTCAAACAGGGTTTTGGTTTGCTTGACTCATGCTTCTGCCAATTCTTGGTGACTCCAAAATGAAAATGTCCTCCAAATATGCCATTACTATGTGGTTTTGAGACCTTTGTAGTCCCAGAATTGGTTTCCGTAGTTTAGTCAATAGTCTAGGAGCTGATGTCAACCCATTTGGCAGATCCATACCATCCAGTTAAACGTCAAATATCTCCTGTTCTTAGTGAATAGACACCGAATAGTATGCATGTTTGAGGTCGATGCATGCCATGTGACCATTCTATAGGAAGCTCCTATAAAACAGTAGTTAAACCGTAACAAAATTACTGTTTCTAAAAGTCTATACTGCACAAATGAGTTACACCTGGATGAAGTGACATCCTCCATCTGTCACATGTCCTGAATGGCAATCCTGCCCAAAAATACTGGGCCTGCCTCGAAGACAATTCCAGTCCGAGTTCCAAGTCTGCTTGGAACCTGTGTATGTTGTGCAGTAAAATTATCACGTTATCTGAAATTTCTTGTTCTTGTCATTTTGAACAAGAACACAAGAGTAAATTACCAACATGTAACTGGTCCACAATCCCTTGTTTCAGTAAACCCAGACCCACCTACCTCCATGGCTACCGGTGGTCTTGTGGTAAGCCCAAAGGCCCCTGATGCGGATTCCTTTCCTCTCCTTGATTGGGAGTAGGACTGGTAAGGAGTGTGGATTCCATGTTTCTCCCGACCTCTGCTTGGGTCTGGTCTGAAACCTCATCATACTGAGCCTGCCTTGTAGGACAATTCTGGCCATTATTTTGAGTCTGCCTTGAAAGACGACTCTGATCATATTTCCGTGCCCAGCTTTCAAGCTACCACCGGATTCAGTGAACCGCTCCACTGAGAGTGAGGTTCGTAGGCAGCCCTGAAAACAGATGCTGCCGCAGGCCCCTGAGGATACCTGTGCTGACATGTCCCTTCCAGTGGACCTAAATGAGATTCTAGCTTTGGTCAGACTGAAAAGGACCATGAATGCTCCTCTCCTTAGAGCAGGAGACATTTGTGCAGCCCTGAAAACAGGTGCTGCTGCCTGCGGGTTCTCCATAATACCCGGGCTGTCAAGAGCTAGATTCCATCCAGGGAAGCACCCAGTGGAACCTGGATGATTGCAGAAGCACTTATTTTCTGTTTGTTTGTATGGAAGCTTATTATTCCTTTTATGTAAAGCATTTTGGTGTTTGACAACCAGTGCAATATAAGTAAAACTTACTTACTTACTTCCTTTCTTCTGCTTGTCCCTGGGAAGGTTTCCCCCCCCTCTCTTTGTACTCTGATTCAGAGTGGTTTCTTCCACATGTAGTTCCCCCTTCAATGGGGAAGACATTAGGCTGCCCCATGTGCGAGGCTTCCGGCACCGGCACTGCTGTAGGCCGTGCTGATGCTGCTCCTTCCTTTGGAGCAGATTATTGTTGGAGCAACTTCTCCATAAGTTGCTCCATGTGGGAGAAGTCGTCCTCAGACGCTCTCCGTTGAGGGAGGGTATCCCTCTTCCCCGGACTCATCTGAGTCAACGGGTTAGTATAGACTTGCGGGTGGCATTACGCCTCACAGGACAACCACGGAGCTCCTGCTCCCGCGCAAAGTCTCCTGCCGATTCTGCTGTCGGCGCTAATGTCGGGAACAAGACCGTCGCCCGCTATTTGGAAGGCTGCGGTCTTCAGCAGCCGACATCCCCGCGGGCCGTCTCCTCGACATCTGGACTCTGAAAAAAACTTCAAGCCCGAAAGAACGCAGGTAGGTGATTTCAACTTTCCTTACATGCTCATCCCGACGGCCTGGGAGGCTCAATGCCTGCCAGTCCGTCGTGCGTGTTGCGTTCAGACGTAATGACGCGCACGCAGACGGACGGCCCTTCTTCACGTAGTCACTCACGTGACTCCAAAGTGAAATCAGCATTACATCCCTGTTTTTTTATTATTCAAGTCTTCTCGAAATAAAAGCTAGCATTGCATTTGCCTTCCTTACTACCGATTCAACTTGCAAATTAACATGTCGGGTATCCAGAGGAGGCGCTGTCCTGTATGGCTGCCTGTCCTGCAGCTGTCCATTTTTTTTCACTTCTTTTTTATTATTTTTAGTACGTTGAAGTGTGTAGTCGGGGGGTCTAACTTTTTATGTGTGGGGGGTGGTGGGGGGGAAGGAGGAAACTGTTTTTTCAAGTCCCTACCTGGTCGGAGAGGCTGCCTTCCTCCGAGCAGCACCTTCGACCTGTCCTCGCGGCCTACCAGCGGGTCCTGGAGTGACGTTTCCTGAGGGGACCTGGCCAGAACCTCGGCTTTGGCGGCGGCACAGCGCTGGAGCGCTATTGTGGAGCGGGCGATGCCTTTCCTGGGTCGCCGCGCTGGAGCTCCAGTATGCTGGGACCGCCGATGAAAACATTGTGGAGCCGCGGTTGTGTGGAGCGGCCAGCTGCGGCGCTGAACTTTACATCCCGGAGCCTGGGATCTCTCGCCGAGATCGCCAGTGTGTGGAGCTCCGTCAAACGCGGTCTGTTGGCTTGGAAGCCGCGGTCTCCGGTAAGAAGGCGGCCGTTCCTGGCACCCCAAGCCGCTGAGGGTTCTCCCGACGCCGGAGCACCATCACCCGGCGAGAACATCGGGCGCCATGGCGGGGACTGTGGAGGCCTCAATAGGCCCGACTTTGGGTGGACAAGAGGATGGGGACTGGACTTTGTGCCTTTGTGTTTTGGTGTTGAACTTCTTGAATGCTATGTTGTATTTTTATTAGTGTGCTGCAAGGACATCTGAATTTCCCCTGAATAAGGGGATTAATAAAGTAAATTTAATCTAATCCTGTACCAGCTCTCCCAAGTCCCTTTGCACCTCAGATTTCTGAATTCTCTCCCCATTATGAAAATAGTCTCGGAAGGAACTGCAGATGCTGAAGAAGGGTCTCGACCCGAAAAGTCACCCATTCCTTCTCTCCTGAGATGCTGCCTGTCCCAATGAGTTACTCCAGCATTTTATGTCTAACTTAGAAAATAGTCTGTCTTTATTCCTCCTACCAATTGTTCCTGAGATCAGGAATGTTTTTGAAGAACGTGCTGTTTTATCGGTGGCACCAGACCTAACACATCTGTGATATTCGTTTTAGCATATCCCTAAATTAAATAGTGCTTATTTTGTGAACTGGTGCAGAAATGACAAATATATATTCTCAAATCTCATCAAGAAGTTTTAATGTGGCCGCTTCCCGTCTTGATAAAAAATTAAATTAAAACGAAATGGCCTACTGAGGAATTCATTAAAATTTTAGCATTACATCTGTTGTACTTAGCTTCTGTTTGCTAACCGCATTATTCAGCTCCTAACCTGATGTACTTGTGTGGAAGGCATTTGTGTAACTATGAGATGCTGCCTAAACCAACACACAAAAATCAGTATAAATTATGCACATTTGCATCTGCACAATTCATTGCAAACAAACCGGCAATGATATCTGGGCGACACGGTGGTGCAGCGGTAGAGTTGCTGTCTTACAACGCCAGAGACCTTGGTTCGAGCCTGACTACAGTTTGTATGTTCTCACCGTGACCACATGGGTATTCTCCGGGTGCTCTGGTTTTCTCCCACATTTCCAAAGACAATCAGGTGTGTAGGTTAATTGGCTTCGGTAAAGATTGTAAATTGTTCCTAGTGTGTAGGATAGTGTCAGTGTACGGGGATCACTGATTGGTGGGCCGAAGGGTGTGCTTCCGCAATGTGTCTCTAAAACTAAAAAACTAAAATCCGAAGGCTGGAAGCATGAAATGTCGTCTTTCCTTTTCCTCTTATGAGTGGTGCCTGTTCCAGGCAAGTCCCAGGCTGTTGTGGGCCTCCAGCCATCTCCTTCCTTGGATGCCACGTCCGTCTCCTTGCCCGCCTTTGATCCCCGGTGGTACCTCCTGCAGCCGACATCAAGATCATGATTGAAAACTGGAGTGTAAGTCTATGATCGATGACTGGCAGAGGGATAATGTGGACTGAGAGCTGCTTTCCCAGAGGTGTAGCTGAATAGTCTTTTGAAAGTGGTGTCACAGGTGGATAAGGTGGTTAAGAAGACTTTCGGCCTTCATCAGCATTAAGTATAGAAGTTGGGTTATATGACATTGCTGGGGCCACATTTAGAGTATTGTGTTCAATTTTCGTCACCATGTTATAGGAAACATGTTATCAAGCTTGAAAGGGTTCAGAGAAGATTTACCAAGATTTTGCCCGGACTTAAAGGGTCTGAGCTATAGGGAGGGGCTATGCAGACAAGAGCTTTATTTTTTGGAGTGCAGGAGGATGAGGGGTGATCTTGAAGAGGTGTAGAAATTAATGAGAAGAATAGTAAATAAATCGGGTAGATGCACAGAGCCTCTTGCCCAGAGTAGGATATAGGTTTAAGATGAGGGAGGAAAATTTTAATGAGAACCTGAGGGGTACCTTTTTTACACAGAGCATGAAGGGTGCATTGAACAAGTTGTTTGGAGGAGGTAGTTGAGACAGCCAGGGACTATTGCTACATTTAAGAAACATTTAGACAGGTACATGGATAGGGCAGGTTTAGAGGGATATGGGCCAAATCAGGCAGGTGGGACTAGTGTTGATGCAGCATGATGGTCGACATGGGCAAATTGTGCTGAAGGGCCTGTCTCCACCCTGTCTGACTCAATGACTCTACAGGTGACCAGTTTAGCTATCTGAAAGCTATCAATCCCCACACGTATCGAATCTATGACCCAAGGAGTGTCTTCATTGCTGCATTATTGAGCTGTCACATTGCTGAAAATCCCAGAGCTGGATAAGACAGCAATGCCACAGATAGAGGTCGTATTGGGGGTCATTGTCTAATGAACTGCTAAGCTGATCTATAAACGGATGGTCACAGTGCACTTACACTAACCGTTCTGGTGGATATACTGTATATCGCTGCTGAAATGCCAGACTCATTATCCTATTTCAACTGTTGTCAGATATCATTGCTACACATTGAAGGGACAAGTAGGGACATCGTTTTCGGAGATTGACATGGAATGATTTAGCAGAGCAAGAGTTAGCGTCATAGAGTCATACAGCATGGTAACAAGTCCTTTGGCCCAACTCGTCTATGTCGATCAAGATGCTTCATCTAGAATGTACAACTTACAGCACAAGAACAAGCCCTTCAGCCCACAATGTTTGTGCCGAACATGATGGCATGACCATCACTTATCTTCCTGGCAATAACCCATATTCCTCTACTCCGTTTGTCAATATACATATCCAACAGCCTCTTAAATGCCATCTGGATCAACCACCACCCCCTGCAGCACATTCCAAGCACTCACCTCCCTCTGTGTAAAAACACTTGCCCCGCACATCTTTAAAGTTTGTCCTTCTCCCCTTAAGGCTGTATCCTCTAGTATTTGATTTTTACATTATGGGAAAAAGATTCTGACTGGAATTCTGACTTCTGGTTGTGACGATCTAAGCTAGTTCCATTTGCCAGTGTTTGGCCCATTGCCCTCTCAACCATTCCTGTCCATGTACCTGTACCTGTCCAAGAAATGTAGTTGCCTCAGATGCTCAGAAAAAACACTTGCAACTCATGGCAACATATTTACAGGACAAGGCCAGTTGTTCCTTCTATTCCACCATTCAAAAAGCATAGCTGATTTAAAGTTTGGTGAGTGTCTGTGTCTGTGTGTGTGTCTGAATGTTTGTCTTTGTGAGTATCTACGTGTTTAATGTCTGTAATAATGACTGAGTATCTCTGTGTGTGTGTCTGCATTTGTGTCTGTGTGTATGTGTCCATATATATGTCTGTGTGAGTGCCTGTGGGTGTGTGCGTGAATGTGCATGTGTGTCTGTGTGTGAGTGTGTGTTTTTTGACTCATGATAAGACAGAAGGTGGTGCATTTCAGACCAAAGACCAACACATAAATTCCCAGGCTTATGGTCCAGTAGTCTATATAGAAGTTGGAACATTACGTTACCGATGGTAGGCCACATTTGGATTTTTGTGATCAGTTTTGTTCATACTGCTGCGGAAGGATATCGTCAAGCTGGAAAGAGTGCAGGGAAGATTTGTGAGGATGTTGCAGGACTCAAGGCCCTGAGCTATAGAAAATGGTTGAGCAGGCTAGGACTATTCTTTGGAGCTCAGGAGGATGAGGGGTGATTTTATTGAGATGTATGAAATCATGAGAGGAATAGTTAGGGTGAATGCACACCCTAACTATGCAGCGCCTCGACGCCGTATGCAGCGTCTTGATGCCGTATGCAGCGTCTGGATGCCGTACGCAGTGTCATGATGGCGTACGCCTAGCGCGTGGTGTTGCGCGATGATGTCACCGCCCGGCGTGCCGTTGCGTGATGACGTAACCGCCCGACGCCGTGCAACGTCCAAATTCAGTCGGCCCGCCTCCTGCCCAGCTGAATGAGAGTATGATGTCGGGACCTGCTCCTGACGGCTCCGCGGTTGGAAGTGGGACCGGCCCCGCGAGGCCGTACACCTCAAGCCACCACATTTGGACGTGCTCGCCGCATGCAGTCGCATGCTGGTGGGACAGGCCCTTAAGGGAATCAAGAACCAGAGGACATGGGTTTAAGGTGAAAGAGGAAAGATTAAATAGGAACCTGAGGGGCAGTTTTTTCACACAGAGGAAACACCCATAGGATGTTGTATATAGCCAGAGGAGGTGCGGTTTAGTTTAGTTTAATATACTTTACTGTAGTTCACTTTAGTTTTAGTTTAGTTTATTACTGCCACGTGTACCGAGGTTCAGTGAAAAGTTTTTGTTTGCATGGTGTCTAGTCAATGAAAAAACTATACATGAATACAATCAAGCCATCCATAGTGCACAGATAAAGGATAAAGTGTACAACGTTTAGTGCAAGATATAACATTGGAGTCCGACAAAGTCCCATTAAAGATAGTTCAAAGGTCTCCAATGAGGATGATGGGAAGTCAGGATCACACTCTGCTGATAAGAGGACTATAACAACATCCAAAAGACATTTGACCAGATGGGAAAGATTTAGAGAGATATGGACCAAACACTTGCAATTGGGACTGGCGTGAATGGGGAATCGTAAGCAGCATGGACAAGATGGGCCTGTTTCCATGCTATATGACTATGAGCCTATAATTGGTAGTAAAGAAAGCAAACTCAATGCTAGCATTTATTTCAAGAGGTTTTGTATACAAATACAGGGATGTAAGGCTCTATAATGTGCTGGTAAGGCTGCATTTGGAATATTGTGAGCAATTTTGGGGACCATATATGAGGAAGGATGTGCTGGCTCTGGAGAGGGTCCAGAGGAGGTTTACCAGAATAATCCAGGAATGAGTGGGTTAACCTATGATGAGCGTTTGTCGGCACTGGGCCTGTACTCACCAGTTTAGAAGAATGAGGGGGGATCTAATTCAAACACACAGAATAGTGAAAGTCTTAGATAGAGTGGATGTGGATAAGATGTTTCCACTAATGGGAGAGTCTAGGACGCGAAGTCATAGCTCCAGAATTAAAGGACGTTCTTTTAGGAAGGAGATGAGGAGACATTTCTTTAGTCAAAGGGTGGTGAATCTGTGGAATTATTTGCCACAGAAAGTTGTGGAGGCCAAGTCAGTGGATATATTTAAGGCAGAGATAGATAGATTCTTGATTAGTACAGGTGTCGGAGGTTATGGGGAGAAGGCAGGATAATGGGGCTAGGAGGGAGAGATAGATCAGCCATGATTGAATGGCAGAGTAGACAATGGATTGAATGGCCTAATCCTACTCCTATTCCGTATGACCTTATGATAGGCTAATGCAATCTTTTTTAAGGAATGGTCTATGGACGTCTCTATTCTTAAGGTAGTTTAAGAGATTTCAAAATATATCAAGAGGAGACAGTGGAGCATCAATCAATTCTTTTCCTCTAATCAATACAAAGAAGTGTGGTAAATTGATTGTGTTATTAGACTTGTAATAGCGAATCACAGAATGACAGACTTGAGCAACAAAATGGCAGTTAGGAAATTTAAATTCAGTTTGAAAAATTAAAACATATATAAAAGTATATATACTGTAATTGTGTCCATGATCGTAACTAAAAATGATACATCTGGTTTAGTGGGACACTTCAGCGAAGACAATCTGCCCCACGCTATTCCCTGTGCCCCATTAAACCTTATGTCGATGGATTAGAGGTGGGTATCTCTAATCCCAATCCTAATCACAATCACAATAATACGTTATTAACCAAGTATGTTTTGCAACATACGAGGAATTTAATTTGCCAAGTCAGCAATACAAAGAAAAAACAATGGAATACACAAACACATTTTAACATAAACATCCAGCACAGTGACTCCTCCAAATTCCTCACTGTGATGGAAGGCGAAAAAAAGTTCAAATCTCTCTCCTTCAATGTTCTCCCATGGTCGGAGGCCTCGAGCCCTCCGTTGACGGGACGATCTTGCTGCCATCAACGGATCAGCTCCTGCATCGGGGGGGATGTCAGCTCCCCCGCGCCGGCGATCGGACCCCGGGTCAGGTTGGTTGCACCTCTGCGTCGTTGGAACAACCGACATCCACGGTGTCTCCCGAAACTGCAACCTCTTGATGGTAAGTCCGCAGGCCGCGGTTGGAGCGATCTCAGGCATGGGATGTTAAGTTCACGCCCCGCGGTGGAGCCTCCAGCTCCATTGATGGTATGCTGCAGAGCGACCGGAGAAGCGATCCAGAAAATAATCGCATCTCTGGCAAAAATCGCATGTCTGAAAAAAAAAAGGTTCCCCTCCCCCCACCCCTCCCCTCACCGCCTCCCCCCACCCCCTCCCCCACATAAAACAAACCGGAGAACATTTACACAAACTTTTAAAACACTAAAAAGAAAAGAAAAGAAAAGACGACAAAACTGACAGACTGTTGATGGGGCTGCCAATCATGCGGCGCCCCTGGTGGTACTCAAAACTAAAGCAAACAAAGTGCTGGAGTAACTCAGCATCCTTGGAGAACATGGATAGGTGATTCGTCTAAAGAATGTTCTCGACCCGAAACGTCGCCTATCCATTCTCTCCAAGGATGCTGCTTGACCCGATGAGTTACTCCAGCATTTTGGGTCATTTAATTCGACAATCTGTTGTCTCTGCCTGGTTTGGCTCATCCAAATAGGAATCCAAACCCTCACATCTAAAATAGGCAGGGTAGTCCATCAAGGGCAAGTAAGGAGGGGCAATAAAAGATGATCTAAGCAGAACCTCCAATAGACTTTGCTATCTTTAAGAGCTCTATCTAACTCTCTCTTGAAAGCATCCATAGAATTGGCTTCCACTGCCTTCTGATTCACAACTCTGTGGGTGAAAAGGTTTTTCCTCATCTTCGTTCTAAATGGCCTACCCCTTATTCTTAAACTGTGGCCCTTGGCTCTGGACTCCCCCAACATCGGGAACATGTTTCCTGCCTCTAGCATGTCCAATCCCTTGATAATCTTATATGTTTCAATAAGATCCCCTCTCAGGCTTCTAAATTCCAGTGTATACAAGCCCAGTCGTTCCATTCTATCAACATATGACACTCCCGCTATCCCGGGAATTAACCTCGTGAACCTAAGCTGCACTCTCAATAGCAAGAATGTCCTTCCTCAAATTTGGAGACCAAAACTGCACACAATACTGCAGGTGTGATCTCACTTGGGCCCTGCACAACTGCAGAAGGACCTCGTTGCTCCTATACTCAACTCCTCTTGTTATGAAGGCCAACATTGCATTAGCTTTCTTCACTGCCTGCTCAACCTGCATGCTTACTTTCAGTGACTGATGAACAAGGACCCCCAGATCTCGTTGTACTTCCCCTTTTCCCAACTTGACACCATTCAGATAATAATCTGCCTTCCTGTTTTTGCCACCAAAGTGGACAACCTCACATTTACCCACATTAAACTGCATCTGCCATGCATCTGCCCATTTACCCAACCTGTCCACGTCACCCTGCATCCTCATAGCATCCTCTTCACAGTTCGCACTACCACCCAGCTTTGTGTCAGCTGCAAATTCGTTAGTTACTTTTAATCCCTTTATCTAAATCATTAAAGTACAGTATATTGTAAATATATTGTAAATAGTTATTTATTGTCATGTATACACAGCACAGTGAAATTCTTTTGCAAAACTCACAAATGCAGAGTAGCTACAATTTTGGCACTGTTTAAAAAAAAAGTAAAAGCATAAAACACAAGCAGTCCAAAGTGCAAAATTCCAGTCCATGTATTGGGAGTCCTGAAGCGCCCCCAGTCCAGATAAGCTCAACCCAACGTCCCTCTCTGCCGACCGCCTCTGTATCCCATGGGGCACTTCCTGCAGTTGACCTTGAAGACGCTGGAGGCAATACCTCGGCCCGAATCTGGGTCGAAGGCCCCATTAGAGAGGGTGCAACACTAGATGGGCGGCACAGTGGCGCAGCGGTTGAGTTGCTGTCTTACAGCGCCAGAGACCTGGGTTGGATCCTGACTACAGGTGCTGTGTGTTAGTAGTTTGTACGTTCTCCCTGTGACCTGCATGGGTTTTCTCTGGGTGCTCCGGTTTCCGCCCACACTCCAAAGAAGTACAGGTTTGTAGGTTAAATCGCTTGGTAAAATTGTAAATTGTCCTTAGTGTGTGTAGGATAATGTTAGTGTGAGGGGATCGCTGGTCGGCGCGGACCCGGTAAGCCGAAGAGCCTGTTTCCATGCTGTATCATCTGTTTCCGCGCTGTAAACTCTAAACTAAACGAAACTAGACCTCCATTTAGGAAATGAGGCAGATTAAGTGATTGAAGCATCAGTAGGGGATCGCTATGAGAACACAGACCTAATACTATTAGTTTTATTAAGAAAGGTAGGACTGGTTCACGTTAAAGGTCTAATTGGGGTAAATCCAAATTTTTCCAGGCATTAGATAAGATCTTGTAGAGATTCATTTGGAGATGCTGGTGAAGATACTGTATGTTGGGCTTTTAAAGGTGAGATTGGGTGAGGCTATATATATATATAGAAAGCATGTTCCTGCTGGAGTGAAGGGCAACGGTGGCAGATTTAGGCAACCCTGGTTGATGAAGGAACATCTCATGGTTAACCAGCTTGGTCTATCATTGTCTCTGCACATTGTGGTCTTCCATATATCAATCCCAACCCTGGAAACAACTGATGAGGCCAAAAGGAACTTTTGCATCACCCATGATGTAAGTGAAAGACTTGGATAGAGTGGATGTGTTGAAGATGTTTCCACTAGTGGGAAAGTCTAAGACTCAAAATTAAACGACATTCCTTTAGGAGGATTTTTTTTAGTCAGAGGGTGTTGAATCTGTGGAATTCTTTGCCATAGGAGGCAAAGTCAATGGATATATTTAAGGCTAAGATAAATAGATTCTTAAATAGTATAGGTGTCTAGGGCTATGGGGAGAAGGCAGGAGACTGGGGTTAGAAAGGAGAGATAGATCAACCATTATTGAATGGCGGAGTAGACGATGGGCCGAATCGCCTAATTCCAATCCCAGAGGGACATTCACAAATCCCACTGGGTGACCTGAATGCCAAGTGTGAACAGGTGATCGATGGTCGGCATAGACTTGGTAGGCCGAAGGACCTGTTTCCATGCTGTATCTCTACACTAAACATATTCAACAAATCCCTCTTTCTGATCAAAAGCGTAGACCATTGTGTGGTTCCATGAGTGTTAAGCACAAGGTAATGGTGCAGCAATTAAAATACTAGACAAGCTCAGGCCCTCAAGTCCTGGCAATAATCTAAATTTAAAATCACCACAAGCTCTGCTAAATTGGGTTGTACTTCAGTCTCACTTTGGAGGCATAATTCTGGGTTACAAAAAAGCCATTTAAAAAAGATAAACAATCTGGGGATTTGAGCTAACAATCTAGAGACCCGGAGTAAAATCCTAATGTGTTTTTCCTGCAAAAAACTTTTAATTTGCTGGAAATCTTTTCTTTATGACTTTTTTAAAACCTAGAATTAAATGTCAAAAGTGGGTCTGACATACAACCTATCCAGCCCATTTTATGGAGTGTTTAAATTCAGATTGTTGCCAGGACTCAAGGGCCTGAGATTTAGGGAGAGATTGGGCAGACTAGGATTTATTCCCAGGAGCACTGAAGGGTGAGAGTTGATCTTATAGAGGTGTGCGAGATCATGAAGGGAATAGATAGGGTGAATGTACAGTCTTTTTCCCAGGTTAGGGGAATTAAGAATTAGTGAGTGTCGGCTTAACATGTGAACGGAAAGATTTGATAGGAATAGGTGGGGTAAATTTTCCACAGAGAGTGGTAGGTTTATGGAAGCAGTTGTCAGAGGAGGTAGTTGAGGCAAGTCCAATAACAACAATTAAAATACTATTTGTACAGAGGGGAGGCACAGTCACGCAGCGGTAAAGTTCCTGCCTTCACTGCTTAACACCTGGGTTCAACCCTGCCTGTCTGCACGTTTCTTCCCAGCTGTTATAAGGCAACTGAACCATCCTATCAGCAACTAGAGAGTGGTCCTGAGCTACTATCTACCTCATTGGATATCCTTGGACCGTCTATAATCGGCCATTACCGGACTTTATCTTTCGCTAAACGGTATTCTCTTTATCCTGTATCTGTATACTTTAGATGGCTCGATTATAATCTTGTATAGACTTTTTAGTGACTAGTTAGCACTCAACAAAAGCTTTTTCACTGTACTTCGATAAATGTGACACTAAACAAGGTTTTGCAGAGATCAAATTTAGTCATAGATAGTCATAGCACCGAAACAAGGCCTTTGGCCCACCTTGACCATGCCGACCAAAATGCCCCATCTACAGAAAACTATAAAATGCTAAAGTAACTCGGCAGGTCAATATGTTAACACAGGCAAGGGTCTGTTTTGGTAGGCAGATTGTTGGACAATGGTTGAGGATGAAAAGACAAGTGTGAGCCCAAAAGAATAAAGACATCAGTTACACCAGTCTCACCTGCTCGCATTAGGCCCATTACTAAAACTCTCATCTTGACCACTTCTGGTCTGCATTGTTTTTAAATTTGCGCAAAAACTGTACCGTATATCGCTAGGGTATTTTTCACCACCTTACTCACCCTTCTCCTCTGCTCCAAGCCCCCAAGTTTTGTTCAGATCGGTGGAAGATTACAAAAGTTATGAAGGTTTAAAAAATCATGAGTTCAGCAGATTGGTCTTCTCGCCTGTCAGTCACCATGAAGGTACCGCCCCTTCCTGCACCCGCTGGAGGCGGGGCTGAGTCCGTGAGCACGTGCAGAAGCCACCCGTCCAGAAGCCGCCCATCAAGAAGCCACCCAGAATAAAGCTGATGCAGTAGAATGTGGGCTGTGTTCCGTGGGCGGGGGCGGGCTGTGTTCCACGAGCGAGGGCTGTGAGCGCGACAGGTGCTGGGGACGGGAGCAGCTGATTGAGTCCAGAGCTGGATCCTGGAGCCAGGAGTGTGGTCGGATTCTGGGCCGGGAACAGGTGAGCCTGCACACCCCCTCCCACAATCCCCCTATGGCACCCCACACCCCTACACCCCCCCACTACACCCCCCTCCACTACACCCCTCTCACCTGCACTACCGCCCACCCCAACCCCTCCTCCCTCACACCCCTGCCATCACACCCCCCTCCCCTACACCACCCTTCCACTACACCCCCCCTCCCATACACCCCCCTCACCTGCACTACCCCCCACCCCAACCCACCTCCCTCACACGACCCCTGCCCCCACCACACCCCTCCCCACCACCCTCCTCCCTCACACACACCCCCCCTCCCCCACCTACCCCCAACCCCCAACCCCCGTCCCCCAGACCACCCTCCCCCACACCCGCACCCCCATACCTCACACCCACATCCCCCACTCCACACTCCCCCGCACACCCCCAACCACCCACTTCCGTCTCCCACATACACCCCTCCCCTACCCCCACAACCCCACACACTGCCTCCCCCACACACACCCCCACCCCACATTCCCCAATCACCCACACCCCTCCCCCTCCCACATCACCCCCCCCCACACCCCCCCCCCACCCCCACACCTCCCTTCTCCCACACCCCACACTACCCTCCCTCCCTCTCACACACACACCCTCCCCACACACCCCTCCCTCACACACCCCTCCCCCATACCCTCCCCCTTCCCCACACCCCCCTATACTATACTATGTACTATAACAACATCCCTGTACTATAACAACATATAAAATATATTTAATTACATGGATATAAACGGTTTAAAGGGATATAGGCAAAATGCAGGCAGGTGGGACTAGTGCAGATGGGTATGTGGTCAGCATGGGCAAGTTGGGCCAAAAGGCCTGATTCCACATTGTCTGATTCTATAATGCTATGACCATGATAATCATATTTCCACACAAAGGATTGTGAGTATATGGAACAAGCTGCCAGAGGAGGTAGTTGAGGCTGGGACTATCCCAACATTTAAGAAACAGTTAGACAGATACATGGATTGGACAAGTTTGGGGGTATATGGACCAAGCGCAGGCAGGTGGGACTAGTGTAGCTGGGACATGTTGGCTGGTGTGGGCAAATTGGGCCGAAGGACCTGCTCCCACACTGTATCACTCTATGACTCTAAGACTCTAAACAAACATTACATCTTTTAGATATTTTTTTTATTGTGCCTCAATGAATTTTTGAGACATTACAATCCACTCAGAAATGTTATTGCCATGAAATATTTTATGGAGCCATTATTGTTACATTAATATACGTTTCTGGGACACATGATGAGTAATTGATCATCAGGTACTCTATGAAAAAATAGCAATGTATTCTGCACATTGGTTATTACAGCTGGCCCTCCCTCTACAGAAGACTCTGATGAGTATGTGATTAACCCAGCTGCCACTGAATTGATTTAGTTTAGTTTATTTTCATGTGTATTGAGATACAGTGAAACTTTTTTGTTGCGTGCTACCCAGTTGGTGGAAAGACTATAGATTCCAATCGAGCCATCATCCACAGTTTACAGATACATGATAAAAGCAGCATCCCTGGAGAACAATGTCTGAAGAAGGATCCCGACCCGAAACGTCACCCATCCATTTTCTCCAGAGTTGCTACCTGACCCCACTGTGCTATGCTAGCACTTTGTGTCTATCTTCACTCTATGCCAGCAACTGTACTTCCTTCCTGCACAACCTTGGTCCTTTGTCGAGGATATTACTGTAAAGTTATTTATCAATGGTATATGAGATTCTCAAGAAGCTGAAGGAACTTGATAGATTTGCAGATGGTTCTTCTTCTTTTAACAGGCTCGCACACCTCGACTATGTTCACTCTCACGCATTTTTAAGCGTTTACCATTACTCTGACACCACACTGTCTGACTTCTCTTTTGATCTCAATCATACTCCATGTGCTACAAAGGAACAACCCCACTCAACATTCTCGTTTCTATGGTGATTATTATTACATGGGTGAAGTGAACACTTACGGGCAATTTCAAACAACATAAAGCGCGTCCTTTGGGGGCTAAAAGATGTTGCAAAATGGATTTGAATGTGCAGAAACAGTAATGCATCTCACGTCTCTGATGAGATTGTATCAGAGACTGGGAGAGACAGTTTCCTCATTTCACAAGGGCTTCCGCGTAATGTATCTAGATGTTTTAAGACTACGGAATTATCCCGGACTCTTGTAAGGATTTAAAATTGATCTAAGATAGACACGAAAGCTGGATTAATTCATCGGGTCAGGCAGCATCTATGGAGAAACAAATAGGTGAGGTTTCGGGTCGAGACCCTTCTTCAGATTGAGTATTTTGTACTGGGTATGTTCTCAGCATCGCAGGGATATATAAGAGGCCCTGTCTCCAAAAGGCAGCCAGCATCATCAAGGACCCACGCCACCCCAGCCATGCTCTCATTTCACTACTGCCATCGAGAAGATGACACAGAAGTCTGAAAACTATAATGTCCAGGTTCAGAAACAGCTTCTTTGCAACAAACATCAGAATATTGAACACGATGAACTCCAACTAAACTCCATACTGCCAACTTTAATAAAAAGTAACTGTAGATGCGAGTTTATAATAAAGATAGACACAAAATGCTGGAGTAAGTCAACTTGTCAGGCAGCATAAGTTCATAAGTTCTAGGAGCAGAATTAGACCATTCAGCCCATCCAGTCTACTCCATCATTCAATTATAGACAATAGGCAATAGGCAATAGGTGCAGGAGTAGGCCATTGGCCCTTTGAGCCAGCATCGCCATTCAATGTGGTCATGATCTATCTTTGTCTCTTAACCCCATTCTCCTGCCTTCTCCCCATAACCCCTGACACCCGCACTAATCAAGAATCTGTCAATCTCTACCATTGAATTGGCCTCCACAGCCGTCTGCTGCAATGAATTCCACAGATTCACCACTCTCTGCCTAAAGAAATTCCTCCTTATCTCCTTGCTAAAGGTACGTCCTTTTATTCCGAGGCTATGGCCTCTGGACCGAGACTCTTCCATCTCTGGAGGAAATGGATGGGTGGCATTTCGGATCAGAACCCTTTCTCAGACCTGCTGAGTTACTCATGAATTCTGCGTCCATCCAAAGTACGAACTGCCTGTGGGGTTCTATGAACTTTCGGCTTTGTTTTGTATTTCCACTACATTATTATTGTTATTTATTTAACTTTTTTTGTTTCTTTATTATATTATCAATTGCTTACCGTGTTTATACATCTTTTTATGCTGCTGCTGCTGTGAGTAATAATTTCATTGTTCCATTTCTGGACATATGACAATTAAATACTCTTGACTCTCTTGGGTTTGATTGGCTAAATTGATGCTCACTACAGAGCAATTTGAGGTTCAATGAAAAACATAAAATCCAATTGGTAATGAGACGGGGGTAGGGGGAAAAACATTAAATGTTACGTTTTTAGTTTAGAGATACAGCATGGAAACAGGCCCTTCGGCCCATCAGGTTCCCGCCAACCAGCGATCCCCTCACATTAACACTATCCTACACACACTAGCGACAATTTTAACATTTACCAAGCCAATTAAACTACAAACCTGTACATCTTTGGAGTGTGGGGGGAAACCGAAGATCTCGGAGAAAACCAACGCAGGTCACGGGGGGTGCGTACAATCTCCGTACAGACAGCGCCCGTCGTCAGGATCAAACCCAGGTGTCTGGCGCTGCATGCCCTGTAAGGCAGCAACTCTACCGCTGTGCAGTCATAAAAGAAGTATTGCTGATTCTGGAAATTGATTGAAAAGCAATCTGACAGAGAAAGAAAGATCTGGTTTAGTTTAGTTGAGAGATGCAGTGTGGAAACAATCTCTTCAGCTCACCGAAACCTCTTCAACCAAGAATAGTCTCAACTCAAAACGTCCCTTCCTCCTTTTCTCCAGAGATGCTTACTCAATCATTTTGTGTTAGTCACCATCCATCACCTGTATACTAGTTCTGTTATCGCAGTTTCACATCAAAATCATAATCATAATCATACTTTATTAGCCAAGTGTTTTACAACATACGAGGAATTTGATTTGCCGTACAGTCATACCAATAAAAAGCAACAAAACACACAAAATACATTTTAACATAAACATCCACCACAGTGACTCCTCCACTTTCCTCGCAGTGATAGAAGGCAAAAAAAGTTTAATCTCTTCCCTTCTTTGTCCTCCCGCGGTCGAGGGCCTTGAACCTTCTGTTGATGGGACGCTCATGGCTCCCACAACCAGCGGTCGGGCCTTCCACATTGGGGTAATCAAGCTCCCGCATCAGGGGGATCTCAGCTCCCAACCACTCCCGGCACACGCAGGCCAAATAACTGATGAACCCGCACGTCTTTGGAATGTGGGAGGAAACCGGAGTATCTGGAGGAAATCCATGTGGTCACAGAAGAATGTGCAAACTACACACTGACAGCGCCCGTAGTCAGGATCAAACCTGTGATGCAGCAGCTCTACTGGCTACACCACTGTTCTGCCTGAAGTGAGAAAATGTAGAGGCCAAGTAAATTGCTTCAGAAACATACGATCTTGCAATGTCTTTGGATAATCAGATAAGAGTATCACATTTTAATTCCATGCCCTCAATCATAAAAAAAACCCAGCTTCACAGATTTAATTTGTACTTTGCTCCGGGAAAGATCAAGGTTCTATGTTGTTAACGGACTCATCAATTATTTTCACCTCTGTGCCTTTTCCAATTCTTGTCATTACTTCCCCAATCAATTTAACAGCTGCTTTGCAACTAATGAGAACAACTCGCTTTCAATAGTAAAGCAGACTTTCATTCTGATCCGTTTATGAAAAGGACTTAATGGCGAACACAAATTATGTTAAAAAATAAACAGCATGGTGCAGCGGTAGAGTTGCTGCTTTACAGTGCTAGAGACCCGTTTTTGATCCTGGCTACGGGTGCTGTCTGTACGGAGTTTGTCAGTTCTCCCCGTAACCGCGTGGGTTTTCCCTGAGTGCTCTAGTTTCCTCTCACGCTCCACAGATGTACAGGTTTGTAGGTTAATTGGCTTCGGTAAAATTTCAAATTGTCCCTAGTGTTTGTAAGATAGTATTTGTGTACGGCGTGATTGCTGGTCGGCGTGGACTCGGTGGGCCGAAGAGCCTGTTTCCGCGCTGCATCACTAAACTGAACTAAACTAAACTCATCATGCAAAGGTAAAAATTTAAGAATGTCTTTCTTCCACAACAATCTGCAACTGAAGAGCTTCGGTCAACTGGACCAGGAACCCACCCAAAGGCTTGTCGGTCGGCGTAATCTGTAGCGAACTGGAGACATCGGAAGCGAGGAACAAGGGCCAGTAGGAGGGTGAACGGGGGGAATGCCTCCACTCCTTCAAGGTCGGTTGCAGGAGGCACCCCCAGGACACAAAGATGGCCGGGCGAGGGGAGGAGAGGGATGTTGGATCACTACTCCGGTACATCGAGTGCGCGGGCCGACCGGACTTTGAATAACGGTGTCAAAAATGGCGGTGCCTGCATGTATAATATATGCAAAAATAATTTCACTGTGCATTTGAATGTGTGACAACTAAAGCACTATTGAACCATTGATTTTTTTTCTCCCCAATTGGAATCCATTCTAAACGGCACTCACATAATATTATGCTGTTTTGTGAGGTTGCTAGAACTTCACAGAAGAGTACAGCACATGAACAGGTACTTTGACCCACAATGTCTGTGCTGAACATGATGCTAAAATCAACTAATCTCATCTACCTGCATGCGATACATATCTTTCCAAATGAACGGACTCTTTGGCGCATGCCCACCAATAAACCATTTCTATCCATGTTCCTGGCCAAATTCCCTTAAATGTTGTGAAAATATGTACCTTAACTATCTCCTCTGGCAACATGTTTCATTCCCAGTACCCTCTGTATAAACAAATTGCTCATCAGGTTCTTATTAAATCTTTCCCCCCTCACCTTAAACCTATGTTCTCTGGTTCATGATTCCCCTACTCTGGGTATAAAACAGTGTGCATTCATCCTATCTATTCTCCTCATGATCTTATACACTGCTATAAGATCACCCCTCAGCCTCCTGTGCTCTTAGAAATAAAGTTGTAGGCCGCCTAACTTGTAGGTACCTTGAGTGGAATTGAGTGATATTCACACCCAAAGTTACTTTCCTCTTATTTTGACTTGACTTTAGACTTTAGAGATACAGCGTGGAAGCACGCCCTTCGCCCCATCGAGCCTGCGCTGACCAGCGATCCCCATACACTAGCACTGTCCTACACACTAGGGACAATGCACAAACTGTACCAAAGCAAATCAACCTATAAACCTGTACGTCTTTGTAGTGTGGGAGGAAATGTGAGCTCCCAGCGAATCCCCACGTGGTCATAGGGAGAACATACAAACTCCGTACAGACAGCACCCATAGTCTGGATCGAACCCAGGTCTCTGTCACTATAAGGCAGCAACTCTACCGCTGCACCTCATTGTCTCCCATTGAACGTACTGTGGCGGGCAGAGCCACTTTGGTCTCGAACCGTCGTTCGGCGAGCTCGAGCACTTCTGTGGACATGACGTGATCTGGGCCAACCAATCAACGGCGACCTGGGTGGTCAGCTGGCGGGGTGCAGCAGATGACGGAGCTATACGTCACTTCACAGTCAACACGTTAACACATACACCTTGCCCTTTTGGTCTAATTGTTGAGCTGTATCGTTTAAATATTAAACTGAGTGTGTATACAACGTGTGAACCTCTTCAGAACCACCATTGCTGAAATCTGAGGATATTGTACGACCTGGCCATACTTGGCCTTATGCGCCAATACGTGTCCCAATATCCAAGTATCATTAACTAACTAACCTGAGGGCATAAAATGGATTGCAGTTCAGAACAGCGCCACATAGTGACAGATACTGTATATCTAAGCACTAATGAGCCGGTGGGAAAAGCAGCAAAACTTTAGACTTTTGAGATGCAGTGGAAACTGACCCTTTGGCCCATCGAGTCTGTGCTGACCAGTGATCACCCCGCACACTAGCACTATCCAACACATTAGGGACAGTTTAATTTTTTAATCATAGCCAATTGACCTACAAATATGCACGTCTTTCGAGTGTGGGTGGAAACTGAAGGACCTGGAGAAGACCATGCAATCAAAAGTTATAACGTATAAACTCCATACAGACAGCACCCGAGGTCAGGTTCGAACCCGGGCATCTGGTGCTGTGAGGCAGCAATTCTACCACTGCACCACTGTGCTGCTCTCTGCGTGTAGGAAATGACTGCCTGCAGGTGATTAAAAGCACATTCAGTGGAAGGATGCAGGGCCCTGTGGCTAACATAATACATGCCATAATCACTCGAAGGATGCACTCGTTATCCATCTTCTCCCCACGTCTGCATATCCCAGATCCTTGACACGTCGTCCCTTAGGCATCCAGAATTTGTTTTTAAATAACTCTGCGCGCTTTTCCATTTCCTCTCTGTGTCCTACATCAACGTGGAAGTTGACAATGTGATAAATTCAGAGAGATTTATAGTGGTGGAGATTAATAAAGGTGATTGTCCAGTCATGTGCCTTACAATTAATTATACATGACCATTCAAAACACAAAGCATGATAAAAAAGAATTGTGACAGAAAGAAAGCTGTGGAAATTACTAGCTTTTTTATGATCATATCTATCACCAGGACAAAGCAACAAATTTAGAAGTTTCATCATTCGTCCAATTTTGGCCTGGATATTCTCATTTACCAGTCTTTGTAATAAGATTACCAAAAAAAAACATTTTTCAAGTTGTTTCAAATTGTGAATGGACCATTTAAAGATAATTCATTCTTTGTTTCATTCTGTTTCTGAGTTTAGTTTAGGTTAGTTTGAGTTTGAGTTTATTTTATTGTCATATTTACCAAGGTACAGTGAAAAGCTTTGTTACATGCTAACCAATCAGAGGAAAGACTATACATCTTTACAATCGAGTCCTCCACAGTGTACAGATAGATGATAAAGGGAATAACATGAATAACATTTAGTGCTAGATAAAGCCAGTAAAGTCCGATCAAAGATAGTCCGAGAGTCTCCAATGAGGTACATAGTTGTTCAGGACTGCTCTTTTGTTGTGGTAGGATGGTTCAGTTGCCTGATAACAGCTTGGAAGAAACTGTCCCTCAATATGGAGGTGTGGGTTTTCACACTTCTATATATTTTTGCCCGATGGGAGAGGGGAGAAGAGAGAGTGGCCAGGGTGTGACTCATCTTTGATTGTGCTGATGGCCTTAACGAAAAAGCACGAGGTGTAAATGGTCAATGGAAAAGAGGTTGGTTTGTGTATTTGTGGTCTGGGCTGCGTCCACAATTCTCTGCAATTTCCTGCGGTCTTGGATGAAGAGGTTCCTAAACCATGCTGTGATGCATCCTGATAAAATGCTTTCTACTACACTTCTGTAGAAGTTGGTGAGAGTTGTTGGGGACATGCTGAACATTCTAAGCTTTCCAAGGATATAGAGGCGTTGGTGTGCTTTCTTGGCCATTGCTTCAATATGGGTGGTCCAGGAGAAGTTGTTGGTGATATTTCCTCCTAGGAATTTGAAGCTTTCAACCATCTCTACTTTGGTGCTATCAATACAATACAATACAATACAATACAATACAATACAATACAATACAATACAATACAATACAATACAATACAATACAATACAATACAATACAATACAATTTATTTGTTGTCATTTGAACCTGATTGAACCTCTGCAGTCATACACACAAGGAAAAGAACCAAGACACAACACAATTTACACAAACATCCATCACAGCGCATCTCCTCCTCGCTGTGATGGAAGGCAAAGACTTATCTCTTCCCATTCTCATCCCGATGTCAGAGTCAAAGCCCCCGGCGGGCGAAGGTAAGTGTCCCGCGGTCATTAAAGCCGCGCTGGGCGATGCAAGGCCACGCTCCGGGTCTTGGCATTGGAGCCCCCGGCGGGCGCTAGCAAGTCCCGCAACCATTCAAAGCCGCGCGGGGCGATGATGTAAGGTACTCTTCAACCCCGCAACTCGGGCGGGAGAAGTCGCCGTTGCGGAAGCCCCGAAAAGCGGTCTCCCAGCAGGGACCCGCGGGCTCCCGATGTTACTGTCTACCAGACCTGCGGTAAGCCTCCGAATCTCCGGGGTCAGCTCGCAGCCGCGCGCCACCACAGCTCCACCCGCTCCGAACTCGGCCAGCTCCACGATGGTAAGTAGGTCCGCAGCTCCGCGACTGGAGCCCCAGGTCGTTCCGGTTGGAGGCCGCTCCACGGTGCTCGGCCCCATCGACAACGGAGACCCGACAGAGAAAAGGTCGGGTTCTCCTTACAGGGAAAATATTTTAAAAGTTTCCCCACCCCCCGCCCACCCATGCAAACCAGGTTATGAGTACCGCCTCGCTTCCTGAAGTCGATCACTATCTCCTTTGTCTTGCTGATATTGAGAGAAAGGTTGTTGTCTCGACACCACATCATGAGGTTCTCAATCTCCTTCCTGTACTCATGATTATTTGATATCTGGCCCACAATGGTGGGGTCATCTGCAAATTTATAAGTTGAATTAGATTTGTTAATGGCTGCACAGTTGTTGGTGTGGAAGGAGGAAAAAAGGGGGCTGAGAATGCATCCTTGCGGAGCACCAGTGTTGAGGATTATCGTAGAGGATGATTTGTCCCGTATGTTCACTGATTGGGATATTTTTTTCTGGAAGCCGAGGACCTAGTTGCAGAGATAAGTGCTGACTCCAAGTCCCGTGAATTTGGTGATGAGCTTAGATGGGATAATGGTGTTAAATGCAGAACTGTAGTCTATCAACTGTAGTCTATAAACTGTAGTCTTATTGAATTAGTTTAGTTTAGTTTAGTTTAGATTAGTTTAGAGAAACAGTGCGGAGACAGACCCTTCAGCCCACCGACTCCATGCCTCCCAACGATCACCCCGTACACTTGTTCTATCCTACGCAGTTGGGACAATTAACAGAACCAATTAATCTACAAACCTGCACGTCTTTGGAGCGTGGGAAGGACCTGGAGAAAACCCACGCTGATCATGGGGAGAACGTACAAACTCCATGCAGATAGCACCCGTAGTCAGGATCAATCCCGGGTATCTGGCGCTGTAAGGCAGCAACTCTACCACTACGCCACCGTGCCACCCCACATCCTCGCAACCTGTCCTGGCAACATCCTCGTAAAATCCTCCCAGCATTTTTTCAAGCTTAATGACACCCCATCCTATCGCAGGGTGAACAAAACTAAATACAAGGTTCCAAATACAGCTTCACCCAAGGGGCTTCCTGGGCCATGTATGAAGATGTTTAATCGACTCGCACATTGCTATGGGTCAGGCCATACCAGATAATTACAGTAGACCTCCTGGAGTGAAGTGAACCAGACAGGTTTTACAACAACCCAGAGTATTTTGGTCAATATTAACAAAGGAAGCTGATTATTCATTAAATCTCAGGGTAGTAACTTTATTGAAACTCAATTTGAGCTCTTGTAGAATTGGAAAATTATACATACCACTGCTCCTCATAATTTTGTACACCTCTATTAGATCCCACCTCAGCCTTCCCCACTGCACGGACCAACGCAATATTTCCAATCTCTCAACTCCAGCACTTAATCTCAAGTAATGTTCTGTTGAATCTCCTTCACATCCTCTCCTTTACACAGAAGGTGGTGGGCATATGCAACAAGCTGGACGAGGTAGTTGTTGGGAGTCTCGGACCAGAGGGCACAGCGTTAGAGTAAAAGGACGTAATATTAGAAAGATAAGGCAGAATATCTTTAGTCAGTCATTGCCTTAGAGAGTTGTGGAGGTCAAGTTGGGACGACAGATGGCACAATGGGCTAAGTGTTCGGCTGGCAACCGGAAGGTAGCCGGTTCGAATCCCGCTTGGAGTGCATACTGTCGTTGTGTCCTTGGGCAAGACACTTCACCCACCTTTGCCTGTGTGTGAATGTGTGTGAATGTGTGTGAGTGATTGGTGGTGGTCGGAGGGGCCGTAGGCGCAGATTGGCAGCCACGCTTCCATCAGTCTGCCCCAGGGCAGCTGTGGCTACAGAAGTAGCTCACCACCACCGAGTGTGACTGAGGAGTGAATGAATAATGCGATGTAAAGCGCCTTGAGTATTAGAAAGGCGCTATATAAATCCCATCCATTATTATTATTAAGTGATTGAGTATTTTTAAAGTGGAGATTGACAGGTTCTGAAGAAGGGTCTCGACACGAAATGTCGCGTATTTTACTTTTCTCTTGAGATGCTGCCCGAACTGCTGAGACTCCAGCGTTTTGTATCTATTTTGACAGATTCTTGCTTACTAAGGGTGTTAAAGGTTATGGGAGCAGGAAGGGAAAGGGGGTTTAGAAGGAAAAACTAATCATCCGTGATTGGATGGCAGAGGAGACTCAATGGGCCGAGTGGTCTAAATCTGCTCCTATGTCTTATGAACTTATTTCCCTGTTCCTCAATTGTACTTATATCCTGTGTCCCATTCTCCCAGAGCTTGAAAATGTTTTTTTTAATACACCATCCAATTACTATGAATAGATATCCTCGCAAGGAGTAATAATTGGTGTGTGTTGGAACACGGAATCAAAGAACCTTGAAATGTATTTTTATTGTGTGCCTTTGTTGTCAGTGAGGTAGGAGCGGTGACATCACCAGACATCACCATCAAAGCCATCAGAACCAGTTCACTGGGAGATAATGGTGCTCTTGCTCCTGTTTAACAATGGAGAGCAAAGACATATCTCTGAAGATGCAGGATCAAGATTCAGTTTAGTTTAGTTTAGTTTAGTTTAGTTTAGTTTACAGATAGTGTATGGAAATGTTTGGCAGATGCAGTATAATGTGGATAAATGTGAGGTTATCCATTTTGGTGGCAAAAACAGGAAAGCAGACTATTATCTAAATGGTGGCCGACTAGGAAAAGGGGAGATGCAGCCAGACCTGGGTGTCATGGTACACCAGTCATTGAAAGTAGGCATGCAGGTGCAGCAGGCAGTGAAGAAAGCGAATTGTATTGTTAGCTTTCATAGCAAAAGGATTTGAGTATAGGAGCAGGGACGTTCTACTGCAGTTGTACAGGGTCTTGGTGAGACCACACCTGGAGTATTGCGTACAGTTTTGGTCTCCTAATCTGAGGAAGGACATTATTGCCATAGAGGGAGTGCAGAGAAGGTTCACCAGACTGATTCCTGGGATGTCAGGACTGTCTTATGAAGAAAGACTGGGTAGACTTGGTTTATACTCTCTAGAATTTAGGAGATTGAGAGGGATCTTATAGAAACTTATAAAATTCTTAAGGGGTTGGACAGGCTAGATGCAGGAAGATTGCTCCCGATGTTGGGGAAGTCCAGGACAAGGGGTCACAGCTTAAGGATAAGGGGGAAATCCTTTAAAACCGAGATGAGAAGAACTTTTTTCACACAGAGAGTGGTGAATCTCTGGAACTCTCTGCCACAGAGGGTAGTCGAGGCCAGTTCATTGGCTATATTTAAGAGGGAGTTAGATGTGGCCCTTGTGGCTAAGGGGATCAGAGGGTATGGAGAGAAGACAGGTACGGGATACTGAATTGGATGATCAGCCATGATCATATTGAATGGCGGTGCAGGCTCGAAGGGCCGAATGGCCTACTCCTGCACCTAATTTCTATGTTTCTATGTTTCTATGAAACAGGCCCTTCAGACCACTGAGCCCACACCAACCAACGATCGCCCCATACACTAGTTCTATCCGACACACTAGGGACAATTTACAGAAGCCAATTAACTACAAACCTGTACATCTTTGTAGTGTGGAAAGAAACCGGAGCACCCAAGAAAATCCATGCGGTCACAGGTAGAATGTACAAACTCTGTACAGACAGCACCCGAGGTCAGGATGGAACTCGGGTCGCTGGCACTGCAAGACAGCAACTCTACTGCTGCGTGACTGTGCCCCCCCCCTAATGCCATTTTAATTTAACATAGCAGATTAACACACCAGTGGAGCACTGCTGGCTGTAGTTTATATCCTCTAAATCTTGCATGAGTAACTTGTTTCAGTGATTCATGAAGATGCAGCTGGTCCCAAGAGATTTCTCAAAAACAAAATACTACAAATTTGAAATAAAAACAAGACATTTTTGAAATATTGAGCATCATCTATGGGGAAAGAATCATGGCATCTTGGTCTTTACTTTAGACTTTGGAAATACAGCGCAAAACAAGCCCTTCGGCCCACCAAGTCAGCACCGACCAGCGATTCCCATACACCAGCACTATCCTAACCTGCCCATCTTTGGAGTGTGAGAGGAAACCGGAGCTCCAGGAAAAAACCCACACGGTCACAGGTAGAACATGCAAGCTCTGTACAGACAACACCCATAGTCAGGATCAAACTTGGGTCTCTGGCAGAGTAAGACAGCACCTCTACTGCTGCGCCACTGTGCAGCTCCCAGTGGTCGGCAATGACAATTTTGGTCGAAAGTCTATTTCCCCACTGCGTGTTTCTAACTCAGACTTGTTATCATAGTTGGACTTCAGTTCGATTAATTCTGAGGCAAGATCATCAGATCATAAGGAGGTGATACTGTGGAGCAGCGATAGTTGCTGCCTTACAGCACCAGAGACCCGGGTTCGATCCTGACTACGGGTGCTGTCTGTACGGAGTTTGTACATTCTCCCCAGGTTTAAACCAGGTTTTCAGGTTTGATCCCACTCTCCAATGGCTTGTAGGCTAATTGGATTGGTGAAATTGTAATTGTAAATTGTTCCTAGTGTGTGAAGGAAAGTGCTCGTGTGTGGGCATCGCTGGTCAGGGTGGATTCGCTGTTTCCGTGCTGTATCTCTAAACTAAACCAAAGCAAACTAAATCACAAGAGATGGGAGTAGAATTAGGGCATTCAGCCCATTGAATTTGCTCCGCCGTTTGATCGTGGTTGATCTATTTTACATTCTCCTGACTTCTCCCTGTAACCTTTTACTCCCCTATCTCCCCTGCCTTCTGGTCTCCTGATATATCTGTCAACAAACAACAGACCTGATAGCAAAGGCACAGAAGAAACACGCAGTAGAACAGTTTCCTCTCTTGCTCTGCAAGATGGAAGAAAAATCACTAAAATAAAATGTGCCCGGCATCAGTAATTACTAACTTCTCTCTTAAAGTACTGAGGAAAATAAAATCTATTTCACCTAGGCATGCAACCTGTGAATCCGTGCTAATCAACAAAGCCAAGCTGACAAAACAGTAACTTTACTTAGAACGGGGGGGTTTCTGTAGAACGCATTGAACCTGTAGTTCCAGCAAATCAGTATTTACTCCACAGACACCTGTTCTGTTCAGGTTAATAAGCAACTCTCAGCAGAACCAGGCCATAGAAAGAAATGCAAATAGAATCCACAGATGCCGTCATTTTGAACTGCACCAAGAGTGTTTCTCCAGCTGGTGGAACGAGATGAGCTTAGCAACATAGAAACATAGAAAATAGGAGCAGGAGGAGGCCATTTGCCCCTTCGAGCCTGTACCACCATTCATTGTGATCAGCGCTGATCATCCCCAATCAGTAACCTGTGCCTGCCTTCTCCCCATATCCCTTGATTCCGCTAGCCCCTAAAGCTGAATCTAACTCTCTTTTAAATTCATCCAGTGAATTGTCCTCTACTGCCTTCTGTGGCAGAGAATTCCACAAATTCACAACTCTCTGGGTGAAAAGGTTTTTTCTCATCTCAGTTTTAAATGGCCTCCTCTTTATTCTAAGTCTGTGGCCCCCTTGGTTCTGGACTCCCCCAATATTGGGAACATGTTTCCTGCATCTAGCTTGTCCAGTCCTTTTATAATTTTATATGTTTCTATAAGAACTCTCATCCTTCTAAATTCCAGTGAATACAAGCACAGTCTTTCCAATTTTTCATCATATGACAGTCCCGCCATCCCGGGGATTAACCTCGTGAATTTGCACTGCACTGCCTCAATAGCAAGGATGTCCTTCCTCAAATTAGGATACCAAAACTGCACACAATACTCCAGATGTCTCACTAGGGCCCTGTACAACTGCAGAAGGACCTATTTACTCCTATACACAGATCCTCTCGTTATGAAGGCCAAAATGCCTTTAGCTTTCTTCAATGCCTGCTGTGCCTGCATGTTTACTTTCAGTGACTGGTGTACAATGACACCCAGGTCTCGCTGCACTTCCCTTTTTCCTAATCTGACACCATTTAGATAATAATCTGCCTCCTTGTTCTTGCCGCCAAAGTGGATAACCTCACATTCATCTACATTTGTATTGCATCTGCTCACTCACTCAACCTGTCCAAGTCACCCTGCAACCTCCTAGCATCCACTTCGCAGTTCTTTTAACTGCCACCCAGGTTTGTGTCATCTGCAAATTTGCTACTGTTACTTTTAAACCCATCATATAAATCATTAATATATATTGTAAATAGTTGCGGCCCCAGCACCGAGCCTTGCGGTACTCCACTCGCCACTGCCTGCCATTCTGACAGGGATCTGTTTATTCCTACTCTTTGGTTCCTGTCTGCCAACCAATTCTCTATCTATGTCAATACCCTACCCCCAATACCATGTGCTCTAATTTTGCCCACTAATGTCCTGTGTGGGACCTTATCAAAGGCTTTCTGAAAGTCCAGATACACTACATCCACTGACTCTCCTTCATCCATTATACATGTCACATCCTCAAAAAATTCCAAAAGATTAGTCAAGCAGGATTTCCCTTTCATAAATCCATGCTGACTTGGACCAATCCTTTTACTGCTATCCAAATGCGTTGTTATTACTTCTTCAATAATTGACTCGAGCAACTTCCCTACCACCGATGTTAGGCTAACTGGTCTATAATTCCTTGTTTGCTCTCTCGCTCCTCTCTTGAAAAGTGGGATAACATTAGCTACCCTCCAATCCACAGGAACTGATCCTGAATCTATAGAACATTGGAAAATGATCATCAATGTGTCCACGATTTCTAGAGCTACCTCCTTGAGTACCGTGGGATGCAGACAACTAGGCCCTAGGGATTTATCAATCTTAATTTAAAGATACAGTACGGATCCAAGCCCCAAGGCCCACTGAGTCTGCACCGACCAACAATCCCTGCACACTAACACCATCCTACACACACTAGGGAAAATGTACAAATTTAACAAAGCCAATTAACCTACAAACCTGTACGTCTTTGGAGTGTGGAAGGAAACTGGAGCTCCTGCAGGCAACTCACGCAGGTCACGGTGAGCACATACAAACTCCGTACAGTCAGCACCCATAGTCAGGATCGAACCCATGTCTCTGGCACTGTAAGGCAGCAACTCCACCACTGCACTATCGTGCCGCACTGAAGAGCATTTCTCTGGTGGTGGGATGAGATGAGTTTAGTTTAGAGATACAGCATGGAAACAGGCCCCACGGTCTACACCAACCAACACTCATCCGTACACACTAGTTCTATCCTACACACCAGGGACAATCTTACAGAAGCCAATAAACCTACAAATCTGCACATCCTTGGAGGCTGGGAGGAAACCAGAGTACCCATATTGGTTGCACCATTATGCTGAACATGATGCCAAGAAAAGCTCTTATCTACCTGCACATAATCCATATCCCTCCATTCCCTATAGATTCATATGCCTATCCAGAGGTCTCATACATGCCTCAACCACTACTCCAGGCAGCTAATTGCAGGCACTCACTACCCACTGTGTATAAAACTATTCCCACACATCTCCTTTAGTAGAACATCTTCACCCTAGCCAATAAAATTCCTTTGACTTCCCACTCTAGATTTGTTTAAATAGGTGTTTAATAGTTGGTGTGGACTCAATGAGCTGAGGCCCTGTTTCTATGCTACTTCACACTATAACAATAACAAGCCTTTCAGTGCCTTTTGAAGAACGGGTGGCTAAAAAGAGGAATGATTTTATAAAACAAACAAACAAATAATGGAAGAAACATACTGCAGGTAGGAATTGCTGAGTTCCAGGAAAATGGAGCGTGAGAGAATGTCAACTTAGAATGGAAATTAAACCTTAAAAATCCTCTTCCTTTCGAGTCACGTGAGAATATGGAAAACCTCCAATGGCAAGATTCAAATGCAATTATGGTGTTTAAAAAGACAAGTGCAACTTGTTGGAGTGAAGATGATTGATAACATGATCTGAAGCCAGGAGAACAGATTTGCACCTGGTTTGCATATAATTTCAGGTTTTCCATTCCTTCATTTTTATGTGAGTATGTTAATTTTACCAATGGTACAATGGTGCTTTTTCAATGATTCAATTCAACTATTCAATAATTCAATGATACTTTATTGTCACATGTATCACAACGTCAGTTGCTGTATGAACCCACGCAGGTCACGGTGGGTTCATACACAATCAAATTAACACGAGGTTATTTTCAGGTCAATATGTTTCAATCAATGGTTTAATGGTTCTTTGCTCTTTATTGCTACGTATGCACTGCATAGTGAAATATCTTTTTCATAGATCACACATGCAGGAGTTGCCATATTTTGGCGCCATTTACAAAAGAACTCCAAAGTCCACGCTCGATATATTGGAGCGGTTCCTGATCCAGGTTAGCTACAGACTGTTCCAGGGCCTCCTCCGTCACCCTCGACCGGCTCGGCCCGCGAACCGACGTCCCTCTCCTCACCCGACCACCTCTGTGTCCCAGGGGATGCCTCCTGCAGCCGACCTTGCAGGCACTGGGGGCAATACCCTGGTCCAACCGACCCACTCCTCGCGTCCGTCGTCACCAGTGGCACCCGCCTCCTCAGCTTTCGTTTTTCAGTTTAGATATCCGTCCTCGCACTTGGAGGTCCCTTGCGGGCCCATTCCTGCTCTCGTGGCGAGGATCCCATCGACGCTGGTGGCTCGGGGCAGGGATCAGAGTCTGCGGAGGGCAAGCTGGCTATTGGCATTGAGAGTTAGGGTCGCGACCAGAAACGTCACTGTAATGTATTCGTACATATTCATGTATATGTTAATTAGTTGGTGTTCAATATAAGCAGGGAATGCTGGGTAATAAATCTCTCTCTTGTGATCCAGGCAAACTGCGTGTAAGTTGTTATTCATTCTGCCGTCCGGAATATAACAAAATTGGCGACAAGGATGGGATAGAGTTGGTGAACTCATCCTTTAAATACAGTGCAGGACTGTTTTGGAACATGTAGTATTGTTTCACATTTTAAACAGTGAATACGGAGTTGTGTCGCAGTTGTTTATGAGCTGGACACGCTAGGCCACAGATACCTCTGTGTATGGGACTGTAGTTTAAAACAGCAGCTGGACAAATCGTCGAGAGTTTGTCAGGCTATCTCTATGTTATGTCTATGTGGCAAGATGCTGTCCTTGGAATTGTATAAGATTTTTCTTTTGTCGAGTTCCTCAAGCTGAATAGCTTTTGTACAGCTAAGTTTTAGTTGAATTGTTAAACGAGAACAGACAGGAAATCGGGGTTTTTGAACGGAATTTAAAAAAAAAAGAGATAACGGCACGATGGCAGTGTCCACGGGCTACATCGGAAACCTTGGCACTTTTGACAAGAGTAGAGAGCCGTTCAGCTCCTATATGGAGAGAGCAAACATATTTTTCACGGCTAACAACATAATGGAGATTAGTGGTGAAGGAGAGATAGTGACTGAAACAAATAAGACCATTTGCGAACGCATGAAAGTGATTCTGCTCACGGAGATTGGTCCTGAAGTGTACGGCACACTCATGAATCTCCGTGCGCCCATAAAGGCAAAAGACGTGCCATTCAATGACATAATAAAGAAGTTGGTGTAAATAATCAACCCAAAGCCTCTGGAAATTGCAGAAAGCTATAAATTTGGCACTAGAAACCAGAAGCAGAATGAGATAATCAATGAGTACATTGTTGCCTAGAAATACTTAAGTTTGTACTGTAACTTTGGAACTTTTCTCGGACGCGCACTATGCGACAGATTTGCTTGTGGTCTAGTGGATGAACTAATTCAGTCTTAAACTCATGAACACTACAGATCTTACATTCAAGAAAGCATGCAAGATTGCTACCACAATGGAATGGCATCAAAGAATGCTCGCGAGTTTCGTCCATTAGGCACTGCAGTGGCCGTTTACAGTCACAAGGCAGTGCCTATGGCCAAACCAAGAGGAGCTAAACCAAAAGCAAAGTATGGCGGGGAGCCGAGTTCAGCCAGTTGTTATTGGTGCAATGGTAATCATTCATCCCAATTTTGTCAGTTTAAAATGGCCAACTGCTGGAAGAAAGGTCATATCATCTCAGTATGTTGGGCCATGCTTAAAACAGGAAACCAACAATCTGCGGGAATCAAGCGACAACACCAGAGAGGAGTTCACAACTTGAAGATGAACCCAGATGGAAATGAACTTGGGTTATACACCATTTATGCAACCAACATCGATAAGCTTACAACCAGCCAAGGCAAGAAGTTTCGAACTAAACTATTGATTTTACTTCGGAGTCACGTGAGTGACTACGTGAAGAACCCCGCCAGGACGCATGCATGTCATATCGCTACACGCATTGCAACAAGTCACAGCAAGGGGGAACAACGTTCCCCTAGCGGCAAAATTTGAAAACCAGGAACAGCAGGTAAGGAGACTCTGCGTTCCAGAATTTGAAAATCGGGAACAGCAGGTAAGAAGACTCTGCGTTCCTTCCACTCACCTTTTAGGTGGAAACATGGACCGGATCCATGAAGGCTGCGGTAAAGCTGGCGGGGGAGAACCGCGGAGTCGCGGGCATCCGGCAGCAGCAGCCAAAGACACGCTAATCTCCAGTAGTGGGAACAGCTGTGTCCGACTTTCACTCCCGACTCACACCCGCACCGGACCGGGCGGGAGAGGGAGCAAAACTAATGTTTCCCCGCGCCGGGTCTTTACAGGAGGGGAAGCTCGACAAAGGAGTGTCCAAAAGTGCTGCTAGTGAAGCTGGCTGGGGAAGACCACGGAGTCGCAGGCAGCCGACAGCAGCAGCCAAAGGCACGTTAATCTCCCGTAATGGGAAGAGCTGTGCCGACCTTTGGTCCCGCGCCGGCCAGAACACCACGGCCGGGCGGGAGACTATTCAAATGGGGCCGTTGACTTTTGACCAGTCAATAACGGCATGCAGACGGGGTGGAACGACGTTCACCCGTAGCAACAATTTTAACCTGGACCTGCAGGTAAGAGCTGCGGTCTTTTTTGTATTTACCATGCTGATTGCAGATGCAGAAACCAACGGGCTGCGACAAAGCTGGTGGGCTAGATGGGATCAGCTGTGCCAGATATCCTCCACACCGGCCATATCCACTCCACGGAAGGACAGTAAGGACAAAGCTGGAGAAGGAGGACCGTGGAGCAGCGGGCAGCCAGCAGCAGCCAGCGGCACTTGGATCGCCTGTAGTGGGATCAGCTGTGCCCGATGTCACCTCCGCACCGGCCAAATCCACGCGGCCGGGCGGAAAGGCTAGACACAAAACAAACAAGGTCGTGGACTCAGAGGAGTCCGACTTTGAACAACCGCGGGCGGCCAGCGCCCGAGAGCGCTGGAGCCGGAAGAAGCGGTGTATGGAGCTTTGCTCCAACGTGACAGACGGAGATGGAGTCGGGTCACTGTGGGCCCTATGATAAACCCACAGCAATACCTCTTGAAGGGCTGCACAGTGCTTCTACCTCATCAGAGGGGAGCACTGCGGGTCAGTTCTGGGCTGACCTGGAAGAGGGGTCCGCAGATGAAAAGACAAGTGTGCCGGGGGTGCAGGAACAAGAGAACCTACTGGAACCCACTACGGCCAACGACAGCACCCCCACGCACCCACCAGCAGAACTGGTGAAAGCTCGAAGGACCGGTACCCAAAACATGAGTCTTTTTAGGCCATGGCCCAGACCGGCCTTCTTAGAAGATGCGGGGACCTCCAACGCCAACCAAACCGAAAATCCAGACCCCAGCGCTACAACAGCAGCGAAGAACCTACAAAAAGTAAACCTGCCACTGGTAACTATGGAGGTAGGTGGGTCTGGTTCCCTACAATATACAGTGGGCACGGAGATTGGGTGGAGATTACACTCTTTTCTGATTGCATGGAGCATGATAACAACCGATACTTACATCTTAAGCAGTATCCAGGGATATACAACAGAGTTTATACACAAGTACAGCCCTCCAGTTCAACATATACTGAACTGAATGTTCGTGCCTTCTGATAAAGGAAAATCAAAAGCGCAAGCTGAACTGAAGCAACCAACATCGATAAGCTTACAACCAGCCAAGGCAAGAAGTTTCGAACTAAACTATTGATTAATGAACAGTTAATCGATATGTGTATTGACACGGCAGCAGATTGTTCGGTCATGAGCAGAGACCTGTACGAAACAAATTTCCCACAGATACCATTGTTTGAAAGTAAGATCAAGCTGAGAACCTACTCGGGCGAAGTTTTGGAGACATGTGGACAAATGAACTGTAAATACAGCATAATGGTCAGTCAGTAACACTGCCCATCATAGTGGCCAGCTACAGAAATAAACCAACGCTCCTTGGAAAGGATTGGCTGAGTAGAATAGAGTAAGACTGGAAGAACATTTTCAGCATCGATTTGTCCAAATCACATCTTGAAAAAGTCATAAGCAAACATGCAAACATTTTTGCTGACAGTTACATGGGAATAACAGGGTACTCTGCACACATTTGACTTAAGCAAAATGTGAGACCTGTGTATTGTCGACCAAGACCTGTACCATAAGCACAAAAGCAACAAGTGGAGGAAGAACTTGACAGGTTAGAGCGGAATGGAGTACTCGTGAAGACAGACCAGAGTAACTGGGCAACGCCAATTGTGGCCATACCCAAGGCCGATTAAACTATTCAACTATGTGGTGACTACAAAGTCACAATCAACCAAGTCGTTGATGATGAACAATATCCGTTACCAACCTAGCAAGATCTGTACACGGAACTTAGCGGAGCAAGAGTCTTCACTAAACTGGATTTGGCTCACGCTTACGCCCAACTGAATGTCGACAAGGAAAGTCAGCAGTACTTGACGATCAACACACATAAGGGCTTGTATTCATATACAAAGCTGCCCTATGGTGCGAAATCCTCCCCGAAAATTTTCCAGTCTGTCATGGACAAAATGTTGCAAGGCATTCCGCACTGTGTGTGCAACCAGGATGACCTACTGATATTCACAGAGGGCCCAATAAAACATCTGGAAATCTTTGAGCAAGTTCTCATACGACTGAACTGCCACAATGTCAATCTGCGACAAAGTAAATGTGCATTTATGCAGTCAGAGGTGGTCTACCTTGGACTCAAAGTAGATGCCAACGGACTTTGCCCTGTGAAGGCAAAGGTTGAAGCAATAGTGTATGTTCTAAAACCCAACAATGTGTCAGAGCTATGATCAGTCCTTCGGATGGTGCAGTTCTATGCACAATTCCTTCCAGATTTAGCATCTGTGTTAAAGCCAGTACATCATCTGCTACAAAAAGATATGAAATGAATGTGGGGAAAGGAACAGCAATGTGCATATGACATCTGCAAGAAAAACTTGACAAGTGACAAACTCCTTGTACACTTCAATACGACACGCGAGATGAAACTTGCTTGCGATGCTTCAAGTTATGATGTAGGTGCAGTGAGCTCCCACATAATGAATGACGGACAGGAAAAGGCTATTGCTTTTGCATCCCGCACCCTATCACCCAGTGAACGCAATTATGCACAGATAGAAAAGGAAGCATTCAGCATCAAGAAATTCCATCAGTTTCTTCTCAGCAGACCATTCACCCAAGTGACTGATCACAAGCCATTACTAGTGATATTAAGTCCCACGTCAGCTATACCTTCCATGGCGGCATCAAGGATGCAGCGCTGGGCAATTCTGCTGTCCCAGTATGACTACAAGGTTGAGTACAGAAGCTCCAAGTGTAATGCAGTTGTAGATGCGTTGTCCCGGTTGCCCCATGAGAACTCTGGACGTGGGAAGTGAGAACTCAATCTACAAGTTGTAGTTGAATACTTTACAGTGACTGCAACAGAAATTGCAGCATAAACAGAGAAAGACACTGTGCTGAAGAGGGTCTATGAACAGACATTTATCGGTTGGACTGAAATCAATAGTGGATTGAACTCAGTTCTGAATTCAGAGCTGAAGCCTTTCCATAATCGACGCCATGAATTATCATGTGAGCAGGGATGCATTAAGTGGGGTTACAAAGATTGGGAGAGAACTTCATTGCATGGATAAAACTATTATATAACAAACCTATGGCTAGAATACTAACTAATAATATATTATCCTCGAAATTTGAACTATCAAGGGGCAATAGACAAGGTTGTTCATTATCTCCGCTGTTATTTGCTTTGGTAATTGAACCCCTTGCTGAAAAAATAAGAACACACCTGGATATTTACGGTTATAATACAAAATATTCAAATAACAAAATATCCCTATATGCCGATGATGTACTACTGTACATCCCAAAACCACAAATTAGTATACCGAATATATTAAATTTAATTGAGGACTTTGGATCCTTTTCAGGATATAGAATAAATTGGAACAAAAGTGAAATTATGTCGATAAAACCAAAAGACTCAACACATCTCAGGAAATTCCCCTTTAAAATAGCTACAGAAAAATTCAAATATTTGGGAATTGAAATTACTAGAAATTACCAGGATATGTTTAAAGCCAATTATAATCCCCTACTTAAGAAATTAAATAATTTGATTAAATTCTGGAAAACACTTCCGATGTCCTTAATAGGCAGAATAAATGCTATAAAAATGATTTTCTTACCACAAATTCTATACCTATTTCAATCAATACCTATATATCTCCCAAAAAAGTTTTTCAAAAAATTGGACTCAGACATTACAAATTTCATATGGGATTATAAACCCCATAGAATACAAAGAACACACCTTAATAAACGAAAAGAGTGGGGGGGGTCTAGCGCTCCCTAACTTTATGTATTATAATTGGGCAGTAAATATTAAAAATATGATTCACCTGCTGGACAATTCTGCCCAGCAGGCGGACTGGATTGTAATGGAAAAAGGGGACTGCTCCCCGAGTAATATAGGAGCGATTATCCTCTCACCAATAAATCTGAATAATAAAAATTATAATAAAAACCCAATTATACATAGCACAATTAGAACATGGAAACAAATAAAACAGAATCTAAAATTAAGAAACCTATCTCTCTCAATACCAATAGCCAATAACCCATCGTTTAAACCATCAATCATAGACAAATCATTTATACAATGGGAAAGAATGGGAATCAAAACGCTCGAAGATCTGTATGAAGTGGGAAAATTACTATCATTTCAACAACTACAACTGAAATATAATTTGAAAAATAACCAATATTTTAAATATCTTCAAATTTGTGATTATTTGAAAAAATACACAAAAGACTATCATAATATGCCTTCCGACTTACTGGATGAAGCAATGAAGACAAAGGCGGAATCAGCTAACTTAATATCGTACTTATATAATATCATTTTAAACATAGAAATACCCACAACAGATGGAATTAGAAGAGACTGGGAACAAGAATTAGCTATAAAAATTTCAAAAGAGAGCTGGGATAATCATTTACTACAGGTGCATAAATGCTCGATCAATGTACGACATACGCTTATCCAATTCAAAACATTACATAGACTATATTATTCAAAAACTAAATTAAATAAAATCTTTCCTAATGTTTCACCAATCTGTGATAAATGTCTGTGTCAAGAAGCTACCATAGCGCACTCTTTTGTTTTTTGTACAAAAATCCAAAAATTCTGGCATGGAATATTTGATATTTTTTCAAAATTAATTAAAATAAAACTGGTACCAAAACCAGAATGGATCATTTTTGGGATATCGGAAGGTATCCCTGAATTAAACGTGTATCAGAAGAATTTACTCAATTACGGGCTAATAATGGGAAAAAAGCTCATACTTAAATTTTGGAAAAATGCGCCCACACCAACAATAAAAATGTGGACATCAAATATGTTTGAAACATTACATCTGGAAGAGATGAGGTTCCTCTTAGCAGGTAAAGCAAACCAATTCCAAAAGACGTGGTCTACGTTTATGGACCTATTACAAGCATGAGGTGCAATAGTAATTTTAAAAATAAATAAATAAATAAATGGTATCAGGACCTGGCATTGGGAGGTAAAACAATAAAAACAGACTTGGTTGGTAGTCTTTCTGCGGAGTTTAATGTTATAATAGAGCGATTGTCCTTACTTTCTTTTTCTTTCTTTTCTAGGGTCTACTTTCTTACTTTACTTCCTTCTCTAACTTCTTTTCTAAGGGGCTTTCTTTTCCCAACACTCTCTTGCACTTCACAACTCTTGCGCACCTTCTTTACTTTCCTTATTTCTATCTTTTTCTTAAAGCTTTAAAAAAAAAAAATGAAGCGGTACAAAAAATGTATTAAGATATATGTGCTGTGTGTTATTGTAATTTACCGTACTTCTAATTAAAAAAAAAAAAAAAAAAAAAAAAAATTGGGGTTACAAAGTGCTTGAACCAGAGTCCTTGAGAAACAAAATTATGAATGAACTTCATACCAAACATCCTGGCATAGTAAGCATGAAGTCAATTGCCAGAAGTTTTGTTTATTGGCCTGGTATTGACAGTGACATCGAGTCACTGGTGAGCAAATGTAGCATCTCCCAAAATTGCAGCAGTAAACCACCAAAAACTCCACTGCATCCCTGGTCATGGCCAATTAGACCTTTTCAGAGAATTCATGTAGATTTTTGTGAAAAGGGTAATGATCACTTTCTGGTACTATTTGATAGTCAGTCCAAATGGATTGAGGTTAAGCATATGGGGTCAAGCACTACTATTGAGCGAACCATAAATGAATTGAGATCCATTTTTGCATGCCATGGTTTACCGGAAGAACTTGTTTCTGATAACGGGCCTCAGTTTCGTTCAGAACGGTTCAAAGAGTTCATGCAGCGGAATGGTGTAAAACACACACGTTCTCCCATACCATCCAGCCCCCAACGGGACGGCAGGAAGGTCTGGAATTGTCAAAGATGCTCTCAAGAAACAGATTTTGCAGGGTAGTTCAAAGCTCAGCATGAAACATCATTTGGCTAGTTTCTTGCTGAAGTACAGAACCACACAACACACAACAACAGGTTACTCACCTGCAGAGCTGTTGATGAAGAGAAGGCTAAGAATACGCCTAAATCTAGTTCAACCCAATTTGACCTTGAGAGTTGAGCAAAAACAGTTAAGTCAAAAACACCATTTTGACACCACAAAAAGTAGAGGTACTTCAAGCCAGATGAGTAGGTTCGTGTTCTCAGTCCTCCCAACAAGTCCAGTCGAGATAATTGGGATGTTGGGAAAAAGTGGAAGTGTGTGGAACAAAAAGATACTTAGTTGAAGTTGAAGATAGGATCAAAAGTGCTCATGTTGATCAAATGATTTCAGCCAAAGATGAACCAAAAACTGAGCATGAAGTCCTAATCCCTGAGTTTTTATCTGAAAGTGAGTTGGAAGAGACCACTGTGATTGAAACTCAAAGTTCAGTTAATACAGACAAAGAAACAGATTCCTCTGGTCAAAGTCAGGGTACTAAAACAGAGCCAAACAAGCCTACAGTTGAATCAACTCCTAAACCTGTTACACCTGTTACTGTTAGACGATCAGGCAGGATCAGTCAGGTTAGGATTGTATGTTAAATAAATCACTGCACAAGTAAAACAAAAATGTGTAGATATGTAAAATAAATATATTATGTTATCATTAGAACTTCATGAATACTGGTTTAAATGGAGTATCACAACAACAAAATTGTAACTTACTTAGATTTAATACTTAAAAAAAGGAGAGCAGTGTAATGTATTCATACATATTCATGTGTATGTTAATGAGTTGGTGTTCAATATTAGCAGGGAATGCTGGGTAATAAATCTCTCTCTCGTGATCCAGGCAACCAGCGTGTAAGTTGTTATTCATTCTGCCATCCGGAATATAAGTTACCTTTTCTTTTTCTATAAAGATGCTGCCTGACCCGCTGAGTTACTCCAGCTTTTGGTGTCTATCTATGAGGGCAATCGAAGACAGATGCAACAAGTCAGGCAGCACCTCTGGAGAAAAAGGATGGGTGACCTTTCAGAACCCTTCTTCAGACTGAGAGTCAAGGACATTGTTTTAGGTGATGGGGCAAAGATTTAATAGGAGCCTGTGGGGTTACTTATTTATACAATGGCTGGTGGGTGTATGGAACAAGCTGCTGGGGAAGGTAGTTGAGGCAGGTACTATCGCAACATTTAAGAAATATTCAGACTGGTACATGGATAGGATAGGTTTTGAGGACCATGGGCCAAACGCAAGCAGGTGTGACTCGTGTAGATGGGATATGTTGGTTGGTGTGAACAAGTTGGGCTGAAAGGGCTGTTTCCACGCTGTATAACTCAATGACTATGACTCAAGAGAGCAGATGGGATCTGGTTTGACTGCTCACTCTTCCCAGCCCACTAGTTATTTGTGGAAAGGCACAAATTGCTGGAATAACTCAACGGGTCAGGCAGTATCTTTGGCGAAAATGGATAGGTGCTGTTTCTGATCAGTACCCTTCTTCAAACCCAGTCTACTGAGCCAAAATGTGACCTATCCACGTTCTCTGGAGATGCTGCCTGACCTGCTTAGTTACTCCAGCACTGTGTCCTTTTTTTTCTTTCATCTCCAAATACCTTGATACTATCCTATTCCTCCTTTTCCATTCCCTTCTCACCTACATCCAAGACACCTCGTACGCCCTTCCACTCTTCAATAACTTTAAATTTCTAGGCCCCAATGCCTCAACCTTGCCAGTCTAAGAAGGGTCACAACCCGAAATATCACCCTATCTATGTTCTCCATTGATGCTGATTGACCTGCTGAGTTGCTCCAGCACTTAGTGTCCATTTGTATATTAACCAGCAACTGCAGTTCCTTGTTTCTACATACTGACAATTTTTTTGCTATTCTTCAGAAAATGGCAGAATGAATAAATCAGACCCTTTATGTGCCTGCTGCTATTTTTTTTATTGTCACATACAATAATCAAACATTACGATTGCTAAGAACCAACTTTTATTAAAGGTTAACAATTTTTTTTAAGCAGATTTTCATTTACGGTAATCTTTGATTAGTGTTTAGAGAGAAATGTGCCAAATGCAGGCAGGTGCGACCAATGTAGATGGGACATATTGATCCATGTGAGCAAGTTTGGCTGAAGGACCTGTTTCCACACTGTATGACTATGATTATAACTCTATGACATCAGCATTAGTGGGGTCAAGGAAAGAGCATTCACGTCGCGGCCCTGTTTCCACCAATCTTTCAAGAATCACAAGAAGCGCAAGACAGACATCATTGTATGCGGACACCGAGAAGTGTGTTCAGCTCTGGCTGAACAACCTCTAATCTTGTGTGTGGACTCGACAAGAAGATCAGCATTAGTGCGCCTTAAACCCTGTGGACAGTGTAGAGTGCAATGAAATCCACTCACAGCATGGATATACAAATTGAAGACTTTATACCCTAGTTTGTAGATGATACAAAGATAGCTGGAGGGGCAGGTAGTGTAGACTAAGCAGGGACTCTGCAGAAGGACGTGGGAGAGTGGGTAAAGAAGTGACAGATGGAATACATCACAGCAAAGCGTGGAGTCATAGCATGTCAGTAGCAGGAATATAGGCATAGATTATTTTCTAAATGGGGTGAGAATTCAGAAATCGAGGTGCATAGGGACTTGGGAGTGCTGAGACTTTATAAAGCACTGGTCAGACTCAATTTGGAGGATTATGAGCAGATTTGGGCCCCTCTATCTGAAGAAGGACGTGTTAGCATTGGAGAGGGTCCAGAGGAGGTTTACAAGAATGATCCCAGGAATGATTGAGTTAACAAATGATGACTGTTTGATGACACTGGGGCTGTACTCCTGGGGTTTAGAAGAATGAGGGGGGACCTCATTGAAAATTTACCGAATAGTGGAAGACCTGGATAGAGCAAATGTGGAGAGAATGTTTCCACTAGTGGGAGAGTCCAGGACAAAGGCCATAACCTCAGAATAAAAGGACGTACCTTTAGAACGGAGATAAGGATACATTTCTTTAGTCAGAGGGTGGTAAATCTATATAATTCATTGCCACAGAAGGTTGTGGAGACCCTCAATAAATATTTACAGTGGAGATTGACAGATTCTTCATTAGTACGGGTGTCAGGATTTCTGGGGTGAAGGCAGGAGAATGGGTTTGAGAGGGAAAGATAGATCAGCCATGATTGAATGGCGGAGTAGACGATAGGCCGTATGGCTTCATTCTGCTCCTATATCTTATGAACTTATGAACAACACTAATATTACTTACCCATCGGCTCAATATTCTCCAGGTACACCCATTATGTGATATCGCTCACGCACAGCATCAATAAGCATATCAAAGCAGCACCAATATCACACATCTAGCACAAAAAACACTGGCATCAATTGTGAACATCAGTCACCGCGGCACTTTTATAATATGCTATCAGAGACATTGTCACACAGCCTGAACATTACATCACTCACTTCATTGCATTCATCCATTATCTTCGGTGAACATCATACAAATGTGTCTCAGGAATAGGCCTTTGTTGGCATTGCTTTTGTTTTGGGTTTGACATGTTTGAGTCTCTTTGTTTCACACACAAATTGTATCCATGGAAGAGTCAGTGGAGCTGATAGCTTGTAATGCAATATTAGTAACACACCCTTGCATGAGACCTGTTTCCTCCCTTCACACGGATGAAGACATTATGCAGTTTATTTAGACTTTAGAAATACAACCCTTTGGCCCACTGAGTCCGCACTGACCAGCGACCACCCTGTACACTAACATTATCCCGCACACCAGAGACAATTCATAATTTTGCAGAAGCTAATTAACCTACAAACCTGTACGTCTTTGGAGTGTAGGAGGAAACCCATGCTTTCACAGGGAGAACATACAATCTCCATACAGACATTGGAGGAGCAGCACCTCATATTCCGCTTGGGCAGTCTGCACCCTAGCGGCATAAACATTGAATTCTCCAATTTCCGGTAGCCCTTGCTGTCTCCTCCCCTTCTCAGCTCTCTCTCAGCCCTCGGGCTCCTCCTCTTCCTTTCCCCTTTTTCCTCCCCATCCTACATCAGCCTGAAGAAGGGTTTCAGCCCGAAATGTTGCCTATTTCCTTCGCTCCATAGATGCTGCTGCACCCGCTGAGTTTCTCCAGCACTTTTGTCTACCTTCCATACAGATAGCACCCATAATCAGGATCGAACCCAGGTCTCTGGCACTATAAGGCAGAAACATTATTGCATTCTCGCTGCAAGGTGAAACACCGTGAGTATGTTCACAGTGGTACAGTGGTAGAGTTGCTGCCTCACAGCGCCAGACACCCTGGTACGATCCTGACTATGTGTGCTGTCTGTGTGGAGTTTGTACATTCTCCCCTTGAGCTGCGTGGGTTTTATCCAGGTGCTCTGGTTTCCTCCCACACTCCAGACGTACAGGCTTGTAGGCTAATTGGCTTGGTTAAATTGTAAATTGTCCCTAGTGTGTATGATAGTGTGTGAGGATCGCTGGTCGGTGTGGACTCGGTGGGCCAAATGGTCTGCCTCCACACTGTATCTCTATATCTAAACTAAACTAAAAACCATCATTGCCATGTTTGAGAAGCAGACCAAGGGAACTGAATGTACAATGAGTACAATCTTACGAACATATCACCTCACACCAGATACAATATTGCTGTACACACAATACAGAAAATTGTTATTTACAGAAATGATGTTGACAACAAAGGGAACTATGCAGTACCGAGACAAAAGATATGATTCACAATGTGCATTATTGTAAGGTGGATTACAGGGTAAATTATTATTTACACTGTCACACCATTATTAATTGCAGTTTTAATAAACTGGAACCACCTGAATTATATTTTATTTGGAAATATTAATGCAGATTTTTTAAATATATGGCAAAGAAGAGGAGACATTGATGTAAATGAGCCCATGTTGGTAGCACGGTGGCACAACGGTAGAGTTGCTGCCTCACAGTGCCAGAGACCTGGGTTCGATCTTAACTACAGTTGCTGTCTGTACGGAGTTTGTACGTTCTCCCCGTGACACACCTAGGCTTTCCCCGTGTGCTCCCACACTCCAAAGGCGTACAGGTTTGTAGGTAATTGGCTTCTGTAAAATTGTATATTGTCCCTAGTGTGTGCAGGATACAGTTAGTGTGCAGGGATCGCTTTCAGCACGGACTCAGTGGGCGGAATGGCCTGTTTCTGCGCTGTATCAGTAAAAAAATGAAAAATTAAAATACAAGTCTGCGAACCAATTCTAAAGAAATGCAGGTCCACCACTGATTATGCGGCACCCTTGTTCCAGAGCCTTTCCCCAAAGTCAGCCTTGGAAGTCGGCTATGGGAACAGATCCCTGGAGTTTCAGAACCCTGGATGCAGGGGGAAAGTCCCAATGAGGAGCGTATCGGCCGCCTCACCAGGCCTAGGCACCACATTTTCCGGGGGAGATTTCAAATGCGCTCTCGTATTTTGTCCGGATTCAAGGAGGTGCCGGACCACCAGTTGCCGGAAAATCAGTGGTGGAGCTGCACCTCTGCTTCCAGAGTCGTAGCGTCTGACAGCACAGAAACAGGCCCTTCATCCCAGCACAGCTGTGCTGACCTTTCTACTTATCTACATTGATCCCACTTGCCTGCATTAGGACCGTATCCTTCCAAGTGCCTGCCTAAATCAGGCTTAAACGCGATAATTGTAGCTGATCCCACCAGCTTCACTGGCCATGGGTGCTATCTGTCAGAAAGTCTGGTAGTGTCGCTCCAGAAGACCGCCAGGCTGCAGGTATCCCCCGGCAACAGACCTCGTCACCCGCCGCGTTACCGGGGAACCTGCCCTGTAGAGGGAGCCACCGAGCCCGGCCCCTGCTCGTCCCTCGAGGGCTAGAGAATCGAAAGGAGGGTGGAGCAAGAGAAGCGTGCAGATGGAAGAACAGAGGGCCGGCAAGAGGAACAGGGGTCTTATCTTCCGTGCCCACAAGGTCAGCTACGGGAGGCGCCCCTCCCTCGCCCCATCCCCCCATTCCCTGGGACACACAGACTGAAGGTTACCAGGCGAGGAGAGGGATAGGTTCACAAGTCACAGGTGATTTAGGCCATTCGGCCCATCGAGCCATTCCGCCATTCAATCATGGCTGCCTCCTAATCCCATTTTCCTGCCTTCTCCCCATAACCCTTTTAATGATGAATTTGTCTATCTCTGCCTTAAAAATATCCACTGACATGGCCCCCACAGCCTTCTGTGGCAATGAGTTCCACAGATCAAGCCCAGCTTTACAACGTTAATTCCCAGGTTGGTGGGATTGTCATATACTGAGAGAATGGAGCAGCTAGGCTTGTACACTCTGGCGTTTAGAACGATGAGAGTGGATCTCATTGAAACATATAAGATTGTTAAGGGCTTGGACACGCTAGAGGCAGGAAACATTTTCCAGATGTAGAGGGAGTCCAGAACCAGGGGCCACAGTTTAAGAATAAGGAGTAGGCCATTTAGAACGGAGATGAGGAAACACCTTTTCTCACAGAGAGTGGTGCGTCTGTGTTTTCCCACTCGCATACATCCCTACACATTTTACAAAGACCAATTAACCTATTTGTCTTTGATATATGGGAGGAAACCAGGGCACCTGGAGAAAACCCACACCCACATAGTTACAGAGAGCAGAAACAAATTCCATACATACCGCACCCGTAGTCAGGATTGAACCTGGGTCTCTGGCGCTGTGAGATGGATAGATTTCTCGTGATATTTATTCATAGAGTCATAAAGTCTTACAGAGTGGAAACTGGTCCTTCAGCCTAACTTGCCCACACCATCTACACTAGTCGCACCTGCCTGCATTTGGCCCATATCTGTGTACCTGTCCAAATATTTCTTGAACATTGCAATAGTACTTGCCTCAGCTATCTCCTCCAGTAGCTTATTCCATACACCCACCATTTGTGTAAAAAATTTACCCCTCGGGTTCCAATTAAATCTTTTCCCCTCCTCATCTTAAACTTATGTCCTCTGGTTCTCAATTCCCCTACTTTGGGCAAGAGACTGTGCGTCTACCCCTCTCATGATTTTATACACCTCTATAAGATCACCCCTCATCTTCCTGTGCTCCAAGAATAGTGTTGTAGACTACTCAACCTCTCCGTATACCTCAGACCGTCAAGTCCTGGCCACATCCTCGTAAATCATCTCTGTACCCTTTCCAACTTGACAACTTCCTTCCAGTAACATGGTGCACAGAACTGAACAGAATACTCTAAATGCAGCCTCACCAACATCTTATACAACTGCAACATGACCTCCCAACTTCTATACACAATACTCTGACTGATGAAGGCCAATGTGCAAAAAGCCTTATTGCGGGACAATCTCCACAGACTCTTCCCTCAAACACTTTTGTGTACTGATTGGTTCTGGTTCAAAGTGTTTTCCTTCATATCTAATTAAGTGTATCTGTACAACTGCACCTCCCAAAAACAGTGTCTAATTTAGCTTTCCACTGAGTTTGACATTTCCATCACAGTGAGATACTTGCCAATTAAAAAGCAACATCACCACTTCAACAAGTAATTCTGTAAAATAAATACGAAGATGACCTTTATAATGTACCTCAGGAGGCTTGTCAAAGCCAGTTCAGACTATGATCTCCCAATTGGTAGGTGGCACTGTTTTTCTTTATTCTGCATTATCCTTTGTTTATCAGAGTTCAAGGCATCTGTGTTGCTAAAATACACTGTGGGTTCTTAATTTCAATCTTTATTTCAATTGTTTTATGATTAAATTGGACAGGGCATTCAATTTTGAGGGAATCCAAATGTATGTGATGAGGTAGAAATTTGGTGACACATTTGACTTAGTTGCGCAGTGGTTGAGCTGCTACCTCACAACGGCAGAGACCCAGGTTCGATCATGACTATGAGTGCTGTCTGTGCAAAGATTGGACGTTCTCCCTGGGTTTTCTTCAAGTGCTACACTTACCTCCCACGTCCCCAAAGACGTACAGGTTTGTAGGTCATTTGGCTTCTCTAAATTGCCTAAAATCCCCTTGTGTTCAGGATGTGAAGGTGGGTTAACATAGAACTAGTGTGAATGGCTGATCGATGGTCGGCATGGGAGCCAAATGGCCCGTTTCCACGCTATATCACTAAACTAAAAAACTAAACTAAAGACACTGCAGATGCTGGAATTCTGGGCAACAGACAAAACTGCTGGAGGAATTTGGCCGGTCAGGATTTGTGGAGACAATTGACCTTTCAGATCAGGCTTCTTATTCCGACTGAAGGAGTAGGGGGAAAAAATACTGGAAAGAGAGAAGTGGGGGTGGGACAATATCTGGAATGCGATAGGTGGATACAGGTCATGGGGGAGGGTATAAGATTGGCAGATGGGTGGAGTAAGTGAAAGGCTGAAGGTGAAAAGGAAATTAAAGGGTGTCAGATAAGGAAAGAAGAAGGAAGTGTAATGTAAAGCCACAGGGAGGAATATGGGTAAAAGTAAAAGAGGGGTTGGTAGGGAAAGAGTGGATGAAAGGAAAACATGAGAATTGAGATAAGGTATAAAACATATTGAGAAAGATAGAGGTTGATTAGGGATTGTCAACATGATCTTCAGTGTGGGCAGTGATGGAAATGGGGGACGGCGTTTCCCTGCTTTTCATTTTCCAATGTATGTCCAATTTCTGTGCTACCAGTGAGTCAGAGTTATTAAATACGGATTTTTTTGTTGTAGAAGTATTCGTATCACAGTGGAATAATAGACTATTTAGCAAATGTCAATGCCACGTGACCAACACTTCAAAAGTGATTTTAAGAAAAAAAGGTTACATTTCCTCATCCACTCAGTGGCAACCGTTGATTTTGTATCACACGTCCCATTAAAGTCAATGAATCGCAAAATAGAGTAAAAATGAAAGTGTTCCTATCCAGAAACAATTACATAATGATAGCTTTCAATAGATTTCTTTCTGTCAACCTTTGAAATGGTAGCTTTTTGCAATCGTTCAGATAGATGCGTGGTAAGTAGAGGTTCTGAGAAGGGGAATGGAAATGGAAAGGTGGGCCTGACTTTTATATTCACTATTAATTTGCCTGTTTATTAAAGAAATGCTTCAATTTTCAGATTGCAACGGGTGATAATGCCTCAGAAGTACTTTGTTGGCTGAATATACTCCAGGTGGGCCTGCGAAGCTGCAGATACTGGTTTACAAAAAATAGGACACCAAGTACCGGAGTAATTCAGCAGGTCACTCAGCATCTGTGGAAAAGATGGAGAGGCGACATCTTGGGTTGGGACCCTTCTTCAGCTGGGGTAGATGGGCTCAATACAAAAATAGGAGCAGGAGTAGTTCTCTCAAGCCTGTGCCAACATTTAGACTTTAGAGATACAGCAGGGAAACAGGCCCTTCGGCCCACCAACCAGCGATCACCCCGTACACAAACTCTTTCCTACGCACTAGGGACAATTTACAGTTTTACCAAATCCAATTAACCTACAAACCTGCACGTCTTTGAAGTGTGGGAGGAAACAGGAGCACCCAGAGAAATGGGGGGTGTCGAGGAGAACCAGCGATGATTGGGTTAATATATGATGAGCATTTGACGGCACTGGGCCTGTATTCGCTGGACTTTAGAAAGATGCGAAGGGACATCATTGAAACCTACCAAATATTGAAAGCCCTAGATAGAGTGGATGCGGGGAAGATGTTTTCACTAGTGGGAGAGTCTAGGACTAGAGGCCGTAGCCTTAAGAATAAAAGTGCTCACCTTTAGAAAGGAGATGAGGAAGATTTTTTTTTAGTCAGTGGATGGTGAATCTGTGGAATTCATTGTCACTGACGGCGGTGGAGGTACAATTCAATTCAATTCAATTCCAACAATTCAATTTATTGTCATTTGGACCCCTTGAGGTCCAAACGAAATGTCGTTTCTGCAGCCATACATTACAAACAAATAGACCCAAGACACAACATAATTTACATAAACATCCATCACATTGCTGTGATGGAAGGCCAAAAAAACTTATCTCTCCACTGCACTCTCCCCCCCGATGTCAGAGTCAAAGTCAAAGCCCCCGGCGGGCGATGGCGATTGTCCCGCGGCCATTAAAGCCACGCCGGGTGATGCAAGGTCACACACCGGGTCTTGGTGTTAGAGCCCCCGGCGTGCGCTCGCAGAGTCCCGCAGCCATTCCAAGCCGTGCGGGGCGATAGTGTAAGGCCCCGCTCCAGGAGCTCTTCAACCCCGCAACTCGGGCGGGAGAAGTCGCCGTTGTGGGAGCCCTGAAAAGCGGTCACCCTCCAGGGACCCGCGGGCTCCCGGTGCTGCCGTCCGCCAGACCCGCAGTTGCAGCCTCCGAATCTCCGGGGGTCAGGTCGCAGCAGCGTCCACCACCGCTCCACCCGCTCTGGACTCGGCCAGCTCCGCGACGGTGAGGTGAGTAGTCGGCACCACAGCCCCCGGTCTTCCTGTTGGAGGCCGCTCCTCGTTGCAGCCCCAACGACAACGGAGACCCGACAAAGAAAAAGTCGGGTCTCCCGTGCAGGGAGAGATTTAAAAGTTACCCCCACACCACCCCCACCCCCCCACACACATACCCCAACAAAAAATAACAAAAACTACATAAAAACATGGACATAAAAGTCATGGAGTACTTTTAAAGCGGAGATTGACATATTGTTGATTGGTAAGGGTGTCAAAGGTTTACGGGGAGATGGCAGGAGAATGGGAAAGATATAATAAGTATAATAATATATGTATAAGTATCCTTTATTGTCATTCAGACCTTTCGGTCTGAACGAAAATTCATGCCTTGCAGTCATACATAGAATAAAATAACAAAAACACACAATAAACACAAATTTAACATCCACCACAGTGAGTTCACCAGGCACCTCCTCACTGTGATGGAAGGCAAAAGTCTCAAAGTCCTTGTCGCTTCCTTCCTTGTTCTCCCTCTGCGCTGAGGCGATCCAGGCTTCCGATGTTGTGATCCCCCCGGTTGATGGTAAGTAAGTCAGTCGAGCGGCTGAATCCGAGCTCCGCGAACGGGCCGGTTCAAACTCCGCGGCCCGGGGCGGTCAAAGCTGCCGAAGCTGCCGCCCTCCAGTCCAGCGGACGAAGCTGTTGTTGCGGGAGCTCCGGAGAACAGGTCACCAACATGTGACCTGCGAGCTCCCGTCGATGTCGTCCACTGATAGATCAGCCATGATGGAATGGCGGAGTAAACTCGATGGCCAAATGGTATAATTCTGCTCCTATGACATGAACTTATGAACTGTTTTAATCTACTTATTTTCCAGCATCTCCAAAACTTAAAAACCCTGTGAAAAGGTACATGTGTGCACTGCTATCTCCACATATCCTGGCAGCTCACCTTTGGAAATAACTCATTGTTCCTCCATCATCACGGGATCCAAATCTTGGAACCTCCCGCCGGTCAGAACTAAGGCAGTGACTCCACCAGAAAGAATACAGCGGCTCAAGAAGAAAGCCGACAACCATCTCCTCAAGGGAACTTAGGGATAAGTGATAATTGCTGAGCTCGCCAATAATCTCCCCATCCAGGAGATGAATAATAAATAAAAGAAAAACTCCTCCTATATCTAATCCAAAACTTGCAGCTGTGAATGTTTTCTTACATTAAGGGGGATGCTTTAAGCAAGGTTACCTACATTAGGTCAATAAAGCTGCTAAAATAATGAGCCTCCTTTTCCTCATTACCAACCGCTGACCTTGCTGAGAACATACATCGATTGCGGCCAGAAATAAGTTTGACTGAACATTCCTCCAAGCTGTTAGCAGACTTCTTTGGCTTGCCTGAGGGAACAATCTCAAGGGGGAAGTTGTTCCAGAATCTGAATCACTCCAATTTAATAATCAGCTCCTTGGAAAAGGATGGACATTAAAAAGAGAGAGAGAAATGTATGACTCCATGACCTAAAAGCACATATTTTCATCTAGAAGATTGGGGAGGTAGCCAGATTTTTTCACAGCTGTTTAATAGTTTAGTTTGGAGATATAGCATAGAAACAGGCCCTTTGACCCACGAATCCTCTCCTACCAACAAACACCTGTACACTAGTTCTATCCTTTACACCAGGGACAATTTACAGAAGCCAATTGACGTACAAATTTGCACGCCTCAGGATCGAACCCGAGTCTCAGGTGCTAGAAACACCTCAGAACTAACTTGTGATTCGTGCGTGGATGTAAAAGATCAAATGTGCATTCTGCGTTGTCGTTTAGTTTAGCCTAAAGATACAACATGTAAATAGGCCCTAGGCCCACCAAGTCCTCACCGAATATTGATCACGCACGCACACTAGTTTTATGTTATCCCACTTGTACATCGGGGCGCTGCACGATTGGCAGCCCCACCAACAGTCTGTTTTTTCGTTTTTTTTTTAATTTTTGGTGCGTATTAAAAGTTTGTGTCAATGTTCTCCAGTTTTTTTTATGTGGGAGAGGGGGAGGGGGGTTGGGAGAAACTTTTTTTTCAGTTTCTTACCTTGCCGGAGATGTGATTAATTTTCGGGTTGCATCTAGTCACTCTGCGGCCTACCAACAATGGAGCTGGAGGCCTCCTCGGACTGACTTGCGCCCCACCACGGGGCATACACTTAACATCGGAGCTGATCCCTTGCCTGGGATCGGTCCAACTGCGGCCTTCGGACTTAACATCAATAGTTCGCAGTCTCGGGAGAGGCTAGTCGGGAGCTCCAATGATGCAGAGGCTCAACCAGCCCCGACCCGGTGTTTGATCGCTGACCCCCCCCCCTCCGATGCAGGAGCAGATCACCCCAATGCGGAGGGCCAAAACGCCGCCGGGTATGGGAGTCAAGATCGTCCTGTCAACGAAGGGCTCGAGGCCCCCAAAAGGCATAGAATGGAAGAGCGCATAGAAGGTAAGAGATTTTACCTTTTTTTGAGGAATGTGGAGGAGTCACTGTGGTGGATGTTTAAGTTAAAATCTATTTTGTGCGTTCTGTTGCTTTTTATTTGTGTGACTGACTTGGCAAATGAAATTCCTCATATGTTGCAAAACATACTTGGCTATACTCTTTGAAGAATAATTTATTTCAGATAGCTTGACATCCTTCAGGTAAGGCCATTGTTTCAAGTCTTCATGGCTTGGTATATTTTGACGACCAACAGGCATGGTTCCATGTGTAAAAACTTCAGATATTGATAGAAAATTATCTTAATCCAAATGGGGTATCTCAATACTCATAATGTAATCTGCTCTCTTTATCTTTAGTCATGGTATGTAATCGAATCTTAGTCTCTACTCCTGTGATGTTCAGCCTTCTCGTCAGGTTTTCGAACTTCTGTGATTCAGAAAAGCAAATGTTTGCAACACTGTATTCGTCTTGCTGTTCCTTACCCGTACTGGTAAGATAGAAAAGTTACAAGCTTCAACCCTGGCCCCAATATGAGCAGTTACTTGAGGCGAGGTGATAGCATCTCTAGTAGTTGGCTTCTTCTTCTGCCAAATGCTCTGGTAGTTCTCCATCTATTTGTTCCAGTTCTTCTTCTGCTTCCCAATGGTTCAGTTGTCTCCAGTGGCAATTTACAGATAATAATCTACCAGTCCACTCGTCATTTGGATGTTAAGGAAACTGGTGCACCCAGAGGAAACCTATGTGGTGGCAGGAAGAATGTGCAAACTCCACACATACAGCATCCGGTCACAGTCTCGGAATAAAAAGACATACCTTTATAATGGAGATGAACGGGAATTTCTTTAGGCAGAGGATGGTAAAACTGGAAAATATTGCCATAAATGGCAGTGGAGGCCATGTCATTGGGTATTCTTAAAGCAGAGATTGACAGGTTTTTGATTAGTAAGGGCATCAAAAGTTACGGAGAGAAAGCGGAAGAATAGGTTGAGAGAGAAAATTATATCAGCCATTATTGAATTGTGGAGTAAGCTCGATAGGCCAAATGGCCTATTTCTGCTTCTGTTTCTGCTTCTGCTTCTACGAATGGTCTCTGATGCTGTGAGGCAGCAACTCTACCAGCTGTGCCCTTGTGCCATTCACTAGGTGGATAAATGGGACTTTAGACTTTAAAGATACAGTACAGAAAGAGCTGACCAGTGACCATTCCGTATACTAGAACTATTCTACACATTAGGGACAATTTACATTTTACCAAAGCCAAATAACCTACAAATCTCCCTGAGTTTTGAGTGTAGGAGGAAACCGGAGCACCTGGAGAAAACCCACTCGTTGACAGGGAGAACGTACAAACTCCGTACAGGCAGCACCCGTGGGCAGGATCGTACCCGCGTCTCCGGCGCTGTGAGGCAGCAACTCTACCAGCTCTGCCGCTCTACTGCCCTAAAGGAGGGAAGGTGGGAAGGGGTGGGGTGGGAGTGAGGGATGGAAGGAGGAAAGGAAAGAAAAGGAGGAGAGATTAACAATTAACTGAGTCGAGTGCTAACACTCCCTTTTCTGCAGCAGTCTGTAAGTGGCGGGAACATTTCTCAGTCTGATATGCTCTCAACTACATATCATGTCAGGATAGTGTCACGTTCTTCAGCGCAGCTTACTGTGATAAATTATATGGCTGAAGCAAAGCCATTCTCCGCACTAACTAATTTGAGAGACTCCATTTTCATCCAGATAAGAAGCTTTGCTGCGCTGCATATAAATTATTTATATAACTTGCTGCTTTCAATTTGACTACTAAAAGGGAAGCTCGAAAACCAGTCCAGGTGTTGATTGTGTGTGAATCTGTATTCCAATGACTACATTGGTTTCAAGCAATAAATAAGGCACTGTCTGAAGAAGGGTTCTGACCTGAAACATCACCTCTTTCTGTTCTCCAGAGATGCTGCCTGACCCGTTGTGTTACTCCGGCATTTTCTGTCTATCTTCGGTATAGACCAGCATCTGCAGTTATTTGTTTCTAATGCTGCCATGCGAACCCACTTTAGTTTTGGTTTAGTTTTAAGGATACAATATGGCAACAGGCCCTTCTGCCTATCGAGTCCATGCCAACCACAATCACCAGTGGATCTAGTTCTATCCTATACACCCGGGGACAATTTACAGAAGCCAATTAACCTACAAACCTGTACGTCTTTGGAGTGTGGGAGGAAAGTGGAGCTCCCAGGGAAAACCCAGACAATCACAGGATCGAACCCAGGTCCTTGGCGCTGTAAGGCAGCAACTCAACTGCTGTGCCACTGTTATAGTAGATTAGTTTAGGGAAACAGAATGGAAACAGACCAAGGTGAAGAAAAAAAATGTGCCCCACGCATCTTTAAACTTATTCCATCTCACCTTAAACCTATGCCCCCTGGTCTTTGATATTTATGTTAATACTGGCCAAATTAAAGACACCATGAAATGGAGGGTCCCTGCACTTATCAGAATTACTTAACCTTTGCAGGCTGAAATTTACAGGCTTTGAATGGCGTCAGCCATACTAGGCTCAGACTGGTATGCAGGATGGTGAGGGGTCCAGGTGTTCTCTTCATCTATATAATTAAAACTCAAATCTTGAACACTTCCTGTTTGCACTGCATATTGATTTTAGAAAAATCGCTACCACTTACGGCTGTGATTTTTGGCCATCTTACTCAGATTCCCCCTCCTCTGCGCAGGACAATAGGATTGTTCCCATCGATGAAAAATAAAAGACTTATTAATGTTTAAAAAATGTTGACATTCTCTCTCCTGTCAATCATGCCATGAAGGCCACGCCTCCTTCTGGTGGGAGGGGGAGGGACTATAAACCCGGAAGTGTGGACGTGCCTCAGTCGCTGCAAGATGGGGAGCGAGAGGTCACAGCTCTCTGAGCTGTGAATCAACTGAACACTGAACACATGTCTTCTAAACTGTGAGTGTGGTTATACTGACCTGTGAGTGCCCTTAATGTGATTTGAAAATGAAAATATTGTTGGTTTGAAAAAAGCAAATGGTGGTGGTTGGTTTGAAAAGACAAAGCAAGTGGTGGTGGTAGATCTGAAAAGGCAAAGCAATGGTGGTGGTTGGTTTGAAAAGACAAAACAACTGGTGGTGGTTGGTTTGAAAAGGCAAAGCAAATGGTGGTGGTGGGTTTGAAAAGGCAAAGCAAATGGTGGTGGTGGCTTTGAAAAGGCAAATGTGGTTGGCTTTGAAAAGGCTAAATGTGGTGGCTTTGAAAAGGCAAATATGGTGGCTTTGAAAAGGCAAATGATTAAAAGTCTAAACTTGACCACTGTTTGTACTGTATATTGATTTTAGAAAAAACGCTACTACTTATGGCTGTGATTTTTTGCCATCTTACTGAGAGTCCCCCTCCACTCATCTGGTGCAGAGGATTTTTCCCATCGATGAAAAATAAAAGAGTTATTAGCGTTTTAAAACCTGCTTGAATTGGTAGGAAACTGCACTTGAGTTTGGTGGCCTTGCACCCTGCTTGAAATGGTATGAAACTGCACTTGAGTTTGGTGGCCTTGCACCCTGCTTGAAATGGTATGAAACTGCACATGAGTTTGGTGGCCTTGCACCCTGCTTGAAGTGGTATGAAACTGCACTTGAGTTTGGTAGACTTGCATCCTGCTTGAAGTGGTAGGAAACTGCACCTGAATTTGGTGGCCTTACATGGCCCTCCCATGTAAATATGGGACCCAACGGGTCCCACTTAGTCTAGTTTCTCCTAAGTTGATAAAATGTAAAGCAGTTTTGCAAACAAACCCTAAATGCATCATTTCAATTGGATCACTGCATGGGCATTATAAATAGTATAAATAATGTTGCGAGATGGTCATCTTGTTGGTTGATGATTGGTTGAACTGTTGAGCCTTAGAGAAACTGTTTGAATCTCAGTGCACATGTTTCAATGTGTATTCTTGTTTGCTTCCTCCCAGAAGCTCCGTTTGAATATAATGTATTAGATACTGTATTTTGGGGTTAGGGAAATGTCTATCATGTACTGTGTTAATCGATATCTGTTATTGGACTGTATAGAGACCACCTCTATGTGGTTCGGCCCCTCAAGGTTCGGGGACCTATTAAAGGTCGCTCCCACGAGGTCCTTTGTCGATCTTCTGGGAGAATGCTTAGGACTGTGTGACCTTCTGGAGTGTCTCAGCCTTCAGGAGGGCTTGGCCAGGCAGATACAAGGATCGAACCCGCAGTGGTTAGGTATAGTAGCAGGAACTGTTGTTGTGTTTTTCCAAATTAAAGTTTAGATGCGCAAGTGCTCGACTTAGTATTTTATGGACTGAAACTAGACTGAGGGAAAGCTTAGAATGAGTTATTTACATTGGAGGCTCGTCCGAGATCACAACGGATCTCCAAACACAAGTTTACGATCAAGGGTGTTGAGCTATTTTGATGGTGAGTGCAGAAATCGGGCCCACTGTGCATTGATTTTTGCATTGATTTTCGATTGATTCAAAAGTTGGTGCGGAACGATCATTCGCGGGCTTGGGAAAGGGTCCCAACGAGATTGTAGAAGAGAGTCTAGTAAGCATGGGGGGGGGGGGGGGGGTGGATAGCACCCCTTTGGGTTAGGGGCCCATAAAACAGGGAGAGGAGTGGCCCAAAAACGTGGTCATTGTTGGCAGGCTGCAGCTGCTTAATGCGAGCCTGGCGCGCTTCGAGGGCGAGGGGTGGCCCACTGTCCCAGATTTGGTATCCAATTGGTGGGGTATTGAAATATGTGCTAAGCGGTGAAGCATTTGACCTGTCGTTGCTGGGAGCTCTAATTGGAAAAGTGCGTTCCGAAAATCAGCATAGAGCGCGAAGAAGCTAGGCGTTTATACCCAATGCCAAGCAGAGAGGTGTGTCCGTGTGAAGATATCTGAGTCCCTCCCTGTGGTGACAGACGAGGAATCTCGTAAAGGCACTGGGCTCAGTGGCTAGAGTATAGATTGGCTGGGAATGCTCTAATCAATTCGAGATTTCATTGGGCAATTTAATTTGAATTTGAGATCCCGCGTATGTGGAGGGATACGCACCAAAACTAGTTGGTCCGAGAATGAGTCTAGATTTGCAGAATCAAATTTCCAAATGCAGAATTTCACATTGAAGTTCTGCCCATATGGTAGAATTTGAATTATGTGTAGATAGAACTTCGGAGTTTGTGCATGTTTGAGATCGATTCCGACTAGCGGCTGATCAACAGTGATTAGTAAGCATCTGATTGATTAGTACCTGATAGAGAAGAGTAACTGAGTGATGGGAACCTGGTTTACTTGATAAAAAGTACCCGGATGTGAGGGGTACCCCTAATTCTGTAGAACGTAGAATGCTTGGGACTGCTTGGGACTGCGTGACCTTTTGAAATGTTTCTGCTTGCACGAGGCTAGGCTTGGCCAAGCAGATACAAGGATCAAACCCAGGGTGGTTAGATATAGTAGTGGGAACTGTAATTGTGTTTTTCCAAAATAAAGTTTAGATGCACAAGTGCTTGACTCAGTAATTTATTGATTGAAACTAGACTGGGAGGAAGCTTAGAACGAGATTTACATTTCCACCCTGGGAAAAGGTTCTGATGCAGCCGTGTCTCTGGTACTGTAAGGCAGTAACTAGACCACTGCACCACCTTGCCATCCTGAAGAACGGTTCTCTGGTAGTATGACAAGATGAGTTTAGTTTTAGAGATACAGCATGGAAACATGTCCCACGGTCCTCGGAGTCCACGCCAACCAACGCTCATCCGTACACACTAATTCTATCATACACCCCAGGGACAATAGTACAGAAGCCAATAAACTTACAAATCTACACATCCTTGGAGAATGGGAGGAAACCAGAGTACCCATATTGGCTGCACCATTATGCTGAACATGATGCCAAGAACAACTCTTATCTGCCTGTACTTAATCCATATCCCTCCATTCCCTATAGATTCATATGCCTTTCTAAAGGTCAAATGAATGCCTCAACCACTACTCCAGGTAGCTCATTCCAGGCGCTCACTACCCTCTGTGTAAAAAAACTCTTCCCATACATCTGCTTTAAGTTGAGAATCTTCACCCGTGCCGCCACCATGCCAGCACTTTTGGCATCTTCCTAGAATTGGAACGCACCAGATGTAGCACAAGCAGTGATTTATCAATGTTAACCATAACGCCGTGCATCTCTGCATGATGCCAGGTATCTCATATGTATCGTAAATTACTTTCACAGCTTGATTCCAAAGATTTCTGCACCTGCCATTTAGAATTGTATCATTTTTCTTCCACCTGCAGTCTAATTCCTGGCACTCTTAAGTTTAGTTTAGAGATACAGCGCAGAAACAGGCCCTTTGGTCCACCGAGTTACCACCGACCAGCGATCCCAAAAACATTAACACTATCCTACACACACGAAGGATAATGTATCCATACACCAAGCTAATTAACCTACATACCTGTATGTCTTTGGAGTGTGGGAGGATACCAAAGATCTCAGAGAAAACCCACGTGGTCATGGGGAGAACGTACAAACTCCGTACAGACTCCATAGTCTGGAACAAACCCTGGTCTCTAGTGCTGCATGTGCTGTAAGGCACCAACTCTACCGCTGTGCGACCGTGGCTGCCCTATTCTTGTTGTGAATTTTCTCATCCTGACTTGTAAAACTCGCTGCATTGAAGACAACCATTAGGCCCATCAGTCTCCTGTTAGACTTTTGCACTTCAGAGACGAAGCGTGGAAACAGGACTCCTGGACTTGCACTATCCTACACACAGTAGAGACAATTTACAATTTTATCAAAGCCAATTGGGTGACATGGTGGCACAGCAGTAGAGTTACTGCCAGCGCCAGAGACTCAGGTTTGACCCTGACCACAGGTGCTGTCGGTAAGGAGTTTGTACGTTCTCCCCGTGACCGCGTGGGTTTTCCCTGTGTGCTCTGGTTCCCTCCCACACTCCAAAGACGTACAGGTTTGTAGGTTAATTGGCTTCGGTAAAAATTGTAAATTCTTCCTCGTGTGTAGGACAGTGTTCGTGCTTGGGGTGATCGCTGCTTGGCGTGGACTCGGTGCACCCACGGGCCTGTTTCTGCGCAGGATCTTTAAACTAAAATTAAACCATTAATCTACAATTAACAACAACACCCATAGTCATGATTGAACCTGGAACTTGGGCGCTGTAAAGCAGCAACTCTACTGCTGCGCCACAGTGATAGTAGATTCGTTTATTGAGACAGTATGGAATCAGGCCTATGTAAAAAAAAAGTGCCCAGCTCATCTACTTTAAATTTTGCCCCTCTCACCTGAAAGCCATGTCCTCGAGTCTTTGACATTTCCACCCTGAGAAAAATGTTCTGACTGTCTATCTTAACTCTGCTTCTGATAATTGTAACAGGGCTCCCCTGATATTCCGAAGTTCCAGAGAAAACAATCCAATTTGTTTTCATACTTACTACTTCAGTGGTTTTGGTGTGAAATTCGACAAAGGCATTTTGGTCAAGCTAGTGAATTTAATCACTCAACAACAGCAGATGTCAACATCTACAGTATTGATTTTAACATAGACGGGAATTCCAAGGATTTATAGCTCTTCTACCAGTCCAAAATCGACAAGGGTTATCTAGGGAGAAAAAAGGCTGATGAGAAAGAGCCTGGTTCTAGAGTCATGAAGCCTTAGAGCATGGAAACAGGCCCTATGACCCAACTTGCCAATGCCGACCAGCATGTCCCACCTACACTAGTCCCACTTGCCTGCATTTGGCCCATATCCCTCGAAACCTATCTTATCCATGTACCTGTCTGAATGTTTCTTAAACGTTGCAATAGTACTTGCTTCAAATATCTCTTCCGGCAGCTCGTTCCATACACCTACCTCTCTGTGTAAAATAATTATGCCTCAGGTTCCCATTTAATCTTTCCCCCCCTCACCTTTAAACAGTCCTCTGGTTCTCGATTCCCCCACTCTGGGCAAAAGACTTGTTTGCCCAATCTATTCCTCCCATAATTCTGTCCACCTCTACAAGGCCAGAATATCCTTCCTCAGATATGGGGCCCAAAACTTCTCACAATATGTCAAATGCGGTCTGATCAGTGCTTATAAAGCCCCAGCATTACACCCCTGTTTTGATATTCTAGTCATTTCAAATTAAATAGAGTCATAGAGTCATAGAGTAAAACAGCATGGAAACAGGCCTTTCGGCCCAACTTGCCCACACCGACCAACATGTCCCAGCTACACTAGTCCCACCTGCCCCGCCTTTGGTCCATATCCATTGTAAACCTGTCTTATCCATGTACCTGTCTAACTGTCTCTTAAATGTTGGGAAAGTCCCTGCCTCAACTACCTCCTCTGGCAGCTTGTTCCATTCACCCACCACCCTTTGTGTGAAAATGTTATCCCTCAGATTCCTATTAAATCTTTTTCCCTTCACGTTATTATATATGTCCTCTGGTCTTCAATTCACCTACTCTGGGCAAAAGACTCTGTACATCTACCCGATCTATTCCTCTCATGATGCTAATATTAAATGCTAATATTGTACTGGCCTTCCTTATTATCGATTCAGCCTGTCTTGGACACATTGTTGAGTTGACTGCCATTTCTCTTCCATGAGCGCTACCTCGAGAACTAAGCTTTTCGCTCACTCAGTCCTATATCTCTCTAGATGACGCTCTGTCGATTCCTCTCCAGTGAAGTTGCTATAAATCCTTGGAATGCTTTCAATCAATAGGCGTTGACATGTGCTGTTGTTGATATTGAAGTGGTGTTGCAAACCTAGATATTGTAGATATTAAGGGATTTAAAAGATAAAGGATTAGTGCGGCAAAGTGGCACTGAGGTAAAAGATTAGCCACGGTTGGATGGAATGGTGGAGGAGCCATGATAGGGTCGAGTGAAGGGAAAATATGATTTGTGATAGAACAACTGAAATAGACGTTACAACCTTTACATATGTTATATATAAATGTGACTTTTGAAAACTGTGTATGTATGTTCATGGCAAGGGCTAAGCAACTTTCTTTAGTTTTTTGGATATTTTAGAGAAACAGCATGGAAACAGACATTTCAGCCCATCGAGTCTGGAGTAACTCAACCTAGTTGGTGGAGCTCACCGAGTCTGCGCCAAGCAATCCCTGTACAATAGCACTATCCTACACACTAAGGCCAATTTACAATTTTACCAAAGCCAATTTGCCTACAAACCTGTACGTCTTTGGAGTGTGGGAGGAAACTTGAGCACCTGGAGGAAACCCACATGGTCACAGGGAGAACATACAAACTTCGTACAGACAGCACCCCAAATCAGGATTAAACTCGGGTCTCTGGCGCTGTACGGCAGCAAATCTACCATAGCACCACCGTGCTGCCACTTTGTTTGTTGTTTCAGTAGCAATAGTCAAGGCTGAGGATGGATAGATCAGAGTGGGAGTGGAAAGGAGAGTTAGATGATGTGCAACCATCGGATCAAGATGGCCACTGTGGACGGAGTGTAGATGCTTCATAAAATGGTGGCCTATTCCACATTGGTTGTACAAATGCAGAGGAGGCCACGTCGGGGAAGCAAATGCTTTTCACTGTCTCTCAGTACACATGATAATAAACTAAACTGAATTAAACTAAACTTGCTGGCTCAACAGTATAGTTGGTGCCTTACAGCGTCAGAGACCTGGGTTCGATAATGACTACAGGTGATGTCTGTATGGAGTTTGTAGGTTTTCCCCGTGGCCTGTGTGGGTTTTCTCTGGTTACCTTCCACACTCCAAAGACGTACAGGTTTGTAGGTTAATTGGCTTCGGTAAAATTGTAAATTGTCCCAGTGTGTGTAGGATAATGTTAGTGTGCGGGGATCACTGGTCGATGCGGATTCGGTGGGCCGAAGGAGAAGTTTCCGTGCTGTATCTCTAAACTAAACTAAACTATCTTTCTAATAGCAGGGTGACCAAAACTGAACACAATATTCCAAATGTGGCCTCACCAATGTTGTGTACAACAATAACATCACATCCCAATTTGATTAGATATATGATGTTATATTCAATATAAGTTACCATTACACATGATGATGATGATGATATTTTATTGTCACATGTTCCTATGTACCTAGGTACAGTAACATTCTTTGTTTGCATACAATCCCATAAAATCATACAATAGAAAAGCACAATTATAGATAAGTACAAAGGTGCAATGATTGTAGTGCAATAGTAGACTTCACTGAGACAGCACACAAAGAGTCGCCATATTTCTGGCACCAACAAAGTTTCAAAGTTCTTAAGAGTGCAGGCTTAGCTTGACCTCAAAGGCCCGTTGTCCTGGTTACACCGATCCTCTACTCCGTCTGCCGCCATCTTGAAAACGGCCCTTTGTCCAGCGTCCGCCGCCATCGCCGACTCCCTCCACCCTCCTCTCCGGTTCCCGGTCTATGGGGTTGAGCACGAGACAACCCTGAGACGACTGCAGGTGGGTTTCCGGTTCCACAGCGGGTAAGCTAGGCCGGCGTCTCAGTGTGGCCGCGGCTCACCGAGTGCTTCAACCGCCCCACGTAGCTGGTCTGCAACTACACTCTGACACCTGTGTAAGATGGTCACAGTTTTTTGTCGCACTCCAAAGAGCTGAGCACTGAGCTCCAAGCGGATGCTGCATTGCAGCAGTGAGGAATTGCTTGCGTTAATAGGCATACTGTCTTTCAAGCATTAAAACAGCCCAGGTTAGACTCAGATCAATGAACAAAGTCCTGTGGGATTCAACCAAAGAAGAGTTTGTGGAAATCTATGCCCCTTTCAATGGCTCTCTAACTAATTACCTGATCATTATCACATCTCCAATTGTGGGAACAAACTGTATGCGAATTGGTTGTCGGAATTCCTACATTGTAATGCTCATCATCATCATCATCATCACCAGTCACTCAAAACGAGTATGACTGTCCTCTCCTCTCCCTAACGTCGTCTACTAGTGGGTCTGCAGATGTCTGTAGAGGCCGATCCACGATCCACACACCTTGGTGCAACGTGGACAGTGGAGACTGGCGGTGGTTGGTCGTCATCGAGCCCCCTTCTCCCTCTCCGTACGGTGCTGTCGCTTTGTCTCTGCAACACGGCATAGTTCTATTTCATGACGTGCAGCTCCTTCCTGCATGGATTTCCTCCAGGAGCGCCTGTCCAGTGCATTTTGCTCCTAGTTGCTCGATGTGATGTGGAATTTCTTCAGACTGTTCTTGATGTTTTCCTTGAAGCGTTTGTTTGGCCCGCCGGGGTTCGCTAACCTTCCTTCAATTGAGAGTACAGGATTTGTTTAGGGAGACATGCAGGTGACATGGCCAGTCCATCGAAGTTGGTGCTGCATTATTATGGTGGTGATGCTGGTCATGTTGGCTTCCTCCAAAACACTGAATTCCTCCATGGCTCCATACAACTGGGTGGAGAGGACAACGGCTCTGTAGACCAACAGTTTTGTTTGACCCTTTCAGTCTCAGCCTTCAAAGACTCTTATCCTGAGTCTGGTATAGGCTCCGTGGCACAACTCAGGCGATGGTTGGCCTCAGAGTTGATGTCAGCTTTTGAGGAAAGAATGCTGCCAAGGTAGGGGAAGGTAGTTACATTACAATGCTAATTACTCTTTGAAAGGCACTTTAAGAGGTTGTGCCTTGATGCACCTCGTCTAACTTCATCCACTGTATCCAGTGTCCTTGTTGGGTCAAAGGGCCTGTTTATGAGCTGTAGCGCTAAGCTAAACTAAACTAAACTAAAAACATTGCAATCGGGAGGACGCACAGAGTCCCTTGCCCAGGGAAGGGGATTCAAGAACCAGAGGCCATAGGTTTAAGGTGAAGGTGGAAAGATTTTATAGGAATCTGAGGCGTAGCTTTATCACACAGAGGGTGATAAAGATGCATGGAACAAGCTGCCCGGAGGAGGTAGTTGAGGCAGGGACTATCGCAACATTTACCAAACAATTAGACAGGTACATGGATAGTGTAAAAAAGAACTGCAGATGCTGGTTTACACCGAAGATGGACACAAAAAGCTGGAGTAACTCAGAGAGACATGCAGCATCTCTGGAGAGGAATGGGTGATGTCTTGGGTCGAAACCCTTCTTCAGACTGGAGACTTCAGGCTGTATGACTGTATAACTCTATGAGTCTATAACGACCAGAGGAATTAGCAGAGATGCAACACCTTGACAAGCTAGGTATTAAGGCAGAGCTTCTTTGCAAAATGACTCTGTTAATGGCTTCCAGCATTCACACAATCAATGTCATGGACTTATGGGTTAAGTCATTATGTCAAAAATCAATAAAAAAATGCTAATATATGATAATATGCTCAGACCTAATCAGCTGTGACTCTCTTGAATGTTTTATAGCAACGCCCTGCCTGATTCTTGGGACTGAACGCCTAAAACGTTTGCTGCAAGTCATTCATCCCAAAGACTGATAAATTACTGTCTTGAGCTCAATTTCGGCAAATCGCTCAAAATAAACTTGACGCCCATTCCATTAACAAAGTAATTTTCTGAAGCATCTACATGCTCACTATCTTATATCACCAGCTGCTTCTCTGCATTTTGCTGCCTTTAATACATTTTTTTTGGTGTGAAAACTCCAGTTACCAAGGTTAATTCTTGATTTGTTCAAAGCAGCCAGCAATGTCGCACAGTTTTCCCCTCCACAGGCCTGCATGATCTGCTGATTATGTCCAGCGTTTCTGCTTTTGAAACTTAATTAATTTCCACTTGTAGCTGAAAATAGAAAGCAAACAAAAAATACTGCAAATGCTGGATATTCTGAAATAAAAGGGTGGACATTGTAGTAACGAGGAGGAGTGAAAATGTAACACCAAAAAGCAGCAAACCAAAGAAAGACACAAACTGCTGGAGCGACTCAGTCTGAAGAGGGGTCCTGACCCGAAACATCACTGATCCATGTTCTCCAGAGATCCTGCTTGACTCGCAATTATAGAGTCATAAAGTCATATAGCATGGAAACACGGCGTTCGGCCCAAACTGCCCACACCAAACAACATGTCCCATCAACACTAGTCCCACCTGGCCACGCTTTGCCCATAACCCTCAAAATCTATCCAACCATGAACCTGTCTAAACGTTTCTTAAACTCTGTGATAGTACCTGCCTTAACCACCTCCTCCAGCAGCTCGTTCCATACACCTACCACCCTATGTGTAAAATAGTTGCCCCTCAGGTTCCTATTAAATCTTTACCCTCTCACCTTAAACCTATGTCCTCTGGTTCTTGATTCCCCAACTCTGGTTAAAAGACATTTACCCTATATATTCCTCTTATACACATCTATAAGATCACACTTCATCCTCCTGCACTCCAATGAATTAAGTCAGCGACTACTTAATTTCCACATGTAGCCCAGGCACTCGAATCCTGGCAACATCTTCCTAAATATTTTCTGCAGCATTTCTACCCTTTCCAGCTTGGAAATGTAGAAACAAAGAGCTACAGATGCTGGTTAACACCGAAGTGAGACACAAAGTGCTGGAGTAACTTAACGGGTCAGGCAGCATCTCTGGAGAAAAATGATGGGTGACGTTTTAGGCCTGGCTGATGAAGGGTTCAAAGTCCTCCATCAGAGCCCCACCAACAATTGGCCTACCCGGGAACTACCGTGCCTGAGGTCATTTGTTGCCGGCCCTGATTTGTCCTGGTCTTTTCTCACCTTCTCACCTCCAGTTCTTCCGTCACCCCCCCCCACAATTTCAGTCTGCACTCGTCAGTCTACATTTGGAGTATTGTGGGCAGTTTTTGTGTCCATATCTGAGGAAGGATGTGCTGGCATTGGAGACGGTCCAGAAGAGGTTTACGAGAATAATCCCAGGGATGATTGGGTTAACATACGATGAGCGTTTGACAGTACTGGGCCTGTACTCGCTGGAGTTTAGAAGGATGAGGGGGTACATCATTGAAACTTATCAAATAATGAAAGGCCTGGATAGAGTGAATGTGGAGAGGATGTTTCCACTAGTGGGATAGTCTAGGGCCAGAGGGCATAGCCTCAGAATAAAAGGACGTACCTCTAGAAAGCAAATGAGGAGGAATTTCTTTAGTCAGAGGGTGGTGAATCTGTAGAATTCATTGCCACAGAAGCCGGAGGAGGCCAAGTCAATGGTTACGGGGGAAAGGCAGAAGAGAGGGAAAGATAGATCAGCCATGATTGAATGCCGAAGTAGATTTGATGGGCCAAATGGCCTAATCCTGCTCCTATAACTTGTGAAGAAGGGTCCCCAGTGAAACGCTACCTGTACTTTCTCTCCAGAGATGCTGCCCGACCCGTTGTGTTACACCCAACACTTTGTGTCTACGTTACTGGAGGATTTCAACAGGTCTGGCAATATCTGTGGAGACAAAGGGATTGTTTTGGACAAAGAGCCTGTATCAGGGCTAATAGAGGGTCTCAATCTAAAACATCAACTCTCCTTCGCCTTCACACATGCTGCCACTGAATGGATCTGTGTTTTAAGTAAATGATAGAAGTGCAGAGATTGTTAGGAAACTTACCTATGGTTGACACAACCTACCTCATTAACCTACCTGATCTCCCGGTGGCTCAGCACTTCAACTCCCCCTCCCATTCTGAATCCGCCCTTTCGGCCCTGGGCCTCCTCCATGGCCAGAGCGTAAATTGGAGGAGCAACACCTCATATTTCGCTTGGGCAGTTTAAACCCCAGCGGTATGAACAGTGACCTCTAATTTCAGGTAGTCCCTGCTTTCTCCTCCCCTTCTCAGCTCTCCTTCGGCCCACTGTCTCCGTCTCTTCCTTTCTTCTTCCCTCCCCCACACCACACACCGCCCCCTCCCCAACCATCACATCTGTCAGAAGACAGGTATCGACATTGCTTATTTCCTTCGCTCCATAGATGCTGCCTCACCCGCTGAGTTTCTCCAGCATTTTTGTTTACCTATGGTTGACACAAAATGCTGGAGTAACTCAGGGAGTCAGGCAGCATCTCTGAAGAAAAAGGATAGGTGACGCACCCGGTCGGAACCCTTCTTCGGACTGAAAGATAGAGGTGGGGGGGGTGGGGGGGAGGAGGATGGGGAAGGGGGGACTAGGGGGGTGTGGGAGGGCGGGCTAGGAGGGGGGAGGAAGGGAAACTGAAGGCAAGAAAAGGTCAGAACACATCACGGCCTGCAACAGATGTCCTCAGGAAAAGTACATAATGGCCCATTGTTAGGTGGCAAAGATGTGCAAACAAGTGGCATACAATGATGCTGAGAGTGGAACTGATAGGATGATTGGGGTGGGGAAGGGGGGGGGTTGTGTGGAGTGGGGTAGGGAGGGAATGGACAAATCACTTGAAATTAGAGAAGTCAATGTTCATACTTCATACTCTTATACCACTGGGTTGTAAACTGCACACTAGGGGCAATTTTATCTTTCTATCTTGAATTTGTGTATCTTGCAGTGTAAATTTAATCTCTTTACAATTATTTCAAGGTTTTAATTTATCTTTCATCGCCTCCTACCCACTTGTAAACTTGCATTCTCTCAGAGGTCTCTCAATAATGAGTTGTTCAGATTTGTTAAATCAGTCTGCAAATCATCAGAACAAAGCCCCATTAATTCATCAACTCCAAGAATAAGAATAATGATCCCACCTCATCTAATCTCTCCACCTCCAGGAAATACTTTCAACTCCCGCCTGTCCTCACAGGTAAGGTACAACCCTGTATCCCTTTGTCATCATCTCTTCCTCAGCCATCAAAAGGCTATTATGGGCTTCACCCTTCCTTGGTCATCTATTGCTGGCTCTGATTTGTTCTGATCTTTTCCTATCTCCAGTTCCCACTCCTACACCCTACTTTCGGTCTGAAGAAGGGTTCCGACCTGAAATGTCACCCATCTTTTCTCTCCATAGATGCTGCCTGACCCACTGAGTTACTCCAGCACTTTGTGTCTATCTTCCGTATCAAACTAAGAACCCAACTATCTTTTCTATCGACTTGAAAGATTCCATAGGATTTTGAAGAGTATAGGTCTTCTCCCTGATGCACAGAATAGTCCTTATCTCTCATCACCATTGCTCAAATAAACAAAATGTTACAGTAAACACTCATTATAAAGCACCATAGGGGACGGGAATGGTGTCCGCTATTGCTAATTGTCCGCTATAACCGAGGAAGGGATCATCATTGCATGAGTAATCAGGGGCTGCACAGTGGCCCAGCCATAAAGTTGCTGACCCTCGGCCCACCGAGTCCATGCCAACCAACAATCCACCATCCATTAACACTATCCCACACACATGGGACAATTTACAATTTTACAAAAGCCAATTAAACTTCAAACCTGTACATCGTTGGAGTTTGGGAGAAAACCGGGGCAGCACCCATAGTCAGGATCGAACCCTGGCTGTGTGGAATTTGCATGTTTACCGTGTGACCATGTGCGTTTCCTCTTGGTGCGCTGGTTTCTTCCCACACCCTGTAGTGGTGTTGCTGCCTTAGAGTGCCAGAGACTCTGGTTTGATCCAGACTACAGGTGCTATCATTGTGGAGTTTGTATATTCTTCCTGTGATCTCATGCTCATGCTCCCTGTGACCCTGGGTCGTCCTATTTCCTCCCACATTCCAAAGACATGCGGAATTTATGTTAATTGGCTTCAGTAAATTCCCCCCTATTGTATAGAATGCCAGGAGTGTACAGAGTAATCGATAGTCGGCGTGAACTTGGTGGGATAAATGGTTTGTTGCCATGCTGTACCTTTAAACTGTAAACTCTAAACACAGTTTACAAATCATCCCAACGATTTGTAGGCTATTTGGCCTTCTGTAAATTGCACCTAGTCTGTAGGGAGTGTATGAGAAAGTGGGATAACAGAGAACTAGTGTGAACGAGTGATGGAAGGCATGGACAAGATGGGCTGAAGGGCCAGTTTCCATGCCGTACCTTTCAATAGCTGATTGTGGGAGCATTTTGAGAATTAACTGCTGCTTACTACATTAGAGTAGTCACTTTACTTCGAAAGTATTCTTACTGAACGTAGAAGGATGAAGGGGTATATTTTATGAAGGTGTGAAAGATTATGAGAGGGATAGATAGGGCAACTGCACAGAGTAGGGAAAGCAAGAACAGGACATAGGTTTAAGATGAGGGGAGAAAGACTTAACAGGAACCTTAGGGGCTTCCTTTTTTACACTAAGTGGTGGTATATGGAGCAAGCTACCAGAGGAGGTAGTTGAGGCAGGTAGTAACACAACTTTGAAGAGACATTCAGTCATGTACATGGATAAGATGTTAGAGGGATATGAGCCAAATGTAGGCTGGTGGGACTCGTGTAGATGGAGCATATTGGTCGGCGTGGGCAAGTTGGCCCTAAGGCTCTGTTTCCACGCTGTATGACTCTATGAATTGGAGAAGTTCCTGTGGGTGCAAAACACACAAGCCCTCTTTAGATCTTCCCAATTTTTTTAGACTTTTAGAGATACAGCGTGGAAGCATGGCCCACCGACTCACAGAGCCCACTCAGACAAGCGATCCCCATACACTAGCACTATCCTACACAGTAAAGCCAATTTACAATATTACCGATGCCATTTAACCTACAAACCTGCACGTCGTTAGAGTGCAAGGATGAAGGCTGCAGCAGAAAAGGGTCCCTGGTCGTCTTGGATTCCATGCCACTGGATCCTGACCCAGATCTGTCAAGAACCGTGGGGTGGCTGTCTGCGCACTAGTCTCCCCATGTTAAACAAAGTCACGCACAGGCGTCCTCCCAAAAGAGGACAGTCATACTCGTTTCGAGTGACCGCCGATGATGAGTGTGGGAGGAAACCGGAGTATACGGGAAAAGCCAACGTGGTCACAGGGAGAACGTACAAACTCTGTGCAGACAACACCCATAGTTAGGATTGAGCCTGGGTCTCTGGCGCTGTAAGGCAACAAGTCTACCACTGTGCCACTGTGCTGCCTTTTCAGAGGTCAACAAATCGATGCAAACTCTGTTGGTATGCACAGTTGGACAAGAGCCTAGAGCCTGGATAGAGTGAATGTCGAGAGCTTATTTCCACTAGTGGGGGCATCTAGAATCAAGTTCAAGTTCAAGTTCACATTTATTGCCACATGCTCCGATTAAGGTACAGTGGAATTTGACTTCCATGCAGCCATACAATCAAAAGAGCACAATACACAATAGTATATGAGTATGTGAGGACATCCGAGGCCATAGCCTCAGAATAAAATCATGCACCTTTAGAAAGGAGATGTGATGCAATTTCTTTAGTCAGAGGGTAATGAATCTGTGGAATTCATTGCCGCAGACGGCTGTAGAGGCCAAGTCAATGGATATGTTTAAGGAGGAGATTCTTGATTAGTAAGGGTATCAGGTGTTATGGGAAGAAGGCAGGAGAATGGGGTTGAGGGGGGAAAGATAGATCAGCCATGATTGAATGACAGGGTAAAATTGATGGGCCGAACGGCCTAAATCTGCTCCTAGAACTTATGGACTTACGGAACTATTACATTACGTTTAGCACACAATGATGAACCACTGCTTGAGTGCATCAACTGGCTGCGTAGCAACACAATCAACATCTGTCTCTGGGGTAACTTGTCAATAAAACATTTTCAGAGCAATAAATCTTAACTGTCACTTTCCCAGGCTCTGTGAAAGTAGGCATGTCTCCATTATTTAATCAACTCTGCAATCAAGCTTTGATTTAATTTATGTTTCCAAGAAATTCTGCTCATACATTGACAGATATTGGGTCCTTCAGCTCTTCAGCCCACGGGTAATTCAATGCAGTTAGATCCCATGTGGAAAAGCGTGCTGAGATCGACTTTATTTGATGGAGTCATAGAGTCATATAATGTGGAAATGGGCCCTTCAGCCCATCTTGCCCACACCAACCAACATGTCCCATCTACACTAGTCCCATTTGCTTGCATTTGGTCCATATCCCTCTGTTCTTCTGGTCCAGTGGACATTGTGATCTGTGTGAAACGGACAAAAAGTGCTACAGTAATTCAGAAAGACCCGGTGGGCCGCACGGCTGAACGCAGGAAGAACCAGTGGGCCGTGGTCTGTAGAGGGAGCCGCCGATCCTGGCCCCTGCTTGTCTCCCCGAAGACCGGAGAACCGGAGAGGAGGGAGCCGTCGACGACGGTCACGAGGAATAAGGCCGGTAGGAAAATTAATTCCACAGATTCACCACCCTCTGGCTGAAGATATTCCTCCTCATCTCCATTCTAAAGATTTGATTCTAAAGGCCAGAGATGAAAGGCCAGAAGATGTGAGACAAAAGAATGGAAGAGTTGCAAAGAAAGGAATGTATGTGGAGGGGACGGGGAAGAGGAGACCAACTTGCACATCCTTGATATTTTCCTTCCTGTTTGTTTTGTTTTAGTTTAGTTTAGAGATACAGCCCGGAAGCAGATCCTTTGGCCCACGGAGTTGGCACCGACCAGCGATCCCCGCATGTTACCACTATCCTACACACACTAGGGATAAATTACATTTTTACCAACCCGATTAACCTACAAAACTGCATGTTCTTGTGGTATGGGAGCCAGATCACCTGGAGAAAAACCATGCCAATCACGGGAAGAATGTACAAACCCCGTACAGACAGCACCCATAGTCAGGATCGAACCCAGGTCACTGGCGCTGTAAGGCAGGAACTCTGCCGCTATGCCACCGTGCCGCCCTATAGTACTTCTGTACGGTATGTAGGTATGTCTCTAAGGTTCCAGATTAGTTTCCTTTCGAGGATGTAACTAGTAGAGCGGATAAGGGAGAACCAGTGAATGTGTTATATCTGGACTTTCAGAAGGCTTTCGACAAGGTCTCACATATGACATTAGTATACAAACTTAAAGCACACGGTATTGGGGGTTCAGTATTGATGTGGATAGAGAACTGGCTGGCAGACAGGAAGCAAAGAGTAGGAGTAAACGGATCATTTTCACAATGGCAGGCAGTGACTAGTGGGGTACCGCAAGGCTCAGTGCTGGGACCCCAGCTATTTACAATATATATTAATGATTTGGACGAGGGAATTGAATGCAACATCTCCAAGTTTGCGGATGACACAAAGCTGGGGGGAAGTGTTAGCTGTGAGGAGGATGCTAGGAGGCTGCAAGGTGACTTGGATAGGCTGGGTGAGTGGGCCAGATGCAGTATAATGTGGATAAGTGTGAGGTTATGCACTTTGGCGGCAAAAACAGGAAAGTAGAGACCTGGGTGTTATGGTACACCAGTCATTAAAAGTAGGCATGCAGGTGCAGCAGGCAGTGAAGAAAGCGAATGATATGTTAGCATTCATAGCAAAAGGATTTAAGTATAGCAGCAGGGAGATTCTACTGCAGTTGTACAGGGTCTTGGTGAGACCACACCTGGAGTATTGCGTACAGTTTTGGTCTCCTAATCTGAGGAAAGACATTCTTGCCATAGAGGGAGTACAGAGAAGGTTCACCAGACTGATTCCTGGGATGTCAGGACTTTCATATGAAGAAAGACTGGATAGACTTGGCTTGTACTCGCTAGAATTTAGAAGATTGAGGGGGGATCTTATAGAAACTTACAAAATTCTTAAGGGGTTGGACAGGCTAGATGCAGGTAGATTGTTCCCGATGTTGGGGAAGTCCAGAACAATGGGTCACAGTTTAAGGATAAGGGGGAAATCTTTTAGAACCGAGATGAGGAAAACATTTTTCACACAGAGTGGCGAATCTCTGGAATTCTCTGCCACAGAAGGTAGTTGAGGCCAGTTCATTGGCTATATTTAAGAGGGAGTTAGATGTGGCCCTTGTGGCTAAAGGGATCAGGGGGTATGGAGAGAAGGCAGGTACAGGATACTGAGTTGGATGATCAGCAATGATCATATTGAATGGCGGTGCAGGCTCGAAGGGCCGAATGGCCTACTCCTGCACCTATTTTCTATGTTTCTATGTTTCTATGTAACTCCAACACTTGTGTCTTTTTTTGTAAATCAGCATCTGCAGTTCACAGTGAAATCACAATGAAATCAATGACTGAATATCCAGCCTTGCAAAGTATAGATTTCAAAAACACACCACCTTCCATACAAGGAGAACTTTCCTAATTTCAGTCCAAAATGACCATCGCCTTAGTGTAAGACCATAAGAACGGCGATCACACAGGCAATGACCAACAGAATTATGCCATTCAGCCCATAGTGTCTGCTCCGCCATTCAATCATGGCTCGTCTTTAGGGTGGCACTTTGGTGCAGTGGTTGAATTGCTGTCTGATAGCGCCAGAGACCAGGTTTGGTCCTAACTTCGGCTACTGTCTGTATGGAATGTGTACATTCTACCTGTGACTGCATAGGGTTTACCTGGGTGCTCCGGTTACCTCCCACACTCCAAAGGCATAAAGTTTTGTAGGTTGTGTAGGAAAGAACTGCAGATGCTGGTTTAAATTGAAGGTAGACACAAAATGCTGGAGTAACTCAGCAGGTCAGGCGGCATCTCTGGAGAAAAGGAATGAGTAACGTTTCGGGTCGAGATTCTTCTTCTTCTGAAGAAGAAGGGTCTCGACCCGAAACTTCTCCTATTCCTTCTCTCCAGAGATGCTGCCTGACCCGCTGAGTTACTCAGGTTTTGTAGACTAATTGGCTTCTGTAAATTGTAAGTTATCCCTAGTGTATAAGGTAGTGCCAGTGTATGGGATGTGTAGCTGGTCAGCTTGGACTCGGCAGACCAAAGTAGCAATGTTACAAAATTTTGAGATTTTAAAAATCAAGTCTGCAATTTATCCCATCAGATAAAGCATAAACATAAGTTTAATTTGACACCTAATTCACTTTCATATCTCAAGTATTTAAAAAGTTATGGCCATTTTCATACTGGGAAATGAGCATCTTGTTCCCTATTGATTTTCTATGGACATAACAAAAAAGCTGTGATCGTGAACAGTCAAAAGCCCATAACTTTCTTAAAAATTAAGAGAACTGAATGAAATTTTCAGTTATCTTAGATTGAAGCATTCTGAAACAAATATAAAATAATCTTACTTGGATGACCTGAAATTAAAGCATATAATTAGTTAGTTACCCAATTGTAGCTAATTTCAGACTTCAATTACTAGATCTAAACATCTATCCATTTCTTAATAAATGATTAACATTTTTAAATAGCCTAAATGTCCAAATAATATTCACAAATAATTCACAATAAAACATGATTTTTAAATCTCATTTACATTAATTTATAGACCAAATGGAAGGAATTTAGTGTTTAATTGCTGTAAATAAATGCCCATTTAAATCAGCTTTCTAGTGGGTTCCTGTGGAACGCGCTGGTTTAGAACGTTCACATTGCGGTAGATTTGTGCCCCAAATGCCGAGAAAAATATTGCGGGATATAATGGGCCCAAAATGAGCTGCTCGCAATATTAAACTTTGTATAAAGGGATCTTTAGAAGCCCTTTTTAATGTAAAAATATACAACTTACCTTCAGTTGTCTGCTTTATGAGACCCTGCGGTTGCTGGTGTTCGCGGGTTTAGAGATTGATTTTTAAACTACTATAACTATTTTACGAGGCCTTTAAAACTAATAATAGCTTTTGCGACGGGGTCTTTCAGCGATTTTTCGTTAATAATTAACTAGGCTGAACATCCTCGATTTGAACAGCCTAGAGAAAATCGCGTTTTAAACCCGCCCCCTCTAAACGGCGCCAAAATCGCGCACACCCTCAGCGACAGATTTTCAGCGACGTTTCAGGTAGGCTTTGCAACATACCTAACCAAAGGGCCTGTTTCCATGCTGTATCTCTAAAGTCCAAAGACTAAAGGCTAAATCTATTTTTCCCTCTCAACCGCATTATCTTGCCTTCTTCCCATAACATTTGATGCCCTTACAAAAACCTATCAATCTCTGCTTTTGAAATACTTGCTTCCACTGCCATCTGCGGCAATGAATTCCACAGCTTCACCACCCAATGGCTGAAGAAATTCCCCCTCATCTCCATTCTAAAAAAATGATAGTCCGATGGTGGACAAAGGCCAGAGATGAAGGCCAGAAGATGTGAGGCAAAAGAATGGAAGAGTTGCAAAGGAAGGAATGTATGTGGAGAGGAAGGGGGAGAGGAGACCGACTTGCATATGCTTGAGATGAGGAGGGGAGAATGTCAAGGGCAGAATGTACAGCCTCCACATAATTGGTACCAGAGATCTGGCCCCACAGGTGGCTGTGGAGGCCAAGTCAATGGATATTATGAAGGGTGGAGATTGACAGATTCCTCATTAGTGCAGTTGTCAGGGGTTATGGAGAGAAGGCAGGAGAATGGGGGTTGAGAGGAAAAGATAGATCAGCCATGCTTGAATGTCGGAATAGACTTGATGGACAAAAAGGACTATTTCTGCTCCTAGAACTTACTTATGAACTTATGGATAGAACCCAGGTTACTGGACCTGTGAAAGGCAGAGGCACTACTTACAGAGCTACTGTGATGACTTAGTAAAAGATTGTATCCAAATGTTTAGTTTAGTTTTAGAGATACAGCGTGGAAACAGGCTCTTCGGCCCACTGAGTGCACGTCGTTCAACGATCACCTGTACATTAGTTCTATCCTACACGCTAGGGACAATGTGCAGAAGCCAATTAACCTACAAACCCACACTTCTTTGGAGTGTGGGAGGAAACCGGAGCACACGGAGAAAACCAATGTGGTCACGGAGAGAAGGTACAAACTCCGTACAGACAGCACATGTAGTCAGGATTGAATCCGGTTCTGTAGCCCTGTAAGGCAGCAGCTCAACAGCTGCACCACTATGCCACCCCAAGCAAAAAAGGCGAGAATTGCCTTTACCATTTGGAAGGGAGTATTAATATTAATAGAGACTGAAAATAAAACTGAGGTGTCAAATTAGTCCTTTACATCAATTTCCACGGTAATAGATGCTACAGGAAACTCAGTAATGGAAGAAGCCATTGAAATTCCAAATTGGGTAAACATTGATAAAGAGGAGGTTTCACTGTACCAGACTCAAAGGCCTGAGCTACAGGGAGAGATTGAGCTGGCTGTGACTATTCCTTGGAATGCAGGAGAATGAGGAGTGATCTTATAGAGGCGTACAAAATCATGAGAGGAATAGATCGGGTAAATACACAATCTTTTACCCAGATTAGGGGAAGCAAGAACCAGAGGACATAGGTTTAAGGTGAAGGGGAAAAGATTTTATAGGAACCTGATGGGTGACATTTACATACAAAAGGTGGTGGGTGAATGGGGCGAGCTGCCAGAGGAGGTAGCGGAGGCAGATACTATCACAACATTTAAGAAACCATTGGACAGATACATAGGATATATTTGGAGGGCTAATGGGCCAAATGCAGGCAGGTGGGACTAATGTAGATGGGTTATGTTGGTGCATGCATAAGTTGGGCCGAAGGGCCTGTTTCCCTGCAATATGGCTATGACTGTGACTATAATAATAAACCGAAACCGAAACCTAAAACTAAACCTAAACCTAAACTAGATTCAAAAACATTAGGAGAATAAATAGTTATGAGAAAATGGCAAAAAAATGGACGTGAGACAATATCCTCATTGAGACCTCATTGAAACATCGAATAGTGAACGGGCTGGATAGAGTGGATGTGGAGAGGATGGTTCCACTATTGGGAGAGTTTAGGACCAGAGGCCAAATCCTCAGAATAAAAGGATGTACATTTAGAAAGGAAATAAGGAGGAATTTCTTTAGTCTACGGGTGTAGAGGATAGTAATTGGGTATTTTTAAGGTTGATATTAACAGATACTTGGTTACAAAAGGTGTCAGGGGATATGGGGAGAAGGCAGGAGAATGGGGTTGAGAGGGAAAGATAGATCAGCCATGATTGAGTGGCGGAGTGGACGATAGGCCAAATGGCCTAATCCTGCCCCCATGACTTATGAACATAAACTTATGAACTACTCAGATCAATTGATTGTGGGGTTATTAAGCCCACCTTTACTCTCCCTTAATCCATTTCAGTCTAATTTATTGTCACATGTACTGAGGTATAGTGAAAAGCTTTTATTGTGTGCTATCCAGTCAGCAGAAAGACAATACATGATTACAATTGAGCCATTCACACTGTTACGATACACGTTAAGGGAAATAACTGTATCGAAACAGCTGTAGGTGATTTAAGAGTGTGGAGCGATTGTAATATGTGATTGTAGATCTGTTTCTGTGGCTTGCACGCCAACAGTCGCCTTGGTTGGGCACCATCTTGGAATGGATGAACTGATTAACTTGTTAAGTTTCAATAAAGCTGGGTTTTATAAGCCTTTAGAAATTGCATAGAAACACAAAATATTGTATTGCTGTGAAGTTCAGGGATATTGTCCAAGATCTGTAACTCAAATATTTACATGTGTAGGAAGCAACTGCAGATGCTGGTTTAAATCGAAGATAGGCACAAAATGTTGGAGTAACTCAACGGGACAGGCAGCATCCTTGGAGAGAAGGAAAGGGGGACGTTTCGGGTCGAGACCCTTCATGAGACTGAAGAAGTTTCACCCATTCCTTCTCTCCAGAGATGTTTCGTGTCCCGCTGAGTTACTCCAGCATTTTGTGTCTATCTTCAAATAGTTACATCATGGGATCCTGTCCAACTAAATGCTGACAAGTATTGCAGAGAGATATTCCAAGGATTTTGAGATTTAGCAAAGCATTTGTTTCTGTAAAGATAGCACATGCTTTGCTGATGGCTTCCTTGTATTATTGCACCTAATTTGTCTTCCCATGTGCTAACTGTTTAATGCAGCTTTCAGTGGCTCCCTTACATTTCCTCCATCTTGATCTTGTGTCTAATGATACATGATACTCCCTTCAGTCATAGAAACTAGGGCAGACTATTTGACCCCTAAATTGTAGCTGATTTAGACTATAGACTAGAGATATACAGCATGGATAAAGATCCCTCAGCCCACCGAGTCCGCACCAACCAGCGATCACCCCGTACACTAGCACTTTCCAACGCACTAGGATAATTTTCAATTTTACTAAAACCAATAGCCTACAAATGTGTATGTCTCTGGAGCGTGGGAGGTAACTGGAACACCCGGAGAATACCCACGTGGTCACAGGGAGAATGTACAAACTCCGTACAGACAATATCTGTAATTAGATCGAACCCGAGTCTCTGGCACTGTTAGGCACTGTAAGGCAGTAGCTCTACTGATGTGCCACTGTGCTGCCTGAACCTTTTAGAGGGTTTTTTTCTGCAGTGAGAGGTTAAATGGAACCAAGGGATTTTTCCCCCTCTGTCCAATATTTTAGTTTAGTTTGGAAGCAGTGTGGAAACAGGCCCTTCAGCCCACCAAGCCCATGCTGACCAATGATCATCCATACACTAATTCATCCTACACACTAGGGACATATTATAGAAGCCAATTATCCTCCAAACCTGCACGTCTTTGGAGTGTGGGTGGAAACCGGAGCACCCAGAGAAAACCCACGCGGTCACAGGGAGGTTGTGCAAACTCCGTACAGACAGCACCTGTAGTCAGGATTAAACTGGCATTGTAAAAGCAGCAATTGCACCACTGTGCCACCCCCTCTATCAATATCGTTGAGAAAATCTTGTTATTTCCACATTACTACTTACACGAACTTGCTGTGTGCACGTTGGCGACGGAATTTCACCCACAACTACATTTCAACATCGCATCAGGGTCTGTGAAGCACTTTAAGCTGATGTGAATGGTTCGACATTAATGCAAATCTTCCCACTGAAGGCCGAGTTTGATGCATTTTTGGACGAAGGAAATGGAGATCAGGCAGGAGAGTGGTGTTGTGGTCAAAGGTTCAACAAGATCTTGTTGAAAAGAAAAAAGCCACAGGTGATCGGGAACAAGATTTGTCATTGCACGTTGTATCTTGCAATACTTGTGCAGATGATAATAAACCCAACTTGACTTGACTTGAAAGCTCAGTCCTATTTACTATCATGTGTTCTTCTCTGACCTCGTTCCAGTTTTCCTGTGATTGATATCGCCAGCAAGGTATGAATTCGCATGAAACACTTAGTGATCAGAGCTGACGGAAACAACTCATACCAATCAGCTAATGGACTCTTTATTTATTTGGAAGATATACACAAAAAGCTGAAGTAACTCAACAGGTCAGGCATCATCTCTGGAGAAAAGGAATAGGTGACTTTTCGGGTAGGGACCCTTCTTCAGGATGAGAATCAGGGGAGAGGGCACAGACGCAGAAGGGGTGCAACGAGAGATAGTGTTGCAGAACTTTTGTTGGGGTGAGAAGGAAAATGTCTTCAAAGTTGGCATGCCTTGAGGAGGTTTTGCAGTGGAGCAGACAAAATGTGTAGGAAGGAACTGCCGATGCTGGTTCACACCGAAGTTAGACGCAAAAAGCTGGAGTATATCAGTGGTTTAGGCAGCAGGTTTAGTTATGAGGATTTTACCAGAACTCATGGGCCTGAACTATAGGGGAATGTTGAGCAGGCTAGGACTCTATTCCTTAGGGAGCAGGAGAATGGGGGGTGAGCTTGTAGTGGTGATCATGAGAGGAATATATCGGGTAAACGCACAGTCTCTTGCCCAGAGTAGGGGAATCGAGAACCAGAAGACATGGAGTCAAAGTGAGTGGGAAAAGATTTAAGAGGAACCTGAGGAATTGCTTTTTCACATAAAGGGTGGCGGGTGTATGGAACGAGCTGCCGGATGAAGTAGTTGAGGCAGGTGCTATTGCAACATCTAAGAAACATTTAGGCAGGTACATGGATATGACAGGTTTAGAGGGATATGGGCCAAACGCAGGCATGTGGGACTAGTGTAGATGGGACATGTTGGTTGGTGTGGGAAAGTTGGGCCGATGGGCCTGTTTCAACCCTGTATGGCTCTATGACTGGGTTTTCAGACCGATTAAAGAACAAGACCATCTATTTACTGATGTTGATCTCTCATTACAAAGGTCCCAAAACCAACAGCAGCATTGTCATACAATTGATTGATTGAAAGATACAGCATGGAAGCAGGCCCTTTGACCCACAGAGTCCAGGCCGACCACTGATTACCCATTCACACTACTATGTTAAACTACTTCTTACACATGAGGGGAAATTTGCAGTGGCCAATTACGACTCAAGTGTAGAATGCTAGTAGAGTGGTACAGTAGAGTGGTGCTGTGGCATAGCTGGTAGAGCTGCTGCCTCACAAAACCAGAGACCCAGGTTTGATCCCGACCTCAAGTGCTGCCAGTGTGGAGTTTGCACATTCTCCCTGTCACCGTGCAGGTTTCCTCCGGATTCTCCAGATTCCTCCCACATCCCAAAGACATACACTGTTGTAGATTAATTGGTCTCTGTAAATTACCCCTAATGCATAGGAAGGGGATGCGAAAGTGGGATAATATAGAACTTGTGTACGGGTGACCAATGGTCAGCATGGAGTTGATGAGCCCTGTTTGCACATTGTATCTTTCAATCAATCAAACCCTGCTTTTTCAGCCATTCCAGATTTTATTGATTCTCCAATACAAAAGTAGAAAATACTGGAAACACTTGGACGATACAATGAAACAGTGGTAGAGTTGCTGCCTTACATTGCCAGAGACCCAGATTCAATCCTAAAGATGCTATCTGTGTAGAGTTTATAAGTTCTTCCTGTGACCACGTGGGTTTTCTCTGGGTGCTCCGGTTTTCTCCAACATACCAAAACATGCACGTTTGTAGTTTCTGGAAGTTTGTGACTTCTGTAAATTGTCCCCAGTGTGTAGAAACAAACTAGTGTATGGGTGGTCACTGGTCTGTGCGAACTTTGTGGGCCAAAGCATCTGGTTCCATGCTGTATCTCTAAACTAATCTAAACACTCAGCAGATTAGGCAGCATCTACGGAGGGAGAAATAATTAAGGATTTGCGTTCAGTATCCTTTATCAGAATTGGGTAACAGTGAATGTAAATTTGTTTTCAGTAGCAGAGAAAATGGGTGAGAGAAGGGATTGCGTGCAATGGATAGAACCCAATAAATTTATATAATACGGTGAGACCTAATTGGGGGAATGTGGCTGAGAGAGTCATAGAGTCAAAAATTACAGGAAAATAGTAAGATTAAACGAGAACTTACCAGTTCGAAGTTTGATCATTATTTTATGAGGAGTACGTTGAGGGAATACGTGAAGAACCCCGCCAGGACGCATGCGTGTCATTCTTCAAAGCAGCGGTGTGAAATCACAGATAACTGTAATGAATTAAACATAGTAAGATTAGAGAAATAAATACCAGTTCAGTATATGATCATGGGTGGGAGCGGAGGGCACGTATTCCCTCAACGTACTCCTCATAAAATAATGATCAAACTTTGAACTGGTAAGTTCTCGTTTAATCTTACTATTTTACTTCGGAGTCACGTGAGTGACTACGTGAAGATTTCAAAGCTCTGTGATTTCATGCCGTGGAAACGAGTCCATGCATCACATCTGCCTTAATGACTGTAGGAGGAATTGTGTCAACATAATTTAGACATGAATCCGACATTAAAATCCATGAAATTTATTAACACAAATTATAACCCCTATTTATGGGGTAAATTAAATTACAGAACTTAAATTTGTTTCTGCAAACGTTCCAGGTTTCATGACTGGTTTATTATAAAATAGTTGGAATGTTTTTCCCCCTGACCATCCTGCTGCCTTGAGGATTTGGTCCATTGGTACATCCAACTGCATAGCTGCCGACGTAGCTGCAGCCCTGGTGGAATGAGATTTAAAAATATTAGTATCCACCCCAGCCTGTGTTAGAACCTGTTTCAGCCATCTTGAGATGGTCTGGACCGACACTTTTTTGTGTGGTTGCTTATGGCTGACTAAAAGTGCCTTCTCATTGCCTCTGATGATTTTCGTTTTCTCCATATATACCGACAAATGTTTTACTATACAGAGACGATCATCTGTTAGGTAAGACCTAAATTCGATATTGGGGCCCGCTGATCCCTGTCTGTTCTGTTTCACTAATTCATAAATATGAAACGTAATGTTTTCAGATGAAGAAGTCATGTTGTCCAGTCTTAATTTATGTAATGACTGTACCCTTTGTGCCGTGACCAATGCCATTAGCATGACTGTTTTTAATGTCAGTCTATGTAGGGACAGAGCTGTTGCTGGAGACCAATTCCTGAGCATCTTCAGGACAATACTCACATCCCATATATGGGAGTACCTGGTTCTTGGGGGATTGGTATTAAAAATTCCCCTCATAAGTTTTGTTACCAGTGGGTGAGTTCCAACAGAGTGACGCTCTGTTCCTTGCCATAGATAAGTCGATAAGGCACTTCTGGCGCAGTCGATGGCACTATAATTGAGCCCCTCATCATAATGGAGGCCTGCCAGGTATTCCAGAACAGACGGGATGTTCATATCTCTGTAGGTGATGCTGTTTTTGTTACAATACATCTCCCACTTCCTGATATAGACCAGATACTGTTTTTTGGTGGACTGTCTTTGGGTCGCCGAAAGCATGTTCACTGTTCGGTCCGTCAGTCCCAGCTGTAGTAGTGGTATTTTTAAACTCTACAAATTAATAAATTCAAATAGTTATGGAATGGGTGGCTATCCCTTGTTACGGGATGAACCAACAAGTCTGGTCTATTCGGGATGGTGATACATGGTTCTAATACCATGTTCATTATCACTGGGAACCATGGTTGAGTAGGCCAATTGGGTACTACCAAAATACCAGACGCAGAGTCGTGCTGTATTTTCCTTAATACCCGACTGATGAGGCAGAAAGGAGGGAATGCATAAATAAACAATCCCCCCCCCCCCCCCCCCCCCCCTCCAATGCAGCGAAAATGCATCTGTCGCCGCTGCCCCAGGGTCTGGATCCCATGAAACATAATTTGATAACTGGTGATTAAGCCTGGATGCGAATAGATCGATATCTGGTGTTCCATATCGTGCTGTAATATCAGCAAATACTTTTTTATTCAACATCCATTCGGTGTTTTCATTAAATTTGCGTGACCTGGTGTCTGCCACTAAATTTAGTTTACCTGATAGGTAAGTAGCTGATATCCAAATATCTCTCTGGATACACCACTGCCAAATTGTATTAGCCAGATTGTCACATGATGTCGATTTGCATCCACCCATGTGGTTGATATATGCTACCACGGTGGTATTGTCAATCTGTAGTCTAACATGCTGGTGATATGACCCAGTACAATATGACTTTAGGCCATAGAATGCACCCAACATTTCCAGGTAGTTTATGCCCAGTGTGAGTAATAATGATGCCTCCTGAGCAGTCCATCTACCTCCACAGCTGGAGATGGAATTGGTGGCACCCCAACCAAGTGCACTGGCATCAGTTTGTAGCACCATAGAAGGGTTGCTGATAATGATTGGATTGAAACAAAGCCAAATGTTATCTATCCACCATTTTAGTTCCATTATAGCTTTGATTGGTAGCTTCATTGGTCTGTCAAAATGACCAGCATTGATTTTGAGTGCTTGTATTTTTGCTCTCTGTAAATTTTGGTAATGTAAGGGTCCAAATTGTGTGGCTGGAGAGGCAGCCATCATTTTGCCAATTACTTTTGCTACCAATCTGATGGATGGTTTACTGATGTCAATGAGGTTATTGCAAGCCTCTATTAAGTCTATAGCCTTTCCCTTTGGCAAAGTCACCGACATGTGAACTGAGTCAATGGTGAACCCCAAATAGTCCATTGTAGTGGAAGGCGTTAATTTAGATTTAACTGGATGGATAATAAACCCCAGTTTTTCAAATAACTATTTTGTGGCTATTACAGTTTGTTTGGCCAATTACAAAGTTTTGCCCACAATAAGTATGTCATCTAGATATGCCATGACCATGTGTTTTCGTTTCCGTAGAAACGCTAGGGCTGGTTTCAAAATTTTAGTGAACAGCCTGGGGGATGATGTTAACCCATTTGGCAGCGCTCTATACTGCCAGTGCTGTCCCATCCAGTTGAATTTTAAGAAACATCTGTGGTCACCTCGTATAGGCACTGAATAGTAAGCATCTTTTAAATTGATGCTAGCCATGAAGTAACCTTTGGAAATCAATTGTTTAGCAGTAACAAAGGTTTCCATTTTAAAATGAATATATTGTACAAATGTATTCAATTTGGTCAGATCTATGATGATGCGACAACCACCATCTTTTTTTGTTTTTGGCAAATATATTGGACACGAATTCTAGCGGTTCGTGTTGGGATTTTTCAATTACACCTTTTGCGTAAAGCCTCTCCAGTTCAGCATGCGTTTCTGATTTCTCTTTACCAGAAAGTACGAACATTCGGTTCGGTATATGTTGAACTGGAGGGCTGTACTTGTGTATAAATTCTATTGTATATCCCTGGATACTGCTTAAAATATAAGTATCGGTAGTTAACATGCTCCATGCATCCAGAAAGGAGTGTAATCTCCCCCCAACCTCCATGCTCCCTGTATTTTGTAGGGAACCAGACCCACCTACCTCCATAGTTACCAATGGCAGGTTTACTTATTTTTGTAAATCCTTCGTTGATGTTGAGGTGGCGGAGTCTGGATTTGTGGTTTGGTCGATGTTGGAGGTTCGCGTATCTTCCAAGAAGGCCGGCCTGGGCCATGGCCTAAAAAAGACTCATGTTTAGTGTACCGGACCTTCGAGCTTTCACCAGTCGGTCTTGTTCTACTGGTGGGTGCGTAGGGATGCTGTCTGTGGCTGTAGTGGGTTTTTGATGAAGTCCCTTTTATGAGTCCCAGGGTTTTTGCTTCCTCATCGAGCTCCTTGACTTGCTTCGATAGGTTATCTCCAAATAGTAGTATTGGTGGTTTTATGTTCCCAGGTTTGCACAGACCCGCGAATTTAGGATTTAAAGTGGGTCGGATGGCATTCTTCCTGATGCTATTTATCTCGTATTGAGTGTTGCAAAGCAATGCCAGTGCATCCTGTTGGTCCTGGGATATGTCCTTTTCATCCACTATGTGGGTGAATGCTGTTATCCCTGCTGTTAGGAGTTTTAATACCTTTTGGAGTTTGACATCCATGCCTCTAACTCCTATTCCAATATGTTTCCATATACAAGTATTGACTACTGGAACATTCAGGGATAAACAGTTGCCCGGTGCCAGGTGTCTTGACGTGGAGTCCAATACAGCCTGTTCTTGTAGCTGGTTAAAAGACATATGGTCTATACTGGCAGCAAGCCTTTGCTCCAGGTTTTGGCCAGTCTGGTCTGGCTGTATGAAGTTGGACACCATGTCCAGCAGATTTTCTTGTTCCTGCATCCCCTGCACACTTGATTTTTCTTCTGCGAACCCCTCTTCAGGATCAGCCCAGTACTGACCCACAGTGCTCCCTTCTGACGAGGGTGATGCACTGTGCAGCCCTACAAGAGGTGCTGCTGTGGGTTTTCCATAGAGCCCACAGTGACTCGACTCCATCTCCCGGAGCCTGTCACGTTGGAGCAAGTGCTCCACACACCGCTCCATCCGGCTCCAGCGCTCACGGTCGCTGGCCGCCCGCGGTTGCTCAAAGTCGGACTCCTCTGAGTCCACGACTTTGTTCGTTTTTTGCCTTACCGCCCGGCCGAGGAGTGGATCTGGCCGGTGCGGAGGCGACATCGGGCACAGCTGATCCCATTATCGGTGATTCAAGTGCCGCTGGCCGCTGCTGGCTGCCCGCTACTCCGCTGTCCTCCCCCACCAGCTTTGTCGCAGCCCTTGTTGCTTTCTTTGACTTGTCCATGCTTCCCACCTGTAAGTTGGTATTGGAAACACACAAAAAGACCACAGAGTACTCTTACCTGCTGGTTTCGGCTTTTTATACTGCCGCTGCGGAGGAACGTCGTTCCACCCCGCCTGACGTTTCGCAATGCGTGTAGCGATATGACACGCATGCGTCCTGGCGGGGTTCTTCACGTAGTCACTCACGTGACTCCGAAGTAAAATTACACCAAGATGCCCAGCTATGCCAGTCCTAGGATCAGATTAGACTTATTTGTCTATATGTAGTACTATTCATCACTATTCATAAGGTGATGCCACACACCAACAGCCAGACTATAGAATCAGAAAAATAAAAACTAATTAACAATGTATATATGTAAAGTTATGAGAGGCATAGATAAGTTAGACAGTCAGAACCTTTCCCCCAGGAGAGAAAAAAACAAGTAGACGGCATAGCTTTAAGGTCAGTGGGACAAAGCTGAAAGGAGATGTGCGGTGCCCGTTTTTTTACACAGAGGGTTGTGTGTGCCTGGAACATTCTGCCAGGCATAGTGGTTGAAGTAAATGTGTTAATGGAATTTAAGAGAGGTTGATAGGCAATTGAATATGCAGGGAATGGTCGGATATGGGTTATGTGCGGTGGATAAGAGTTGGTCTTGGCATCATGTTCGGCATAGGCATTGTGGGCTGAAGGGCCTGTTCTTGTCCTGTACTGCTCTATCTTCTATTTTCTATGTTCCAAAATGATGGCTGGCAGTAATGACATCTTCTAATACAGAATAATTGAAAGTGCACGTTACCTAAAGTTGGAGACGTTAATATTGAGCCTGGAAGACTAGGACGGCAGTGCACCAGAGACCTAGGTTTGATCCTGACTATAGGTGCTGTCATTACAGAGTTTCTCCCCATGACAGCGTGAGCTTTAGTTTCCTCCCACACTCCAAAGCCCTACCGGTTCTTAGGTTAGTTGGATTCTGTAAAATGGCAAATTGTTCCGAGTGTGTAGGATAGTGCTAGTGTACAGGGTGATTACTGGTCGGCATGGATTCGGTGGGCTGAAGGGCCTGTTTCCACGGTGTATCCCTAAAGTCTAAAGTCTAATGGCTGCAACATTCCCATGTGGAAGATGAGGTGCTGCCCCACAAGCCTGCATTGGGATGTTCTATGGACGAATTAATTGTTTCAGCTGAAGAACTGTTATGGTCCCCGGATGGTGGAAAAGGTGGAGGATTTTGTTGTAATTAATCCCCTTTGCTTATACCCCACAGTCCTGCCCCCTTGACAACTGGTCTGAAAGCACATTTCCAATTAGAGAGAAAGAAAATAACATTTTCCCATTATTCTGTATTCCCGTGAAGTCCGTTATGAAGAGGCACTATTACAGACAATAGACAATAGGTGCAGTAGGCCATTCGGCCTTTCGAGCCAGCACCGCCATTCACTGTGATCATGGCTGATAATTCACAATCAGTACCCTATTACTGCCTTCTCCCCATATCCCTTGACTCCACTATCTTTAACAGCTCTATCGAACTCTCTCTTGAAAGCATCCAGAGTATGGCCTCCACTGCCTTCTGAGGTAGAGAATTCCACAGATTCACAACTCTATGGGTGAAAAAGGTTTTTCCTCATGTCCGATCTAAATGGCCTACCCCTTATTCCAAAACTGTGGCCCCTGGTTCTGGACTCCCCGAACATCAGGATCATGTTTCCTGCCTCTAGCGTGTCCAATCCCTTAATAATCTTATATGGTTTAATAAGATCCCCTCTCAACCTTCTAACTTCCAGTGAAATAAGCCCAGTCGCTCCATTCTTAAAGATGAATGCTGCCTCATACATTCTGGTAATGTATTCACTTATCTCACCCTTCCCTTCACCCGGTCATGTAGCCAGCCTGCTCCAATAATTCAGAATCTTTTTTTTTCATTTGTCTGTATGAAAGAAAAAATAATGGTTGCACGATAAATAATAGAAAGCACGGACAAAATAAAAGCGTTAATGCAAATTTTGAGCATGAAATCGGGCATATAAATCAGTTGAGGTTTACTTTTGTAGCTCTTTTTCATCATCTTTAAATCATTGCTATTTTATAAATATTGCAGTAAAATGTTAAATGTGGATAAACTTTTGTGTACGTATACAATCGCAGAAACTACCTAGCTCAAACACACTTGGGGATATGTTACATCAACTGGGTGGCACAGTGGCACAGCGGTAGAGTTGCTGCCTTACAGCACCTGAAGCCCGGGTTTGATCCTGACTATGGGTGCTGTCTGTACGGAGTTTGTACGTTCTGCCTGTAACAGCGTGGGTTTTCTCCGGGTGCTCCGGTTTCCTCCCCACCCTAAAGACATGCATGTTTGTAGGTTTATTGCCTTCTGTAAATTGCCCCAAATGTGCAGGATGGTATTAGTGTATGGGTGATTGCTAGTCAGCATGAACTCGGTGGGCTGAAGAGCCCATTTCCACATTGTATCTCAAAAAAACAAAAGTCTTGGGATCATTGATGGGAATTCCAAATATGTGTGAATTTGTGATTATTGCTTTGCATTATCACAGAATTACCCCCCCCCCCCCCCCAGCAAGGGCGGAAATCACTTTTAAAACATGGGGGGGACACAATGAGGCCCGACATCTAGAACAGTGGTCGGCAACCTATGGCCCACGGGTCGGATGCGGCCCGTAACCCAAAAACATCCGGCCCGCAGGCGTATTTGTTTTTCAATTCGTTTTCACTACCTGGGAACTGCAGCCAGTCCCGGTGCACGCAGGCGACCTGGGTGGTACAGCCAGACTTGGGGCAAGCGAGCCGACCTGGGCACGACAGCCATACCTGCCAGCCGACCTGGGCGCTACAGCCAGTCCCGGGGCAGGCGAGCCGACTTGGGCGCGCAGGCGTCCTGGAAACTGCAGGTCCTTTGGCCCACCACGTCCGCGCTGACCAGAAATCTTCCTGTACACTAGCACCATCCGGCACTCTAGGGACAATTTACAATTTACCAAAGCACTTAAGCTACAAACCTGCACGTCTTTGGAGTGTGGGGCAGGTGAGCTGACCTGGGTGCTGCAGCCAGTCCCGGGGCACGCAGGCAACCTGGGACTGGCTGTAGCGCACAGGTCACAAGACATGGAGGGGAATTGTCCCCCACCTCTCAAAACATGGGGGGACAGGGCCCCATCCCCATCCTCCCCACCCCCCCCCATCTTCCCCCCCCCCCCCCTCCCCCCCCCCCCCCCCCCCCCCCATCCTCCTCCTCCCCCAGGATTTCCGCACTTTCAGTGTATAGGAGTGGATGTGAAATTGGGATTGAATTGAATTGAATTGAATACCTTTATTGTCATTCAGACCTTACGGTCTGAACGAAATTTCGTGCCTGCAGTCATACATACAATCATACAATAATAAACAACAATAAACACAAATTAACACCACCACAGTGTATCCTCCAAGCACCTCCTCACTGTGGTGGAGGCAAAAATCTTAGGGTTACTGTCTCTTCCCTCCTCTTCTCCCTCTGCGCTGAGGCGATTCCCCACCGGGCGATGGCACAACAGTCCCGCGGCTCACCGAACCCCGCAAACGGGCCGGTTCAAACACCGCGGCCCGGGGGTGGTCGAAGCTGCCGCCCTCCAGTCCAACACACGCAGCCGCTGGCCCGCGGCTGAACCCCGGACTCAGGTCACCGCCTCAGAACGCCATCCCAGCCACCGGAGCACCGTTCCAGCCCCGAGCCGGATCGCCCTCACGTGAGTACCGTTCTCCCTCGGGCTAAGCCACTCCGACGGGAGTGCCGTTCTCCCTCGGGCTGGGCCACTCCGACGGGAGTGCCGTTCCTCCCTCGGGCTGGGCCACTCCGATGGGAGTGCCGTTGCACCCTCGGGCTGGGCCACTCCGACGGGAGTGCCGTTCTCCCTCGGGCTAGGCCACTCCGACGGGAGTGCCGCTCCTCCCTCGGGCTGGGCCACTCCGACGGGAGTGCCGTTGCACCCTCGGGCTGGGCCACTCCGACGGGAGTGCCGTTCCTCCCTCGGGCTGGGCCACTCCGACGGGAGTGCCGTTGCACCCTCGGGCTGGGCCACTCCGACGGGAGTGCCGTTCCTCCCTCGGGCTGGGCCACTCCGACGGGAGTGCCGTTCCTCCCTCGGGCTGGGCCACTCCGACGGGGGTGCCGTTCTCCCTTGGGCTGGGCCACTCCGACGGGAGTGCCGCTCCTCCCTCGGGCTGGGCCACTCCGACGGGAGTGCCGTTCCACCCTCGGGCTGGGGCACTCCGACAGGAGTGCCGCTCCTCCCTCGGGCTGGGCCACTCCGACGGGCCACAGCCCCTCACGGGAAAGTCTCTCAGCCCCTCGCCAGGCCGCTCTCACGAGAGCGCAGTTCCAGGCCCGGGCTGGGCCACCCTCACGGGAGCGAGCTCAGGGCGAGTCCTGTCAGCTGCCTCCAGAGTCCCGAGGTCGCCAGCTCCGCCATTAGGCCTCAGTGTAGACGGGCAGAGAAGGGGGATACGACATAAAGGTCGTATTCCCCCGAAGGGAGAGACAGCAAGCCCCGTTTCACCCCCCACCCCCCCCCCCCCCACATAAACACGACCTAAAAACCAAAAACGTAACTAGACTAAACGAAAAAATACAACACAAAAAAGTAAAAGACACACGGACTGCAGGCGAGCCGCAGCCATTCCCGGCGCCGCCACTTCCGGAATTCCGGATAACATAGAACGTGTCAACGGGTAATCAATGGTCGGTGTAGGCTCGGTGGGCCGAAGGGCTTGTTTCCGTGTTGTATCTCTCAATGAATCATTGAAAAGTACAAGAAGGATATTAAAAGGAAAAGCTACTAAGAGTAAGTGAAACTTTCCATAAAATCATATTAAATATATTTAAGATGGAGATGGATAAATAATTGAATGATCGAGGAATTAAGAGGCTTTACTTTAGGTATAGAACATGGAAACAGGCACTTCGGCCCACCGAGTCCGCGGCGACCAGCGATCCCCACACTCTAACTCTATCCTACACACTAGGGACAATTTACCAAAGCCAATTAACCTACAAACCTGTACTTCTTTGGAGTGTGGGAGGAAACCGGAGCACCCGGAGGAAACCTGCGCCGTCATGCGGAGAACGTACAAAGTCCTGGTGCTGTAAGGTGACAACTCTACCGCTGCACCATCGTGCTGGCCCATAGGGAACTTGAGCAGAAGTGGAGCTGAGTCCAGCATATGTAGGTCAGTCATGGGTAGGTTACATTTTGGGGCTGGTTTGAGGGGTCTGGTGATCCACAGCTGAACCTGTTATCTTCTATAAACATTGTTCAATGTTTCAATGGTTCAATGGTGCTTTTATTGTCACAGGTTCAAACACACAGTGAAATTATATTCTTACATGCTGTCCAGTAGAGTGTTCCCATAGCCAAGCACAATTAGCAAGTGTACAGAAATAGTCCACTGAGCCCCCGTGCAAGAGGCGTCATGTTTTGCCGCCATTTTCAAGGTCCAGTCCACGCTCTAGTTCTTATGAATGGTGCCTGATTCAGGCAAGGCCCAGGTGTTGCGAGCCTCCAGCCATCGCCTTCCTTGGACGCCATGCCATGTCCCTCTCCTCACCCGCTCAGGGGTGCCTCTCACAGCCGACCTTGAGGGTGGAGTAGGCCAGACTGGTTCCTTCTCCTACCCGCCTCCCTCCTTGCCCGTCATGTCCATCATCTTCACTGGCTCCGTCCACCCAGTCTCTGGAGTTTAGGGGATGAGCAGGGGCCGGCTTGTCGACAGCGGTCCGTCAAATCTTGCGCCCGGCCGCGGGGGATAAGCACGGGCTTGCTCGACTGCTCTCTCCCTGCAGGCCGCGGTCATCGGGTCCCCCGATGTCCTCCATCCAGGTTGTTTTGTGAATATTTAATTATGTCGTTTTTTTCTTTTATATTTAATACAACTAATAATTTAAACATTTTAACATAATTTTCATTTATTATTAACACCAAATGATACTGAATAGCACAAACATTCAACAGCACAGACAGCTTCGACAGGCGGTAATTCTGGGGCAGAATTTCAATTGTATTTAAAATATCTCCTTCCCCTGCACTCTCTGCAACTTGAAGCTAACCGGTTTTTCTTGTCTTTACCAAATTCTGACAAAAATTCTTTAGAAGAAAATATTAATTTCCTTTCTATTCCCAAAGATGCTGCCTGACCTGCTGCAGTTCCCATATTTTCAACCTTTTTTTGATATTCATTCACTGATGAAATGTGACATGACCCTCTGCAGCTATATCTTAATAATCTGCTTGCTTCAATAATTAGAGAATATTTCCCTGAAAATAGATTTCTGTTAGGTTTTTTCTCTTGGGTGGAATGTGGAAAATGTATTAAATTATCTTGTCAGACCATAAATGCCAAAGTGAAAACCATTAAATTAAAAATAAGCTAAGTCTTCAAATTAAGTAGAGATTGGAATTCAAATTCTCTCAATAATCTGAAATGTTTAAAAATGTCTAGATATTAAAACTAATGATCACTAAAGTACGTGATAGTCATAATAGTCAATCTCATTCACTAATATACTTTGTTGGAGTGATAGAGGCTGAAGTGACCTGATAAAAGTATATAAGATTAAGAGAGGCAGAGATAGGATGGGGTAGGGGGCATAGGTTTTTGAGGTGGAGGGGGAGGGGGGGGGGGGGGGGGGGGGGGGTGGGGGGTGGGGGGTAGGGGGGGGGGGGTTTAAAAGAGGACTGAGTTTGTATTTTATACAAGCTTGATATTTGGAATGTGTTGCCAGAGGATGTGGTGAAATCAAATACAATTACTATGCTTATGAGACATTTAGAGAAGCACTTCAATGGTTCGTTATTATCACATGTACAGACGTACAGTGAATTTCCTTTTTTGTATTCAATAAAGTGATATTGCATTCAATAAAGTGATGCCATATCTACGCACAAACCCCGATTAGTACAAAGTGCATAGAAATAGTCCACTCAGCCATCCTACCAACAACTAGAGCAGTCCCGACCTACTATCTACCTTATTGAAGACCCTCGGATTATATTTGATCGGACTTTACTAGACTTTATCTTGCATTAAATGTTATTCACGTTATTCCCTTAATCATGTATCTGTACACTGAGGATGGCTTAATTGTAATCATATATCGTCTTTCTGCTGACTGGATTGCAACAAAAGCTTTTAACTGTAGCTTGCTACACGTGACAACAAACTAAATTAAAACTCAAACTCAAACTCACTAAAGCCCCATGCAAGAGTTGCCGGGTTTTGGCGGCATTTGTAAAGTCCAATCACTCGATCTCCTGGAGCGGTGTCTGATCCAGAAGAGCCCCAGGCTGCCGTAGGGCCTCAAGCTAGGGTTGCCAACTGTACCGTATTAACCGGGTCATTCCGTATATTGGGCTAAATTAGTTTGTCTCATACGGGACCGCCTTTGTCCCTTATTTGACTGCTACTACTCGGGTCGAGGGGATTGCCCCGCATCACCTGTCCCGACGTAGTGCAGCTCATGTAATGCAGCAGCAGCGCCTCGCCCGTGGCCCCGTCAGACAGCAGCCCGGCCAGCTGTCCGACATTCGGACCTTCGCTTACCGCCGACACCACCACCCACCACTCTTCATGGCCGATCATCGATTCAATAGTTGAATGGGGCGCTGGACTTTGCATGCGACATCGCGCGGCCAGGCCAAAACTCCTCAGCTGGCCCACCGGCTGTGCTTTGTGTGCAGTCCAGCACCCGGGCCAACTCATCATTCGCCCAGCCATGGCCGAGTTGGTCATCGAATTGCCGTTGGGAATTTGTCCCGTATTTTGACCTTTTGTCCCTTATTTGGGAGTGAGACAGTTAGCAACCCGACCTCCAGTTACTGCCGCCGTCCAGGGCGTCCAGCGGACCGTCATCCCTCTCCTCACCCAGCCTCCTCTAGCCTTTGTGGCCCTGGGGTGCCTCCCACAGCCAACATTGAGGGCGCGGAAGGTAAGACCCTGGTTCATTCTCTTATCGGCCTTTGCTCTCACGTCCGCCATTGCCAACTCCCTCCATCCTCCTCTCCGGTATTCGGGGAATGAGCAAGGGCCGGGCGAGGAGAGGGACAATGGGTCCTCCCACACTCCAAAGATGTGTAGCTTTGTAGGTTAATAGGCTTCTGAAATTGTCCCTGCTGTGCAGGATAGAACTGCTATATGGATGATCATTGGTCTGTGCAGACTCTGTGGGCCAAAGGGTCTGTTTTGGTGCTGTATCTCTGAAACATTTAGACAGGTACAAGGATCGGACAGGTTTAGAGGGATATGGGCCAAACGCATGCTGGTGAGACTGGTGTAGATGGGACACATTGGTCACTGTTGGCAGGTTGGGCTGATGGGCTTGTTTACTTGCTTTATCACTATAATGGTCTCCGCTTTGTGCACCAAATATCTAGTGTCTTACATTACTCACTGGTAATTGTCATTCATCAGTGATTAACCAAAGTGCAAATAATGTTGAGCTGTCTTTCCAATTAGAATTTAGTCTTCAGAGATACAGCTCATCGGCCCACCGAGTCCGTGCCGTCCAGCGATCACCACATATATTAGCACTATCCGACACACTATAATACATTTTACAATTTTACAGAAGCGAATTAAACTACAAACCTGTACATCCTAGGAATGTGGGAAGAAACTGGAGCACCCGGATAAAATCCACATGGTCACTGGTGGAACGTACAAACTCCATACAGACAGCACCTGGAGTCAGGATCGAACCCAAGCTGAAAGGTAGCAACTCTACCGCTATGCCACTGTAATATTTTGTGTGAATCTTATCATCCAGCATCGTACAGGCAGTCCCCCGACAAAGGGAACTGACAAAGTTACAAAGTATTCATTGTAGTTCCCAATGGTCCATCTTTGTCCTCAACGCTCCCCTCATGCCGGGTCGACGGTGGCGCTTCGACCGACCTCCAGCACCCACCGCGCGCCAGGTCCTATCAACCCCCTCAAAACCTATGGCTGGAATGCAAAAGAAGAAAGAAAGCAAAAGGAGATTATTTAAAAACATACAGCGACAACAACCTAATATATACCCTTGGGAAGATCATACATAATTTCAGTCAAACTTTGCTTCATTAGAAAGGGCAGTACTTACTTTGGAAAAACTAATGAATTTGTAGTGGATGTTAATTATAAATAGTATGACCTGTTACAACTTTAGCAATTTCTTTGATTCCATATGTTGCTTTCACTTAGGGTGGCACAGTGGCATAGCTGGTAGAGTTGCTGCCTCACAGCGCTGGAGACCCAAGATCGATCCTGACCTTGGGTGCTGACTGTACGGAGTTTGCACGTTCTCCCTGTGACCGTGTGGGTTTCCTCCAACACTCCCTGTGACCGTGTGGTGCTCCAGCTTCCTCCCACACTCCAAAGACGTACAGGTTTGTAGGTTAATTGTCTTCTGTACATTGTCCCTAGTGTGTGTGGGATATTGCTAGTGTATGCGGTGATCGCTGGTCGTCGCGGACTTGGTGGGCCTAAGGGCCTGCTTCCACACTGTGTCTTTAAAGTCTAAATTCTAAAGGTCCCGACCTGAAATGTCACCTATCCATGTTGTCCAGATATGCCTCCTGACACATCAAGTTACTCCAGCACCATGTGTCTATTTTGTTTTTAAACAGCAACTGCAGTTCCTCGTTTCTACAGTAGTTGACAGATGTGCTTTGTCGAACTCAATGGGTTGCATTTCAAGGGGTGTCGCAGGGGGAAAAAAAGAAAGCAACAACATTTAATGTTTCCTCAGTTCTTCAAAGCATCACAATGAGAAACTCTGCCAACCACACCCACCATTCACATAGGTTCCACAATCAATAAACAGTAGGCGTGTTTCAGCGGACTTGAAACAGACAAATATAACTCTTAATTGCCACAGGGAGGAAGGAAGGATATCAACTTTGTGCTAGTCATTCCCCAGTGGTTACTCTTTGTTGCACTTATTTACAGAGAATCAAAAGTGAAGCACTTTGGTAGAAGCGGAACTAACAGGACATAAGGATACATTTTCTATCTTGCACCCTCGATAGGGAAGCCAAGTTTCAAGTTCACAGATAGCGCTGATTTTGTGATTTAAAAGCCACTATTTTCGCAATGGAAGTCAATTTCAATGAGATTACTCCAGAGGCAAGCAAGGTTGCAACAGTGAACGAGTGGCTAGTTGAAAATCAATACACCCCTCAAGCCCTGTTGAATCATCCACATGTTAATATACCTCTGTTCTGGAGGAGATTCATCGAGCAGCTATCAGGCTATGATTCCTTGATACTTTACTGACACATGTACTTGGGTGCAGTGAAATCCTTTGTTTTGCATACAACCCGGTAAAATCATACAACAGACCCACATAGGTAGTACAGGAGCCGCCATGTTTTGGCACCGACAAAATTATAAAAGTTCAGTTTAGTTTAGTTTATTATCACGTGTACCACAGTACAATGAAAAGCTTTTACTGCTTGCTAACCAGTCAGCGGAAAGGCAATGCATGATTACAATCGAGCCATCCACACAGTGCAGATATCTGATAAAGGGAATAATGTGAATCACGTTTAGCGCAAGGTAAGGTCCAGTAAAGTCCGATCAAAGATGGTTTGAGGGTCTCGAATGGGGGAGATGGTAGCTTACCGTCATATATCTAAAGGGACCCCCTTTGTTCACAGTAGCCCCTCACGCTGGGTCCCCCATCATTCTCGATGGACCTCACCACCCACTACCCCCAACCCCCATATTCCATATGCAAAAAAAGGACCTGCAGATGGTGGTTTACAAAAAAAGGACACAAAGTGCTGGAGTAACTGAGCGGTTCGGGCAGCATTTCTGGAGAAAATGGATTGGTCACATTTTGGGTTGGGGCCCTTCCTCAGACTGACAGCAGGAATCACAGAGGGGGAGCAGTGAGAGAGGAACCTCATTGAAACTTACAGAATAATGAAAGGCATAGATAGAGTGGACGTGGAAAGGGTGTTTCCAATGGTGGGAGAGTCTAGAACCAGAGGTCATAGCCTCAGAATTAAAGGGCACTCTTTTAGAAAGGACGTGAGGAGGAACTTTTTTAGGCAGAAGATAGTTAATCTGTGGAACTCATTGCCACAAAAGGGTGTGGAGTCCAAGTCAATGGATGTTTTTATGGAAAAGATAGACAAATTCTTGATTAGAACAGGTGTCAAGGGTTATGGGGAGAAGGCAGGAAAATGGGATTAGGAGGCAGAGATCAGCAATGATTGAATGGCGGAGTAGACTCGATGGGTCGAATGGCCCAATTCTACTCCTACAATGTGGAACTCCCACCGGAGAGAGAGGGATAACCTCTTCAAAGTTGATATTCCTTCAGGAGATTTCACAGTTACTATAGATTTTAGACTTTAGAGACACAGCATGGAAATAGGGCCTTTGGCACACTGAGTCCACGCTGACTGTCGATCATGAAACCCACTATGAAATCCAATACCAATTTTTGATTAAACTTTAGAGGTGCAGCATGGAAACAAGACTGCGGCCCACCGAGTTCGCGCAGACCAGTATTCACTGCCTGACACACTGAGTTTGTGCATTGTTCATAAGTTCATAAATTCATGTCATAGGAGCAGAATTATGCCATTCAGCCCATTGAGTCTGTTCCGCCATTCAATCATGGCTGATCTATCTTTCCCTCTCAACCCCATTTTCCAGCCTTCTCCCTATAACCTCTGACTAATCAAGACTAATCCCTTACTAATGAAGAATCTGTCAAATCTCCACTTGTTGCTTGTTTATTTTTTGCAAACCAACATCTATCGTTCCTTGTATTTGAAGGACGGCTTCATCCTTTGAAATTTACCCGCAAGACAAAAAGTATGTTAACATCACATTCCATTATTGAATTATTTCATCTTCTTTAAAATCAATGTTCAGACCATTGGAGCTGTGTATTTTACAACAATTCAGGGCTGCAAGATCTTTCTTGCTGGCAAAAAGGGAGCAAATGTAAAAATATAAATTTATGTTACTGCATTCATCAGCTTTGAATCTAACCAATCTGGCAAAATAAAAAAGAATGTGTTATGATGAGCTGTAAATTATGCTCCACAGTGTCATTTCCTTTGCTAATCTTCTGCCTCCTCTCTTTTTCTTGTCTTCCTGGGGCATGTTTGTTGGGAGAAGATTCTTTTTTGTTATTTGCCTCAAGCAATCCATTGCTTGAACTTTTAAAACAGTCAAACTGAATGTCTGATGTAAGCTTTTTCCTCCTTGTCCCAATGCGGTCTATGCATAACAGTAAACAAAAGCCATGAATTAAAATTATGGAATTGCTACGAAGGAACAACTTCACAGAACAAAGTCAATAGTCAAAAGAATTATTGGACAGGCTGGATGCAGGAAGATTGTTCCCGATGATGGGAAAGTCCAGAACAAGAGGTCACAGTTTCAGGATAAGGGGGAAATCTTTTAAGACCAAGATGAGAAAAACATTTTTCACACAGAGAGTGGTGAATCTCTGGAGTTCTCTGCCACAGAAGGTAGTTGAGGCCAGTTCATTGGCTATATTTAAGAGGGAGTTAGATGTGGCTCTTGTGGCTAAAGGGATCAGGGGGTATGGAGAGAAGGCAGGTACAGGATACTGAGTTGGATGATCAGCCATGATCATATTGAATGGCGGTGCAGGCTCGAAGGGCCGAATGGCCTACTCCTGCACCTATTTTCTATGTTTCTATGTTTCTATGTTAAGAAAGTCAAGGGTGTTTAATTGTTGTATGTACTGAAACGGAACAATAAATTCGATCTTGCAGCAGGATAACAGGACTGTAAACGCAGTACTCAATAGGTAAAGTAATAAATGGCACAATAGCGCACCGGTAGAGTTGCTGCCTTACACCGCCAGAGATTCGGGTTCGATCCTGACTACAGGTGCTGTCTGTATGAAGTTTGTTCATTCCCCTTGCGACCACGTGGGTTTTCTCCGGGTGCTCCAGGTTTCCTCCCATAATCCAAACTATAGACTTCAGAGATACAGTGTGGAAACAGGCCCTTTGGCTCACTGAGTCCGCCCTGATTACCGATCATCTCTTACACTAGCACTATCCTATACACTAGGGTCAATTTACAATTTTACCGAAGGCAATTAACCTACATACCTATACATCTTTGGGCAGGGGCCGAAATTCTGGGGGGGGGGGGCAGGGGGGACACGTCCCCCCTCTGTTTTGAGAGGTGGGGGACGATCCCCCCTATTTTTTGTAATCCGGATTTTAAAACTCGGTGAAATCTCCGCTTTCCGCGAGACAGTGGGGGTGGGACTGGTGATCGAGGGCGCCAATTGGATGAGAGAGACGTCTGTCAGCAGGCAATGGGGGAGGGACATGATGATTCAGCACGATCATTGGAGGAGGGAGGTGTGGATCAGGGGCGTAAGTAGGGGGGGTGGGACTGAGGATAGAGCGCGGTGATTGGAGGAGGGAGACGTGCCAAAACACTCTCGGCACAGATCTGCACCTCATCCACAGCCAGGATCTATCACGGCTCTCCGGCGCTGTCCCGCCCCCACCCGAGTGCTCACCACCCCACGGGTGGCCAGAGACGTCGGGGATCAGACGGGAGCTGTGCCCCCTGGCCCACAGCCAGGTTAACCTACAGCTATGCCTGGACTTGCGGGAAATATGGCCCATGTTTACAGCCATCGCGGAGAAGCAGCGCTGGTGTCCCGTCAGTCCAGGCAGGGCTGTAGGTTAACCTGGCGAGACAGGCAGAGTTGAGCTGCATTTAGCGCTGGATTGAGCCATCCGAAGCCTCGCACGTGTGTGTGTGAGCGTGCGCATGCGCGCGCCGTCGCCAAGAAATTGTGTCCCCCCTGTCCCCTGGTCCCCTCCATATTTTGATAGCGATTTCCGTGCCTGTCTTTGGTATGTGGGAGGAAACCAGACTACCTGGAGAAAACCCTTGTAGCCACAGGGAGAACTTGCAAACACCATACAGCACTCGTAGTCAGGATCAAACCCGGGTCTCTGGTGCTGTAAGGCAGCAACTCTACCACTGCGCCACCGTGCCGCCTCAATGACAGCCTCTATAACTATATGAGATTAGTTCATGGCATCTTAAAAAACTGCTGAAGCAATGCCTGGGGTTCAAATGAAGATGTCAACGATTGATAGATTTTATTAGGCTAGGGAATTTTGGATTATTAAGATTAAGATGCGAGTGAGTCAAGCAGAACTGGTTTGATGTATTGAATGATGTTTTGTTCATTTGGCCTTTGCTGATCTTTAGACAAGGGGCCTCAGATGCAAATCTTTTGACCTTCCTTTTAATCGATGTAGGCTAAAAACAGGAGGTAGACAAAAATGCTGGAGAAACTCAGCGGATGAGGCAGCTTCTATGGAGCGAACAAGATAGGCAATGTTTTGGGTCGAAACCCTTCTTCAGACTTATGTGAAGGAGGGGGGGAAGAAGAAAGGAAGAGGTGGAGCCAGTGGGCTGAGGGAGAGCTGAGAAGGGGAGGAGAAAGTAAGGACTACCTGAAATTAGGAACTAAATTAGAGGCTAAATTAGAGGCTAAATTAGAAGCTAAAAACAGGAATGCCTTTATCCAAACTATTTTCAATGTGCCTCCTTACCCTTGTGGTTGAGGGAAGTCAAATCTTTACAGTCTCAAGAGCGGGGATCAGTCTTTGGGACCAACAGTGAAGACAAACTGAAGAGGGCAAGTCTTTAAACTTTAGAGATACAGCATGGAAACAGGCCCCTCGGCCCACTGAGTCCGCACCAACCAGCGATCACTCAGTACACCAGTACTATCCTGCACACTGGGGACAAATTTCAATATTACAGAAGCTAATTAACCCACAAACCTGTACTTCTTTGGAGTGTGGGAGGAAACCGAGAATCCCACCCGATCACTAGTGGGAAAGTCTAGGATCAGAGGCCATAGCCTTAGAATAAAAGGATGCACCTGTAGAATGGAATTTCTTTAGTCAGAGGGTGGTGAATCTGCAGAATTATTTGCCACAGAAGGCTGTGGAGGCCAAGTCAATGGATAATTTTAAGGCAGAGATTGATAGATTCTTGATTAGTAAGGGTGTCTGAGGTTATAGGGAGAAGGCAGGAGAATGGGGTTTAGAGGGAAAAATAGATCAGCCATGATTGAATGGTAGATTTGACTTGATGTGCCAAATGACATAATTCTGCTCCTATAACTATATGAGTTTTGGAACTCCACATTTGTAATATCTTTTAGACTTGATTCATGAAAAATGGTGCTTAAACAACACTTGTATGCTGTCTTAGTGTCCTAATCCTATACACTTGTACTTAACTAATATTGTGCTTCTGTCTAGTAATACTTTTACTGAACTGTATGCAAAAAAAGAATTTCACTGTACCTCGGTACAAGTGACAATAAAACCATTGAACCATTGAACCATTGAAGATGTATTCGCAACGTGGCACATACGCTCATTGTGCCTGTGAATACTTCCACAACTGTATCTTATTCATCTCTGAAAGAACACAATTATTATGATTTCTTCAACTCATGGAAGCAATCATTTTTGTGTATTATTCACTGCCTTAAACAAGTCACATTTTGGTTTTAGTTTAGTTCAGTTATTTATTGTCACATGTACCAAGGCACAGTGAAAAGCTTTTTGTTGTGTGCTATCCAGTCAGATGAAAGACTACACAGGATTACAATCAAATCATCCACAGTGTACAGATACAGGATAAAGGCAATAACATTTCCTGCAAGGTAAAGTCCAGTTAGGTCTGATTATAGATAGTCCAAGGGTCACCAATGAGGTAGATGGCAGCTCAGGACTGCCTTCTAGTTGTTGATCGGATGGTTCAGTTGTTTGATAACAGCTGGGAAGAAACAGTCCCTGAATCTGGAGGTGTGCGTTTTCACTGTTCTGTACCTCTTGCCTGATGGGAGAGGGGAGAGGAGGGAATGGCTGTGGTGTGATTCGCCCTTGGTTATTCTGGTGGCCTTGCTGATGCAACATGTAGTGTAAATGGGGCCAATGGAAGAGAGGTTGGTTTGCATGATAGTCTGGGCTGCATCCACAACTCTCTGCAATTTCTTGCGGGCTCCGATGGAGCTGCTCCCAAACCATCCTTCAATGCATCCTTGCCTTGATTGCATTCCTCTGAAGCCAACCCTCTTAATTTCAGTGAATCCATCCCTGACTCCAGCGAACTAGCTCAGGAATGCAAAGAGACAAGTTAGCAGTTTATTATGGTGCAATCTATTGACTGCCATCATGTGATTTAGGATGTGAACAGACTACACTTAGAAGGTTGCAAGGGTACTTAGAAGGTAAGTTCAACATTAAATTCTGAAATCAATAATGAATTTCTGGATCCTGTGGGCCATATATAAAATGCTGCGTGTAATAGGAATGATGGTTAGCCAACAGCATTCACAAAAGAACAGTGTGATAAATAGTCTTGAGTCATTGCGTGGTCAAGGATATGGCATAAATTTTCTTATGCACTGTAAGCTAGTTTTATTCAGATTAAAAGTGATCTTAATACTGCAGCTCGTACTTTCCAAGACTGGATATAGCTCTGCAATCTAGTTTCACACTTGCTGTGGTTTTAATTTAGTTTAGTTTAGAGATATTAAACAGGTCCTTTGGCCCACTGACACCGCACTGACCAGTGATCCCTGCACACTGACACTATCCTACACACACCAGGAACAATTTACAATTTTACCAACCCAATTAACTGACAAACCTGTACGTCTATGGAGTATGGGAGGAAACTGGAGCTGCCAGAGAAAACCCAGGCAGGTCACGGGGAGAAGGTACAAGCTCTGTACAGACAGTACCGGTAGTCAGGATCGAACCCTGGTCTCTGGCGCTGTAAGGCAGCAACTCTACTGCTGTGCCACCGTGCCGCCTGTGCATCATACATGCTGTGCTTATACTTTCGAGTTCCATGATGCAGCATGGAAACAGGACCTTCAGCCCATCGACTCCACTGACTATCGATCACCCATTCACACTACTTCCATAGGGAAAAAGGGTAGGAGACGTTTAGGTTTGGAGTCCTTATTCAGATTCAGTCTGAAAAAGTGTCCCGACCCAAAACGCCTGTCTGAAAAAGGGTTCCGACCCGATACATCACTTATTCATGTTCTCCAGAGATGCTGCCTGACCTGCTGAGTTACTCTTGCACTTTGTGGCCTTTTGTGTAAACCAGTATATGCAGTTCCTTGTTTCTATATTAAGAGGGATTCTGAAGAAGGATCGCGACCCAAAACATCACCTATCTATGTTCTCCAGAGATGCCGTGTGACCTGCTGAGTTGCTCCAGTATTCTGTATCTATTTTGGCTAGAAACCAGCATCTGCAGTTCCTTCTTATTACACACTACTTCCATGTTATCTCACTTTCGCATCCACTTCCTACACACTAGGGAATGTGAATGAATATCTTCACACAGAGGGTGGTGAGTATATGGAATAAGCTGCATGAAGAAGTAGTTGAGGCAGATACTATAACCACATTTGTTGGCACGGTGGCATATAAGGCAACATGGTAGAGTTGCTGTCTCACAGAGCCAGAGACCCAGGTTTGATCTTGACCTCAGGTGCTGTCTGTGTAGAGTTTGCATGTTTTCCCAATGACTGCTTAGGTTTCCTCCGGGTGCTCCGACTTCCTCCACCATCCCAAAGATGTACAGGTTTGTAGGTAAATTGGCTTCTGTAAATTCCCCCTAGTGTGTAGGGGGTGGATGCGAATGTGGGATAATATAGAGCTAGTGTGAACGGGTGATCAATAATCGGCGTGGACTAATTAGGCCAAAGGGTCTGTTTCCATACTGTATCTTACTCCAATGCAATTTATAAGACATTTGGACAGATATGTGGATAGGAAACATTTAGTGGATGTGGTCATCAACCACCCTTTCTGTAAAACAATTGCTCTTCAGATTCCTATTAAATCTTTCCCCCCTCACTTTAAACCTATGTCCTCTGGTATTTGATTCCCCTACTCTGGGTAAAATATTTACCCTATGCATTTACCCTATCTGTTCCACTCATGGTGGTGGTTGAGGCAGACACAATAGTGACATTTAACAGACTTTTGGACAGGAGCATGGATGTGCAGGGAGACATGGATTATGTGCACGCAGATAGGAGTTGGTCTTTGCATCATTTTTAGCACAGACATTGTGGGCCGAAGGGCCTCTGTTTTTCGCCACTTTTAAGAAACATTTGGACAGGTACATGGATAGGAAAGGTTTAGAGAGTTATAGACCAAATGCAGGCATGTGGGACTGGAGTAGATGGGGCATGTTGGTCAGCATGGGCAAGTTGGCTTAAAGGGCCTGTTTCCACACTGTATGGATGACTCTATGACTCTGTACTGTATTGTTCTATGTTCTATCTAAAAACAGTGTAACTGGTACACCCTGAAAGTTGAAGTCAACATTTGGTTACATTTATGTGATTATTTTTGGCATAGGTATTTTGAAAGAAAAATTGAGAGGATGTGGATGATATTGTTTAGTTTAGTTTATTGTCACGTATACCGAGATACAATGAAAAGCTTTTGTGTTATGTGCTATCCAGTCAGTGGAAAGGCTATACATGATTACAATAAAACTCCCCACAGTATACAGATAACTGAGAAAGGGAATAACATTTAGTGCAAGATAAAGCCCAGGAAAGTCTGATTACACCCAAGCATTATGTTCCAGGTCCCACAGTCCCCTGAGTTTAGTTTTGAGCTTAGTTTAGAGATACAGCCATGGAAACAGGTCCTTCGGCCCACAGAGACCACACTGATGATCGATGACATGCTCACATTAGTGATAGACACAAAATGCTGGTGTAACTCAACGGGACAGACAGCATCTCTGGAGAGAAGGAATAGGTGACGATCAGGTCAATACCCATCTTCAGACTGGAGACGGTTCTCGACCCGAAACATCACCCAGTCCTTCTCTTTAGAGATGATGCCAGTCCCGCTGATTTACTCCAGTATTTTGTGTCTATCTTTGGTGTAAACCAGCATCTGCAGTTCCTTCCTAGACCGTTCGTACCAGTTTAATGTTATCCCACTTTCTCATCTACTCCTTACACACTTGGCGCAATTTTGATTAAAGATAGTCCAAAGATCTGCAATGAGGTAGATGGTAAGTCAGGACCACACTATAGTGGTAAGACGATACATTACAACATATAACGAGCTTTAAAAAGATGCTCTGCAAATATTAAACAATTGCCTACGGAGGTTAAGGAAATTTGCGGAAGACAAATGATTCTCGTGACATTGCTAATGTGAGTAATAGGTGATTGTGAGAACTGCTAACTGATGTTGAATATGGTTTGCAAAATAAATAAATCATAAGATGGCTGTAAGCTTGCGGGAGAATGTCACACATATCTCAACATGAAGGTGCAATTAGACATTGCACACAGCAGGGGAGGTGTCATGAGTACGCTTTTCTTTTGCCAGTTACGTCTGGTAACTAAGGCTTTGTCGGAGATGCCAAGTGCGCTCGTTCAATTAAACCCCATGGGGGAATTAAAGGGAGCACAGCTGGAGGGTGTTGAAGAGACAGGCACATTTAGAATATTGTGTTCAGTTTGGGTCACCATGTCATGGGAAAGATAGGGCCTGAGCTATAGGGATAGGTTGAGGAGGCTAGGACTTTGCTTGGTTTAGTTTAGTTTAGAGATACAGGGCAGAAGCAGGCCATTTGGCCCACCGAGTCCACACTGTCCAGCGATTCCTGTACACTAGCACTACACACAAGCAACAATGTATAATTTTACCAAAGCCAATTTAACCGACAAACCTGTACATCTTTAGAGTGTGGGAGGAAACCGGAACATTTGAGGGGAAAACCCACGTGGTCACGGTGGGAACGTACAAACTCCATATAAGCAGCACGCATAGTCAGTATAGAACTCAGGTCTCTGGTGCTCTACGACATCAACTCTACCGCTGCACAACTGGGCTGCTTTGCTCCTTGGAGTGAAGGGGATGAGGGGTGATCTTATAGGGGTGCACAAAATCATGAGAGGAATATATCAGCTAAATGAACAGAGTATTTTGCCCAGAGTAGAGGGATCAAGAATTGGAGGATATACATTTAAGATGAGGGGAAGAGATTTAACAGGAACAAAAGGAGTAACCATTAAACACAAAGGGTGGTAAATATATGGAATTAACTGCTGGAGGAGGTAATTGAGGCACTATCATACATTTAAGAGACATTTGGACAGGTACATAGATAGGATAGGTTTAGAGGGTTGTGGGGCAAGTGGAGGTTGGTTGGACTAGTGTAGATGGTCGGTGTGGGCAAGTTGGGCCGAATGGCCTTTTCCCACTCTGCATGATCTATGACCATGATATCGTCCTGTTGCCAAAAGGTGGCAGTATTTTGTTCCCAGAGTTGCAAATGCCCGTGTACTGAGGATAATTTGTCCTTACCCAGTTCCTCCATAATCATTCCCATCCCAACCTCTGTAACTTCCTACAACTCTCCCGGACCAGGGCGGCATGATGGCACAGCGGTAGAGTTGCTGCTTCAGGGCGCCAGAGTCCCGGGTTCGATACTGACCATCAGCGCTGTTTCTGCGGATTTTCACGCCTTTTCATCCTTTCCCTTGATAGTGTTAATGCACCGGGTGATAACTGGTCGGCGCGGACTCGGTGGGTCGAAGGGCCTGTTTCTGCGCTGTATCTCAAAACTAAACTAGAGGAAACTAAACTAAAAACAAATCAGGTTACTCCAGTTACTCTGTTACTCCAGCATTTTGCGTCTATCTAAAAACAAATCAGCTACTGGAATTCTGAAATAAAGGGAGATTGTTGGAAATATACTCGGCAGGTTTGTGAGCACCTGTGGCTAGAGAAAGAAAGCTAATGATCTTGCATTAGGAGACTCCTGGTGAGTAGTCATTGACCTGAAACTTTCACTTTGTTTTTATTCCCCTCTTCGCAGTTTCTACATCAGCCAGGTGAGTAAGTGGATTGAGTGCAGTCTGCGGTAGCTGCATGGAGCGGCGGTGGAAGGAGCTGACATCGCACTGGGCCAAACCGACCCCTACTTCATCGATCCAATGCCGCCAGGACATCGGGCCTTAAAGTGAGAAATATCAGTATTGCACATCTCATGAGCCCAAGATTAAGCATCTCAGAGATTGGGAAGTTGCAAAATGGTGTCAGAACATAGCAACTCCATGCTTGCTGTTTAGGTTCTATAGTCCTCATGTTTAGTTTATCTTAGTTTATTGTTGTCGCGTGTACTGAGGCACAATGAAAAGCTTTTGTTTGCATGCTATCCAGTCAGAGAAAAGACTATAGGGCGGCACAGAGACGCAGCAGTAGAGTTGCTGCCTTACAGCGCCAGAGACCCAGGTTCGATCCCGACTGCGGATGCTTATCTGTAGAGTTTGCATGTTCTCCCCTTGACCGTGTGGGTTTTCTCTGGCTGCTCCAGTTTCCTCCCATATTCCAAAGATATACAGGTTTGTAGTTTAATTGGCTTGAGTAAAAGTTGTAAATTGTCCCTAATGTGTGTAGGATCATGCTAGTGTACGGAGTGATCACTAGTTATCACGGACTCGGTGGACCGAAGGGCCTGTTTCCGTCCTGTATCGCTAAACTAAACTATACATGAGTACAATCAAGCCGTCCACAGAGCACAGATAAAGGATAAAGAGTGTAACATAAAGTGCAAGATATGTTCAATAAGTCCTGTTAAAGATAGTTCAAAGGTCTTCAATGAAGTAGATGAGAGGTTAGGACCACACTCTAGCTCATATAACCATTGAGTTGCCTAATAACAATGATTCAATGGTTCAATGGTATTTTACAGTCGCATGTACTGAAGTATAGTTATATTCATTTTCATGTACTGTTCAGTACAAATATCACTGTACATATGCACTTACTGTAGGTGGCTAGGAATGTTTGATGTTAGATGGTTGGCTTGGAGAGCAAGCATTTCAATGTATTTCTGCATATGTTTAGATTTCTGTTTAGCTTTATTATTGGCACATATACCGAGGTGCAGTGAAAAACTTTCTATTGCATGCAATCCAAACAGATTAGCCATTCCATACATCAACACAATCAGATCACTTGTTGTTCTTTTATACCTTTTCATACAAATTCCATGTACTTTTAAGTGCAATAGATAGAGCAAAGGGGAAGATAAATAGTGCAATAAAGCAACAAATGAACCATTGAACAATCTGAAAAAGTGTCTCAACCCGAAATGTCACCCATCCTTTCTCTCCAGAGATGCTGCCTGTCTCGCTGAGTTACTCCAGCATTTTGTGTCTGGTCTGGTGTCAGCATTTCTATTTTCAATAGAATTTGTACGTTCTCCCTGTGACTATAGATGTTTTCTCCATTGCACCGGTTTCTCCCCACACTCCAAAGACGTGAGGTTTGTAGGTTAATTGGCTTTTGTAAATTGTCACTGGTGTGTAGCATATAAAAGTGGGACAACAAAGATCTAATGTGTGGGTGATCTTTAGTCGACATGTCCGTATCTGTATCTATTCTGTATCTAAACTAAACTAAATTGTCAAGACATAGATGACAGCAGACCAAGTGTTGGTGAATTGGATAATTTTAGGTGGATATTTGGTGCTCAGGCCTGTTTTTTTCATGTTTGATACTATGACTGTATAGCTCTGATTTCAATTACTGCACAGTGTAACCCAGGCTAACTTGGACAACTGCAATGCTCTCATAATGATTGAGTTGCAAGACAATTGGTGTAACACATTTAGGTTTAGTTTAGTTTAGAGATACAGTGCAGAAACATAGAAACATAGAAATTAGGTGCAGGCGTAGGCCATTCGGCCCTTCGAGCCTGCACCGCCATTCAATATGATCATGGCTGATCATCTAACTCAGTATCCCGTACCTGCCTTCTCTCCATACCCCCTGATCCCCTTAGCCACAAGGGCCACATCTAACTCCCTCTTAAATATAGCCAATGAACTGGCCTCGACTACCCTCTGTGGCAGAGAGTTCCAGAGATTCACCACTCTCTGTGTGAAAAAAGTTCTTCTCATCTCGGTTTTAAAGGATTTACCCCTTATCCTTAAGCTGTGACCCCTTGTCCTGGACTTCCCCAACATCGGGAGCAATCTTCCTGCATCTAGCCTGTCCAACCCCTTAAGAATTTTATAAGTTTCTATAAGATCCCCTCTCAATCTCCTAAATTCTAGAGAGTATAAGCCAAGTCTATCCAGTCTTTCTTCATAAGACAGTCCTGACATCCCAGGAATCAGTCTGGTGAACCTTCTCTGCACTCCCTCTATGGCAATAATGTCCTTCCTCAGATTTGGAGACCAAAACTGTACGCAATACTCCAGGTGTGGTCTCACCAAGACCCTGTACAACTGCAGTAGAACCTCCCTGCTCCTATACTCAAATCCTTTTGCTATGAAAGCTAACATACTATTCGCTTTCTTCACTGCCTGCTGCACCTGCATGCCTACTTTCAATGACTGGTGTACCATGACACCCAGGTCTCGCTGCATCTCCCCTTTTCCTAGTCGGCCACCATTTAGATAATAGTCTGCTTTCCTGTTTTTGCCACCAAAATGGATAACCTCACATTTATCCACATTATACTGCATCTGCCAAACATTTGCCCACTCACCCAGCCTATCCAAGTCACCTTGCAGTCTCCTAGCATCCTCCTCACAGCTAACACTGCCCCCCAGCTTAGTGTCATCCGCAAACTTGGAGATATTGCCTTCAATTCCCTCATCCAGATCATTAATATATATTGTAAATAGCTGGGGTCCCAGCACTGAGCCTTGCGGTACCCCACTAGTCACTGCCTGCCATTGTGAAAAGGACCCGTTTACTCCTACTCTTTGCTTCCTGTTTGCCAGCCAGTTCTCTATCCACATCAATACTGAAACAGGCCCTTCGGCCACCAAATCTGCACCATCCACGATCATCCTAGATTGTCAAGGGGATCGGATCTCGTCCAGGACAGAGGCACAGGAGAGGCTAGAGGTTGGTATGGATGGTAGTGTGGGAAAGGGACAGAATAGGCATAAATCCAGAGAGCGAGGAAGGAGGGTTGGTTTGAACTGCATGTATATTAATACAAGGGGCTCGGCGGGTAAGCCAGATGAGCTAAGGGCGAGAATAGGTACAAGTGACTGGGACTTTGTAGCCATGACTGAAACCTGGTTAAGGGAGGGACAGGGCTGGCAGCTCAATGTTCCGGGGTACAGGAGCTTCAAGAGAGACAGGAGTGAGGGAAAAAGAAGAGGGGGAGTTGCATTATTGGTTAAGGAGGATGTCACGGCTGTGTTCAGAGGTGACATTAGTGACGGGTTGTCTACTGAGGCTATATGGGTGGAGCTGAGGAACAAGAAAGGAATGATCACCTTGTTGGGGGTGTACTACAGACCCCCAAATAGTCAACGGGAATTAGAAGAGCAAATGTGTCGGCAGCTGCAGGTCAAATAGGGTTGTTATAGTAGGGGATTTCAACTTTCGCAATATAGACTGGGAAAATCATAGCGTGAAGGGTTTAGATGGGGTGCAATTCCTCAAAAGTATTCAGGAGAGTTTTCTTAAATAGTGTGGTTAAAAAAATCTATCAGATTTGTGAGACACAACCTCCCACGTACAAAACCATGCTGACTGTCCCTAATCAGCCCTTGCCCATCCAAATGCCTTTATATCCTATCCCTCAGAATACTCTCTAGTAACTTACCAACTACAGACGTTAGGCTCACCGGCCTATAGTTCCCAGCATTTTCACTGCAGCCCTTCTTGAAAAGAGGCACAACATTTGCCACCCTTCAATCTTCTGGCACCCCTCCTGTATTTAAGGACGACTCATAAATTTCAATAAGGGCTCTCCCCAATTTCCTCTCTAGTTCCCCGCAATGTCCTCAGATATATTTGATCGGGTCTACCTTCAAACACAACAGTACCTTCCGTACTTCCTCAACGGTAACCCTGACTGCTTTCATGACACTTCCAGTGAATGCTCCAATTTCCTCCGTAAATACAGAGGAGAAATACTCATTAAGGACCTTGCCCATCTCCTGTGGCTCCACACAGAGTTGACCACTTTTATTCCTGAGAGGTCCCACTCTCTCTCTAGTTACCCTTTCCCCCCTTATGTATTTATAAAATCTTTTGAGATTGTTTTTTATGCCACTCGCCAGAGCTATCTCCTGGCCCCTTTTTGCCCTTCTGATCATCATTTTTAGTTTGCTCTGGATTTCGCGAAACTCCTCCAGGAATGTACTTGACCCCAGCTGCCTATACCTGTCCCAGGCATCCTTACGTTTGCCTGTTTTGCCTTTCACTCTAACAAGGACGTACACATCGTGAGCTCTCTTCAGTATACTTTTGAAAACATCCCACTTGGCTGAAGTTCCTTTCCTCCCAAATAACCTGCTCCAGTCAACTTGAGCGAGACCTTCTCTCATACCCTCAAAGTTGGCCTTACCCCAGTTGAGCATTTTAACACGTGGACCTTCTCCGCCCCGATCCATAACTATCTTAAACCTAATCGAACTGTGTTCACTTGTCCCAAAAGGCTCCTCGACACACACTTCATTAACTTGCCCGTCCCAATTTCCCAATATTGGATCCAGCGTTGCTCTCTCATGTGTGGGGGGACGTGTACAAAAAGGTTGATGAAGGCAGAGCTGTAGCTGTTGTGTACATGGACTTTAGTAAGGAGTTCGACCAGGTGCGCATGGTAGGCTGCTCTGGAAGTATCTCATGGGATCCAAGGAGAGATAGCTGAATGGATAGCCAAATGGAAGGAAGCAGAGAGTGATAGTGGAAGTTTGCTGCTCAGAATGGAGGCCTGGGACTAATGGTGTGCCTCAGGGTTCGGTGCTGGGCCCGCTACTGTTTGTCATCTACATCAATGATTTGGATGACAACATACAGGGCAAGATTAAAAAGTTTGCTGATGATACAAAAGTGAGTGGTTTTGCAGATAGTGAAGATGGCTATGAATGATTGCAGTAGGATTGATTGGCCAGGTGGGCAGAGGAATGGTTGATGGTTGATGGAAATTAATACAGAGAAGTGTGAGGTGTTGCATCTTGGGATGTCGAACAAGGGTAGGACCTACACAGTAAATGGTAGGCTCTGGGTAGTGTTGTAGAGCAGAGGGATCTACATTTGTTTTAACTAATCTTTTTCTCTTCACATATCTATAAAAACCTTTGCAGTCAGTTTATATGTTCCCTGCCAGTTTTCTTTCATAATCTCTTTTCCCTTTCCTAATTAAGCCCTTTGTCCTCCTCTGCTGGACTCTGAATTTCTCCCAGTCCTCTGGTAGGCTGCTTTTTCTGGCTAATTTGTATGCTTCATCTTTTGTTTTGATACTATCCCTGATTTCCCTTGTTATCCACGGATGCACTACTTTCCCTGATTTATTCTTTTGCCAAACTGGGATGAACAATTGTTGTAGTTCATCCATGCAGTCTTTAAATGCCTTCGATTGCATATCCACCGTCAACTCTTTAAGAATCAATTGCCAGTCTACCTTGGCCAATTCACGTCTCATACCCTCAAAGTTACCTTTCTTTAAGTTCAGGACCCGTGTTTCTGAATTAATTATGTCACTCTCCATCCTAATGAAGGACTCAACCATATTATGGTCACTCTTGCCCAAGGGGCCATGCACAACAAGACTGCTAACTAACCCTTCCTCATTACTCAATACCCAGTCTAGAATAGCCTGCTCTCTCGTTGGTTCCTCGACATGTTGGATTAGAAAACTATCCCGCATACATTCCAAGAAATCCTCTTCCTCAGCACCCCTGCCAATTTGATTCAGCCAATGTATATGTAGATTGAAGTTACCCATTATAACTGTTTTACCTTTGTTTCACGCATTTCTAATTTCCTGTTTGATGCCATCCCTAACTCCACTACTACTGTTAGGTGGCCTGTACACAACTCCCACTAGCGTTTTCTGCCCCTTAGTGTTTCGCAGCTCTACCCATATCGATTCCACATCCTCCAAGCTAATGTCCTTCCTTTCTATTGCGTTAATCTTCTCTCTAGATAGATAGATATGCCATTTATTGTCACTATACATGTACAATGAGATTAAAAGCATCTCTAACCAGCAACGCTACCCCACCTCCTTTTCATTTCTGTCTATCCCTCCTGAATATTGAATATCCCTGGATGTTCAGCTCTCAGCCTTGGTCACCCTGGAGCCATGTCTCCGTGATCGCAACTATATCATAGTTATTAATAGCTATCACCCGGTGGGGTCACAACATCTGGAGCCTGGATCGCCTCGGCGCAGAGGGAGAACAAAGGGGGAAGAGACAGAGACTTTAAGATGTTGCCTTCCATCACAGTGAGGAGGTGTTTGGTGGACTCACTGTGGTGGATGTTAGATTTGTGTTGATTGTGTGTTTTTGTCATTTTTTATTATATGTATGACTGCAGGGAAACTAAATTTTGTTCGGACCGAAAGGTCTGAATGACAAATAAATTAAATTCAATTCTATCTACACATTCAACTCATCCTCCTTATTATGAATGCTCCTTGCATTGAGACACAAAGCCTTCAGGCTTGTTTTTACAACACTCATACCCTTTATACAATTATGTTGAAAAGTGGCCCTTTTTGATTTTTGCCCTGGATTTGTCTGCCTGCCACTTTTACTTTTCACCTTGCTACCTATTGCCTCTACCCTCATTTTACACCCCTCTGTCTCTCTGCTCACACATTTAAGAAACCCTTTCCCTTTTACTCCATCATCGACTATCCCATTTGACACCCCACCCCCCTTATTCAGTTTAAAACCACCCGTGTAGCAGTGGCAAACCTGCCTGCCAGAATGCTGATCCCCCACCTTTTAAGATGCAATCCGTCCCTTTTATCCAGATCCCCCTTACTCCAAAACAGATTCCAGTGATCTAAGAATCTAAATCCCTGCCCCGTGCATCAGTTCCTCAGCCACACATTCAGGTCCCGTATCTCCCTGTTCCTGCTCTCGCCAGCACAAGGAACTGGAAGCAAACTGGAGATAACAACCCTGGAGGACCTACTTTTCAGCATTTTTCCGAGCTCTCTAAAGTCACGCTGCAGAATATTCATCCCCTTCTTTCCGACATCGTTTGTGCCGACATGCACTACCACTTCCGGCTGTTCACCTTCGCCCTTGAGGATTTTCTGCACTCTGTCCGTGACATCCTGGATCCTGGCACCAGGAAGGCAGCACACCATCCTCGAATCCCACCTGTTGCCGCAGAAACCCCTGTCCGTACCTCTCACAATGGAGTCTCCCACTACAATGGCGTTGCCTGACATTGGCCTCTTTGGTTTTGGCTCAACAGCCCTTTTTGCTTCACAAGCCAGTCCACCGCTCAGTGTAATGATGTCTTCTGTCCTGACAGCTTCTAAGTGGGTGAACCTGTTCACAAGAGGTACAACACCCGGGGACGTTTGCATTCCATGCTTCCCTCCCTTTCTCACCGTCACCCACCTTCTCTCTTCCAGTACCTTAGGTGTAACAATCTTACTGTAGGACTTGTCGAGGAACAACCCAGTTTATCGGATGAACCTGAGGTCATCCACTTGCTTCTCCAGTTCCCCAACACGGGCCTTCAGGAGAAGGACCCAGAGAAGGTGTTAATTCTGGCCAAATTGGAGATGCCAGGGCACTAACATTGAGTAAAGGCTTCTTGGCGGATAGACCATTTAGTCAATTTAAATGTGCCTTCGGCAGTAATGGGACAAGCTGCAGAATGGTGCCAGCTTGTCTAGAGCCCAGATAAGAGTTGCAGGGAAAGAATGGGACATCTGCAGTTTCTTACAATTAGGTGTAAATTGCATGAAACGGATTGGGTGAATGCAAACCAGACATACACTTTGTAAATAATGTTGCAAAGCTTTACTTTGCTAGATGTTGCTTAGTTGAGCTTTGGCTGGGTTTCTAGAATATCTGGGAAAATGTTGCTATATTTGCTTTCTTCCAAAAGCTCCTTTCAAATGGTGTACAATTTTGGTCGCCAAATTATAGGAACGATGTCAACAAAATAGAGAGAGTACAGAGGAGATTTACTAGAATGTTGCCTGGGTTTCAGCAACTAAGTTACAGAGAAAGGTTGAACAAGTTAAGGCTTTATTCTTTGGAGTGCAGAAGGTTAAGGGGGGACTTGATAGAGGTCTTTAAAATGATGCGAGGGATAGACAGAGTTGACGTGGATAAGCTTTTTCCATTGAGAGTAGGGAAGATTCAAACAAGAGGACATGATTTGAGAATTAAGGAACAGAAGTTTAGGGGTAACATGAGGAGGAACTTCTTTACTCAGAGAGTGGTAGCTGTGCGGAATGAGCTTCCAGTGGAAGTGGTGGAGGCAAGTTCGATTTTATCATTTAAAAATAAATTGGATAGGTATATGGATGGGAAAGGAATGAAGGGTTATGGTGTGAGTGCAGGTAGATGGGACTAGGGGAGAATAAGTGTTCGGCGCGGACTAGAAGGGCCAAGATAGCCTGTTTCCGTGCTGTAATTGTTATATGGTTATATGGTTATATAAATATATTGTAGTAGTTACTGTGTTTTGGGTTAAGGAAATGTCTATCATGTACTGTGTTAATCGATATCTGTTATTGGACTGTATAGAGGCCACCCCCAAGTGGTTCGGCCCCTCAAGGTTCGGAGACCTATAAAAGGTAGCTCCCACGAGGACCTGTGTCGATCTTCTGGAAGAACGCTTGGGATTGCGTGACCTTTTGGAGTGTCTCTGCTTGCACGAGGCTACAAGGGCTTGGCCAAACAGATACAAGGATCGAACCGGCGGTGTTTAGGTATAGTAGTGGGGAATTGGTATTGTATTTTTCCAAAATAAAGTTTAGATGCGCAAAGTATGTTATTGACTGAGACTGGACTGGGGAAAGCTTATAATGAGCTATTTACATTGGGGGCTCATCCTGGATCTCAACGGACCCCCAAACACAAGTTTGCGATTAAGGGTGTTGAGCTGTGTTTAGATTGAGGCTTAAATGATCTGCGAGAAGGTGTTTGATTGTGCTTGAATGTGTTTGATTGTTTAAGAGCGAGCCTGATAAATTTAGGGATTAAAAGGAAGGAGTGAAGGACTTAGGAACTCTGTTTCAGTTTTTCGGAGGCATGGGGAACAGCATAGATCAAGATATGACAGGAGCCCATTGCAAATAATGTGTAATAAGTTCCCTCACAAGGCAGAGAAATTAAGAGATTTGTCAGGAGCGCTAAATAAGAAATTAGGAAACAAGCTATGGCCGCTGGGGGGGGGGGCATTAGAAGAGTAAAAAGGATAAAATACATCAAGCAAAATATTTGGCAGCATAGTAATAATGAGAGTGTAAAAGAATTAATAGGGCTATGGGTAAGACAATGGGTAAGACAACATCCTCAATGTTCCAACTCAACAACAGGGAAGGGACTCGCGAGAAGATCGTCATGGTGGATAACGCCCGATAACGGTCCCAGCCTGTCCCCACGTACCTCGGTGTGAAGTCATTCAAACAACACCTGGAACACCAAGGCAAAGACAACGCCGCACTGATACGCTGCCTAGCCGGCTCTACATGGAGAGCCACGACGAAGACACTGCGCATGTCTAAAGTGGCCCTGGTGTTCTCAGCCGCCGAGTACTGCACCCCGGTCGTAGCCCTCACGCTAAGAAGCTGGATGCTGCCCTCAACTGTCTCCGGATGCCTACGAGCCACCCCAGTAAACCAACTGCCCGTCCTCGCTGGCATCGCCCCAGCCAACATCAGACGAGAAGCAGCCACGCTGGCCCTCTCTCGAAAGGCACAGTCCAGTGAATCCCACCTACTCCATCAGATCGTCACAGAGACACCACGACAAGTGCGCTTCAAGTCACGGCAACCCTTTGCCGCGCAAGCCCAAGAGCTGCTCTGCACAACATCGGCTGACGCTTCTAAGGCCGCCTGAGTCCAGACGAGATGGAGACACCAGTGGAAGTCAGCTGAACCATCTAGGCTACACCATTACATCAATGACCCCATGGACGTCCCTGGTCAGGACCTGCCCCAAAAGCAGTGGACAACCCTCAACCGCTTGAGGACAGGCATCGGATGCTATTGAGTAGCGATGAAGAGGTGGGGCCTCGTGGACAGCGCCTTATGCGAGTGAGGGGACCCAACACAGACAGTGGAGCACATAGTGACCAGTTGCCCCAAACACTGGCCACCGAATGGTGAACGAGGTCTGATTGACCTGGACGATGACACGTTGGCCTGGCTCGCCTCAACGGAGCTGCACGTCTAAAAGACACACGACAGAAGAAGAAACATAAAAAATAGAAAATAGTTGCAAAGGAGGCCATTCGGCCCTTCGAGCCAGCACCAAGCCAGCACCAAGAAGAATAGGGTTATGGAGAAAATATTATGAGGAACGGAATGCGAAATAAAAAGGTTAAGAGGATGGCTAGTTGAGAAAAAGCGATCGTTAAACTTGGAATAGAACTGAAAGAAGGTGAAGCAGATCGACCTCCAGGTAGTAGGAAGGGCAGGAGTAGAGATGAAGGAAAACACATGGAACAGGGAAAAGGCAGATCTCCAGGAAGAAAACTAGTCTCTGTAAATTTAAAGTTTAGGGATCCGATGGTTAGTGCTGACCTTGAGGGGGAAGGAGATGAATATTTGGAAGAATGGACAAATGTTAACACTAGTGGAATTTCTCAGCTCCCACCATGGTCCCCTTGCATTTCCCAGGCTTCACTCGCACCTTGTATGACTTGTGTCCGTAATAAATATTTTAGGTCTGCAGAACCTATAACAGCTTCTGCAGATTCTACATGTAAGCAGATTCTACCGATAACAGATACTGTGGTGCCAGATTCTTCTACCCTATCCACTCCTCCATTAATAGATCGTCCAGTAGCTTATGGCACCCGGAGTAGAACAAAGAGGTTAGCTCCGGTGTTTAAAGAAAAGGAAGGTATGTTAGATATAGTGCAACAGCCAGAGTATTTCTGTGAGCCACAACCTAGACAGATTATATGAGGAGTGAGAAAGTGGAACTATTTATTTGGACAATATCGCAAACCCCCTAGCGAACGGGAAGATTCATCTGAGGGTGAGACCGTGATTGAAGATACCAAGATAGATTTTGATGCAACCGAATGTTTACAAATTGAACAGATATCCCATAGGCAGTTCCCAGTGAGAGAAGGGCTGGGCACAGCTGTTTCGACCAGCACAGTAAATATGAATAATCCCTGTGCCACAGACGTCCATATTCCGTGGAAGCCCCATGAAATAATGGCAGTACTAAATAGAATTCCTTAATAGAAAGAAGTCACCTGCTGCTTTTATAGATTATTTGAGAACCACAATACTTGTATATCATGCAGATTCCCGGGATTTATGGGAGACCATACAACAAATAATTACTCCTGCTGAAAATACCAAGCGTCTAGTAGCCCTAGAACACCCAACATATGAAGCCTTGGCAAACATATTAGTGAATAACAGTGCAAGAGAAGAGGCTGTTTTAACGGCCCTTGCAAAAACTTTTTGAAAGCCAAGTGATCTAACATGAATTCTGGAAATAAAACCAGAAAAAATGTGAAGGAACAGATGAATTATTAGACCGATTTTCAAAATTATATATGGAACAATCAGGTGACTTAGACTATCATAATGGAGCAAGTTCCCCACAGTATTGCGCTATCATATTGAATTGCCTCCCCACTACAATAGCAGACTCAATTAAGACTTACAACAGTGACTGGTCTGAGAACCACGCCAGTCAAATGGCCAGAGCTGTGAGGCACCATTGGAAGGATGGTAGGAAACAGGAAAATTATCCTGTAACTAAAAGAGAAACTGAACGTATAGTCAAGAAGGAGGAACCAAGCTCTTGCTCAGGACCATGGAGTCCCGAAATGTTAGCGAGGAACGGAATGGGAGAAATTAGAGTCCCGGACCACTCAGATTATTATTACAATTATACTCTCAATCTAGAACCCATTCCAATGGAACTAAGGGGTAAAACAAAGCCAACCATATTACCTAATCAATGTTACACTTGTGGGGGAATGGGACACTGGAGTCTAGCCTGTCCGACAAGGGAGTGAGTGAGAGAGAGGGGTCAAAGAAAGGATTTCCAGGATTATGAAGAAATTGGAGATCCTAGAGGATATAGAAATATCCGAGATCCCAGGAATTATAGGAGGTCCTTCAATTCAAGAGACTACTGGGACCCGAGAGAACAGAGAGAGAGCTGGCCCGAATGTCAGGAACCAAGTAGTCACACACCTTTCACTCAAACCAACCCATTCTCTCAGTCCTGACTTACCAACCCGTCCAGGAGTAGTGGACGTGGAGACATGACCCCTACTCTAGAACCCTCTCAAGTAATTTACCAGAATAAACAAATTGGGTGTACTCTAATAGTAAAAACTGAAGATCACATAAAAGAAAATTGTAAACAATCTTATAACTGCCGAAGAAAACCCCTTAGAGCAAAGAACATTGTAAATCAAGGAGTTTGTTACACTGTACACAATTAGGTAATTGGAGTAAGGAGTGCCTAATGAGAAGACAGAATATAGCAGAACGGAAGAGAAATCAAGGGGCAATAAAGAAAGTAAGAAAAGGAGCCCAGTAGCTGGTGTCAGAAAGAATAAGAACTAAAGAAAACTAAACTGGCACTAGGGAGAGAAGGGATGAATTGTGTAGAGTCATTGAACCATTGTGAATATGATCAATAATTGTTATTAAGTTTGTGCCTGCAGGACAGTATAATGCACAACATACTACTATCTGGGGAGTGAGGTAAAAATATGTGGACCCTTGAGATCGGGCAGAAGACACAGCTCACGTAAGGTAGCTCCCCAGAAATAGAGACCAACAGTAAAGAAGAAATGATACTGTTCTGTCCCTTTAAGACACATCTGGGAAGGCCAACACATAGCAAAGTCTGCTCCTCAGTATCCTTACTCCTTTGAAACTAACATCAAGGATGAAGAAGAAGATACCTACCCTAGTGCCCAACTTTAACATCATCTAGCTTTTGACACCAGTGAAGGAGAAAGAAAATAACACCATCTAACCTTTTCTAAAAGATACAGACAACCTATGATGACTATTGGGGCAGACTCTAATTTGAAGAATTGAATTTGAATTAGAAAATAGACACTCCTCTGGGGTTTGGGGCAAAATACTCACTTTGCGCCTAAATTTAGTTATAAAAATAAATTGATTTGAAAATGGGCTTATGGGATATAGTCTTAAAAAATTATTAGAGGATTGATTGTTGACTTGGCATTCTTCTCTTGTCTTAACCATAGGAGGTTAATCGAAGATGGGACGGGACTATTTAGTGGCTATCAAGAAAGGGATAGACCCCAGCAGATATCATAAATTAAGACATGCCCTGGAAATGTAAGGTGGTGGTATAGAATGGTGAGGTAGACTGAAAAATTAGATAATGAGTTCCCCTCGAAAGGTCAATACTAACCATCCTGAAAGTCACTTAGTGGTAAAAGGAAATTAGTTATAAGGAAGAATCCCTATGGACTGATAGCCGAGCCAACATACTAAGGGAGAAGTACGGGAGGAGGAGTAAAGAAATTGGTGTGGAGAGATCAGAGTCGATGTATTTGACCAGTGCATCTTAATTTGTTTAACCCTTGATAGTAAAGCAGCTTCAATTATCAAGGTGGAAAGTAATTGTCCCTAGATTTGGCATTCTTAATTGGCTTTATGATAAAATTGACAACATGGAAATTGATAGATTAAATTTGAACAGCTGGGAATTCCACAGGAATTGGAATGGAATTGTGTTATCGACCACAAGCTGTGGAATAAGAAGAGTGAGATGGACCCTGAAACTTAAAATACTAAATTGAAGGCTGAGACTGAATTTGGTTCAATTGGAACATTTTTCATGGTTTGCTTTAAATAAGAGTCATGCCTGTAGGGAAATCTTGACTGAACCCAGCTGAAATTTATATGAGAAACCATCATCAGATATACATTAAGGAACATCGTATGAATACGGAGAGAGCTAATTAGTGTTGATCCTAGGATAGTAAAGAGTATATTATAGAGCAGAATATAGTAGAGATTATTATAGTGAAATAGAAAAGGGTTTGTGACAGAATAGTAATAGGAATACAATAGAATGTATGGGAAAGCATTAGTACATGAATGGTAACTTGCTTTGTCACAAGTTTTTCAGAAATTATAGGTTATAGGTTTGACCACGGAAAGGGATTGAAGAATGGGCAACAACACGGATGGAAGGAATTCACGCCCACGAAAACTCGGGAGGTGAAGACTCATCAGATGGAAATTGTGAAGCTACGCCCACGAAAACTCGGGAAACTTGATAAGATTCTAGGAATAAACATCATCGTCTTGTTGTTGTTAATAGATGGAGAATGTAATAGTCACACATATGTATATCTGGTTATCTGATTATTTGGTTATCATAAATGATCGTTTATCATATATGATAAAAGGAAGGAATGTTAATTCTGGCCAAATTGGAGATGCCAGGATGCTAAAATTTAGTAAAGGCTTCTGGGTTGCTAGGTCAATTTAAATGTGCCTTCTGCAGAAATGGAACGCTTGTCTAGAGCCCAGATAAGAGTTGCAGGGAAAGAATGGGACATCTGCAGTTTCTTACAATAGTGTAAATTGCATGAAACAGATTGGGTGTATGCAAACCAGACATACACATTGTAAATATTGCTGCAGAGCTTTACTTTGCTAGATGTTGATTGGGTTAAGTGTTGAGCTTTGTCTGGGTTTCTTGAATATCTGGGTAAATGTTGCTATATTTGCTTCCTTCCAGAAGCTCCTTTCAAATAGATTGTATTAGTTATTGGGTTATTGGGTTAGGGAAATGTCTATCATGTACTGTGTTAATTGATATCTGTTACTGGACTGTATAGAGACCACCCCGATATGGTTCGGCCCCTCAAGGTTCGGGGACCTACAAAAGGTAGCTCCCACGAGGCCCTATGTCGATCTTCTGGAAGAACGCTTGGGACTGCATGACCTTTTGGAGTGTCTCTGCTTGTACGAGGCTAGAAGGGCTTGGCCAAACAGATACAAGGATCGAACTGGCGGTGGTTAGGTATAGTAGTGGGGAATTGTTATTGTGTTTTTCCAAAATAATGTTTAGATGCGCAAGTGCCTGACTAAGTATCTTATTGACTGAAACTAGACTGGGGGAAGCTTAGAACGAGCTATTCACAAAGGGGAATTGAGAACCAGAGGACATAGCTTCAAGGAGAGGGGGAAAAGATTTAATAGGAATCTGAGGGGTAACCTTTTCACACAGAGGGTGGTGGGTGTATGGAACAAGCTACCAGAGGAGGTAGTTGAGGCTGGGACTATCCCATCATTTAAGAAACAGTTGAACAGGTACATGGATAGGACAGGTTTGGAAAGTTATGGACCTAGCGCAGGCAAGTGGGACTAGGGTAGCTGGGACATTGTTGGCTGGCTTGGGTGAGTTGGGCCAAAGGGCCTGTTTCCACACTGTATCACTCCATCACTCTATCTATAACTAGTTCTATCCTACACACTAGGGACAATATACAGAAGCCAATTAACCTACAAACCTGTACGTCTTTGGAATGTGGGAGGAAACTGGAGCACACGGAGAAACCCACATGGTCACGGGAAGAATGTGTAAACATACAGACAGCACCCGTAGTCAGGATTGAACCTGGGTCTCTTGGGGGTTTTTGTAAGGCAGCAACTCTACTGCCCTAAGTTTGAACTCCCAAATTCTAGTAAAATCCATTAATCAATACTCAATTTATTTTTCAGTGAAGCTAGTTTGAATGTTATCTACGAACTGTCATAACAACCCATTTGATTCAAACAAATTCTTCTAAGTAGAAATGATGCCATATGTGACATATGTGATCCATCAATATAGTTAAGATTTAAAAACATAGAACTCAAAGTGCCAGAGTAACTCAGCAGGTCAGGCAGCCTCTCTGGAGAGCATGGATAGGGTCCGACACGTTTTGGTTTGGGACCATTATTCAGACCCCCCTCATGTTCCGCAACTATATCGCCCACTTTAAGCTCAGTGTTCTGGCCGCATTGCTTCAAGAGGACATACTCCAGCACTGTGTCTTTTTTTGGTAAACCAGCATCTGCAGTTTCTTTTTTCTACTTAAATTTCCTCTCATGAGACCTTGTGATACATAGAACATAGAACACAGCACAGCACAGTACAGTACAGGAACAGGCCCTTCGGCCCACAATGTTTGTGCCGACCATGATGCCAAGTCAAACTGATCTCATCTGCCTGCACATGATCCATGATCAATCTGATAGACACAAAGGGCTGGAGCAAACCAAACATGTCAGGCATCATCTCTGGAGAAAAAGGATGGGTGACATTTCAGCTCAGAACCTTGAAGAAGGGTTCCGACCCGAAATGTCACCCATCCTTTGTCTCCAGAAATGCTGCCTGACCCGCTGAGTTACTCCAGCACTTTGTGCTTATCTTCAGTATAAAGCAGGATCTGCAATTCCTTCCTATATACCCATTTCTCCCTATTCCATGCACTTCCATGTGCCTATCTAAAAGCTTCATAAACATGTCATATATTTCTCCACCAATATGTTTCAAACCCCCACTAGTCTCTGTGTAAAAACAATTGCCCCGTACATCTCTATTTAACTTTCCCCTTCTCTCCTTATCGTTATGCCCTCTAGTGTTGAACGTTTCCACCCTGGGAAAAGTAAAATAGAGATTGCTAATAATGTTCACATTCCATGCATGAATTAGTAAAAATATATATAATTTACTTTTAATCTTGTGAAAATATCCAAAGGTTTTCAGTGACATCAGTCAAATCCAAATCTCTCTTTTAATAAAAAAGATTGATTTGTCATCTAATAACACTTATAGCACTGGAACATTGATTGAATTGAAGTGAAAGATGAACACAGACCATTCAGCCTATCGAGTTTATACTTGATCACCCATTCATGTTCATAAGTTGTAGGAGCAAAATTAGACCATTCGGCCCATCAAGTCTACTCCGCCATTCAATCATGGCTGATCTATCTTTCTCTCTCAACCTCAGTCTCCTGCCTTATCACCATAACCCCTAACCCCCTTAATAATCAAGAATCTATCTCCACCTTCACTATATCCATTGACTTGGCCTGCACAGCCTTCTGTGGCAATGAATTCCACAGATTCATCATCCTCTGATTAAAGAAATTCCTCAACGTCTATCTAAAGGTATATCCTTTTATTCTGAGGTTATGGTCTCTGGTCTTAGATTCTCCCATTAGTGGAAATATTTTCTCCACTTCCACTCTATCCAGGCCTTTCACTATTCCTTCACACCTGTTCACACTTGTTCTATCCCACTTTTGCATCTACTCCCTACACACTAGGGGGAATTTACAGAGGGCCAAGTAACCTACAAACCTGCATAATTTTTCGGACATGGGAGGAAACCAGAGCACACGGAGGAAACCCACATGGCCACAGGGAGAACGTGCAAACTCCGCACAGACAGAACCTGAGGTCAGGATTGAACTCGGTACTCTGTCACTGTGAGGTAGCTCTAGAGACAGTTTGGAATTATTGCAACTGCAAACCTTGCAAGTTTCAAAATATATTAATTTTCAAACTAAGTAATAATTTAACAGAGTGGCAGCTATTCACAAGAGAGCATTCTTCATTGGATCAGAGTCTTTCGCTAAATCTTTTAAGACTCCAGCCACATCTTTTCATCGTAGCTAAAAAAAATTCCATTACATCTTTCCATTTTCCTTGGCAGGGTTTCTTAACTGAGGTATTCCCTACAGCCATTACTCCTCTGTGAATTGAGTTTGGTTGTATTAAGTACTATGTTTTCTCAGAATTGAATTCTCAAGTCATGAAAATGGTGATGGAATTTGTAATAGGTTAAACAGTGCCTATGCATAAACCTAACTTTCTAGGGGAATACCTCCAGAGTAAGAGCAACTAATGTTTCAATGTCACAGTTTTTTTTTAAACAGATACGTTTTTTGCAGCAATGACCCTTCTAAAGACTGATTGCAGGGCTGGGAGGAACAAAAACTAGACCTTGGGTGCTACCTGTGTGTAGTTTGCACATTCTCACTCATACCGCGTGTGTTTCCTCTGGATACTCCCAATCCTAAAGATTCCTCCCGATCCTAAAGATGTGTGGGCTTGTTGGTTAATTGGCCTTTGCAAATTGCCCCGAGTGTTCAGCGAGTGGATGAGAAAGTGGGATAACATAGAACTAGTGTGTTTAAGAAGGAACTGCAGATGCTGGAAAATCGAAGGTACACAAAAATGCCGGAGAAACTCAGCGGGTGCAGCAGCATCTATGGAGTGAAGGAAATAGGCAACGTTTCGGGTCAGCAGAGGGGTTTCGGCCCGAAACGTTGCCTATTTCCTTCGCTCCATAGATGCTGCTGCACCCGCTGAGTTTCTCCAGCATTTTTGTGTACCTTGGAACTAGTGTGAATGGGTGATCAATGGTCATCGTGTAATCGGTGGGCTGAAGGGTCTGTTTCCATGCTGTGTCTCTTAACTAAATTTTGGGCAGGAGTGAAAGACGTGGAGATGAGACCTATTTTCTTTTTTTTCTCATCAGAACCAGAAGTAGATAAGATATATATACAATATCAGTTCTGGCACTGTTTTAAGAATTGTCACATGTGACTAACTTCAAACTTGCACACACAAACAGACACACATACGCTCACAGACTCATATTCTCTCACACATACACGCACACTCACAGCCATTCAACTCTCTCTCTCTCACACACACACACACATACTCACAGTACAATGCACATATTTAGGTGACATGTCCTCTCCCTGTTTGACAGCAGTATGTTGCCATGAGTAGAGTTTAGAACTGTCAGACAGCACTGCTATCAACCAGGTGCCAGTGTCAACCAGGATTGCAGTATAAAGACAGCCCCACATGACTGATTATTCGCAATAGTTCACCACTGACAGCCATGAATAACCACTTGGTTGCATTCAGTGATAATTGAAGTTTCCAGGTGATCACACAACGGTTCAATCATCGGTCAACTTCACACTTCATGGTTTTATTGACTAGCCTCTTGGTCAGGGACATAACCATCAAGAGGAAAAAAAACGTAAGTGTTAGGACAAACTCGTGAGAATAGCCATTTGTATTCCCGCAACTCTCACCATGAATTCATCACAAAAACGCAATTCAGAGAAATAGAATATCTTTTCTCATTTTACATACTTTCCCAGGAGGGTGAAATCAAGAAACGAGGACAGAGGTTTGAGGTAAGAGGGGAACGATTTAGTTTAGTTTAGATTGACACAAAATGCTGTAGTAACTCAGCGGGTCATGCAGCATGTGGAGAGAAGGAATAGGTGACGTTTTCGGTTGGACCACTTCTTCAGACTCTTTTGAGTCTGAATAGTTAGCTGAGTTCTGAGTGGTTTTAGTTTAGTTTAGTTTAGAGTTACTGTGTGGAAACAGGCATTTCAGCCCACCGTGTCTGCACCAACTAGCAATCACCCATACACTAGGTCTATCCTACACACAATTTACAGAAGTCAATTTACCTATGGAATGCAGGAAGAAACTAGAGCACCCAGAGGAAACCCACACGGTCACAGGGAGAATGAACAAACTCTGAACAGACAGCAACAGTAGACAGGATTTCAGGTAATTAACCAACATCTACCCCCTCCCCCTATTCCTCCCCACCATCTTATTTTCCCATTTCCCCCAACCCCCTTCCAACTATGTTCCTTTATCTGGCTTCACATTTTGTGCCTCTTCTGTCCTTACCCTCTTATCTCACACCTTTTGTCTTTTCATCTCTGGCCTTTGCCCAACCATCTGCCTGTCAAAAAGCACCCTCACCTGTAACCACCTGTCCCTTGCTAAATATTATCTCCACCCCCCCTCCCCACTTTTCTTCCAGCATTCCCCCCCCATCCCCAGCCACAGTCCATCTAAAAGAGTGCTCCCACTCAAAATATCGCCTATCCATGTTCTTAAGAAATGCTGCCCGATCCACTAACTTACTTCACCACGTTATGTGTTTATTTATCATAAGATCATAATCATAAGACATTGGAGCAGAAATTATGGCATTTGGCCTTTCGGGTCTCCTCCACCACTCGATCAAGGCTGATCTATATTTCCCTCTCAACCACATTCTCCTTGCTTCTCGCCATAACCTTTGGCACCCTTACTAATCACGAAGCTATCAATCTCTGCTTTAAATCTCTGCTTAAACATTTGTTCTATGTTCTATGTTGACATCTTTCATTCCTACCCATCCTGGCCTATAGTTAGCTTCTGACTACCCAATGTGTTACACGTTAAAAATGTTCTCTGTAATGGTTGTCACCGTTACCTTCATACTGGGCAATAGATACCAATCTTGCCACTGATTCCCATGATGCATGGAGTCATAGAATCAGGCCCTTCAACCCAACTTGCCCACACCGCCCAATATGTCCCATCTACATTAGTCCTACCTGCCTGCAGTTTGCCCATATACCTCTAAACCTGTCCTATCCATGTACATGTCTGAACGTTTTTTAAACATTGCAATAGTAGATTAGATTAGATTAGATTAGATAGCCTTTATTGTCATTCAGACCGAAGTCTGAACGAAATTGCAGCAGTCATACATACAATACAATACAATAAAAAACAACAATAAACACATATTAACATCCACCACAGTGAGTCCACCCAGCATCTCCTCACTGTGATGGAGGCAAAAGTCTTAGGGCTGCAGTCTCTTCCCTCCTCTTCTCCCTCTGCGCTGAGGCGATACCCCACCGGGCGATGTTAAAAACTGTCCCGCGGCTCAATTACCGCGCCCCGGGGTGGTCGAAGCTGCCGCCCACCAGTCCTGCTGACGCAGCCGCTGGCCCACGGCCGAACCCCGGACTCAGGCGACCACCGCCAGAACACCGTCCCAGCCACCGGAGCACCGTTCCAGCCCCGAGCCGGATCGCCCCCACGTGAGTACCGTTACCGTCTCAGCCCCGCGCCAGGCCGCCCTGACATGGGCGCCGTACCTCCCTCGGGCTGGGCCGCCCCGACATGGGCGCCGCTCCTCCCTCGGGCTGGGCTGCCCCGACATGGGCGCCGCTCCTCCCTCGGGCTGGGCCGCCCCGACTTGGGCGCCGCTCCTCCCTCGGGCTGGGCCACCCCGACATGGGCGCCGTACCTCCCTCGGGCTGGGCCACCCGACATGGGCGCCGTACCTCCCTCGGGCTGGGCCGCCCCAACTTGGGCGCCGCTCCTCGACTACCTCGACTGCCTCAACTACCACCTCAGGCAGCTCATACCATATACCCATCACCCTTTATGTAAAAAGCTACCCCTCAGGTTCCTAATAAATCTTTCCCCACCTCACATACCTATGGTTTTTGATTCCCCTACCCTGGGTAAAGACCCACGCACACAAACATAACTCACACACATTCACGCTATCTCAAAGGTTCAAAGGTTCAAAGGTTGATTTATTGTCACATACACCTAGGTGTAGTGAAATTCTTTTTGCCAATGCAGCACATTAAAAAAGGAATACAAACATAACAATAATAAATAGCTTTAACATAAAAACATCCCCCCACAATGGTTCCCATTATGGGGGAAGGCACAAAGTCCAGTCCCATCCCCAATGTCCACCCATAGTCGGGCCTATTGAGGCCTCCACAGTTGCCTCTACGGAGGCCCGATGTTCCAGGCCGTCCTCGCCGGGTGATGATGTTCCGGCGTCGGGAGAGTCCTCTCAGCGGCATGGGAACCCTGGAACGGCCGCCTCCCTACTCGAGACCGTGGCTTCCGGAGCCGACAAGGCCGCGCCGAATGGAGCTCAACTGGCGATCTCGTCGCGAGATCCCAGGCTCCGGATGGAAAGTTTCAGCGCCGCCACCCGCAGCTCCGCGATGTTTTTAACGCCGGTCCCAGCTCACCGGAGTTCCAGCGCGGCGACCCAGGCAAGGCACCGCCCGCCCCGCAATGGCGCTCCAGCGCTGCACCGCCGTCCTCACACCCGCAGCTCCGCCGCCGCCGAGGCTCCGGGCGGTCCCCTCGCTCCTCGGACCCGCAGCTCCGCAGCCGCTACCGGTGCCGCCGCTGCCGCCGCTGATGCCAATTCCCCTTATTATTTTTATACCTCCATAAGATCACCCCTCAGCCTCCTGTGCTCCACGGAATAATGTCTTAGCCTGTGCAACCTCTCCCTATAGCTCAGGCCCTCGAGCTCTGATAACGTCCTTGTAAATTGACACAAAAACCTGGTGGCATTTTGGGTCAAGACCCTTTTTCAGATGTCCTCATAAATCTTCTCTGCACTCTTTCCAGTACAACATATTTTCTGTAACATATACCTTTAAGTGCAAAGGTAGTAACAGGTGATCAAAAGGATGTCTTTCATCATAATTACGTCAATAATTAGTGTGTGAACAAATGGTTCACTACAGGAAGGATGTGATTATGCTGGAGACTGTGCCAAACATACAAAGTGATTCACCAGGATGCTGTTTTAATTGACTGAAGTGAATTGATTGAAAGATACAGCATGGAAAGAAGGAGTCCGCGCTGACCTTCGAACATTCGTCCACACCAGTTCGATGCTATCCCACTTTCGCATCCACATTTGGCAGCTCGTTCCATACACCCATCACCCTGTGGAAATGTTGTCCCTCGGGTCCCTGTTAAATGTTTTTCCTCGCGCCTTAACCCTTTGTCCTCTGGTTCTTGATTCCATGCTCTGGGTGAAAGACTGAACAAGATACTGCAGATGCTGGTTAACAAAAAAGGGACAGAGTGCTGGGGTAACTCAGTGGGTCAGGCAGCATCTCTGAAGAATATGGATAGTTGACATTGGATCAGAACCCTTCTTCTGACAGATTGTGGTGGGGTGTGGGGGGGGGGGAGAGGAGGTGCAGGACAAAGCTTGCAAGTGATAGGTGGATACAGGTGAGGGGGTCTTTTGATGTTAGTTGGGCAAAGACCAGAGATGAAAGACAAAACGCATGAGATGTGGATAGGTGTTATGAATTGTAAAGCCAGATTAAGAAGAATCTTTCAAGGAGGAATTAATTTGAGATTCTTGTGTCATGTCTTGCCTTTGCTCAGTGATGTCTTGACATCAGAGTCTGAAGATGGATCTCAACCTGAAATATCGCCTGTCCATTACTTCTGTAGTTGAGTTAGTTCAATTTAATTTATTGTCACATATTCCGAGGTACAGCAGAAAACTTTTATTCCGTGATAACCAGTCAGCTGAAAGACTACACATGATTAAAATTGAGCCATTCACAGTGCACAGATACATGACAAAGGGAATAACATTTAGTGCAAGATAAAGTCCAGTTAAGTCCAATTAAAGATAGTCCAATGGTCCCCAATGAGGTAGATAGTAGCTCAGGAACACTCTGGCACTTGGTGTTTTACTCAAGATTCCAGCATCTGCAGTTCCGAGTGTCACTACATCTTACTATCAGTTCTGTCTTCGACAGTCCTTGTGTGATTGAAAATTATTGGGACAAGGATTGAAGAGAACTCCCCCTGGTGGTCCAGTCCAGGTCTGGTGTTCCACTGAGTTCACTCCATGGGCTGCCTGAGATGTGCTGATCACAGGCAAGGCAACAGTGACTGTTCCCTGGGAACCTGCAAGGATTAGCAGAGGAAATCAGACTAGACAGTCACTCTCACCAACTACAGAGCGGTCCTGACCTACCATCTACCTCATTGGAGACCTTCAAACTCTTTAATCGGACTTTACTGGACATTATCTTGTACTAAATGTTATACCCTTTATCCTGTTTCTGAACACTGTGCATGGGTTGATTGCAATCATGCATAGTCTTTCCATTGACTGGGTAGCACGCAACAAAAAAAGCTTTCCACTGAACCTCGGCACAAGTGACAATAATAAACTAAACTAAACTCTTAATAAATCCAGAAACATGTGAGTGTGTGTGTACGTGTGTACATGTGTGTGTGTACGTGTGTGCATGTGTTTGTGTGTGCATTTGTGTGCATGTGTTTGGGCGTGTGCTTGAGTGTGTGCATGTGTTTAAGTGTGTATGCGATGATGTTTAAGTGTGTGTGTGTGTGTGTGAATATGCACATTGTGTTTCTATGTGTGTGTGCATATGTAGGTTTTTTTAGTTTAGTTTAGTTTAGAGATACAGCGCGGAAACAGGGCTTTCGGCCAATTTAGTCCGTACCGACCAGCAATCCCCACATCACTATTGTATGTGATATTGTTTTATTTATTCATTTTTCAGAAACTATCCATTCCAGCAAAGCTGTATTCATTGATTAATGTTCAGAGAACACAGAACATAGACCATTGAACTGTACAGCAGAGGAACAAGCCCTTTGATCCACAATATCTGTGCCGAACATGATGCCAAAGATAAAATAATCTCTGCCCGTACATGATCCATATGCTTTCATTCCCTGCATATCCATGCGCCTAAAAACCTCTTAAATGCCACTATCGAACCTGCCTCCAGCACCACACCTGTCAGTGCGTTCCAGTCCCCCACCACTCTCTGTGTTAAAAAAAAACAACCCAGTATATCTCCTTTAAACATTGCCACTCTTACCTTAAAGCTATGCCCTCTAATCGTTGACATTTCCAACTTGGGGAAAAGGGTTCTGACTGTTTATCCTATCTATGTCTCTCATAATTGTGTCCACACTGCCATGAGGTCTCCTCTCAACCTCCACCATTACCCCCAACAGTTCAATCCAGACCAATACGGCACCGGGGACAAATGCAGCCCGCTCTGGCATCGGGTAAATCCGGTCCGCGGGAACCGCATCCGTCCCCGCGCTTCACCCAGGGCAGGGCCAGGTCCATGATCTTTGGCCAGGGCCACCTTCCTCAAAGATGGCGGCGCTGCTGTGTGGAACCCAGCAGTAAATGGACGGGACTGGACCTTGGAGAGGGAGGTGGCGATGGGGGGAAGGGAAGGATAGAGGGGGAACGGAGGGGAGAGGCGGAGGGGAGAGGGGGAGGGGTTGTGAGGAGCAGATGGGGATGGAGTGGGGGAGAGGGGATGGTTGGGGAGAGGGGGGAAGGGTGAGGTTG